>NC_091283.1:703970437-704273467 GCF_032444005.1 Ranitomeya imitator
TTTAGGAGGCAGAATGAACAGAAACCAGCATTTAATGAATATCTTTTGGGTGGGGCATTTATACCGTTCCGCGTGTGGTAAAATTGATAGAGCAGTTTTGTTCTTGGTATTAGTACGATTACAGCGATGCCTCATTTATATAATTTTTTTATGTTTTGGCCCTTTTATACAATAAAAGCTAATTTACATAAAAAATATTATTTTGCATCACTTAATTCTGAGAGCTATAACTTTATTTTTTTTGCTGATGACACTGCATGGCAGCTCGTTTGTTGTGGGACAAGATGACATTTTCAGCCGTACCATGATTATTTATATCCGTGTTTTTGATCACGTGTTATTCCACTTTTTGTTCGGCAGTATGATGATAAAGCATTGCTTTTTGCCTTGTTTTTTATTTATTTTTTATGGTGTGCAATGAAGGGGTTAACTAGTGGGACAATTTTATAGGTCGGGTCGTTACGGATGCGGCGATACTAAATATGTGTACTTTTATTGTTTTTTTTATTTACATACAGAAATGTATTTATTGGAGCAATATTTTTTTCTTTATTTAGAAATTTTTAAAAAAATATTTTTTCACAGTATAATTTTTTATTTAACTTTTTTACATTGTCCCAGGGTGTGACATCACTGTATAAAGTCAGATCGCTGATCTGACACTTTACACAGCACTGTGTCAGATCAGTGATCTGACTGGTAGTGAAAGAGGCTTCTCAGGTCCTGCTTTCAGCAGGCACTGACAAGCCACCTACCTGCAGGACCTGGAAGGACCCCGTGGCCATCTTGGATCCAGGGGTCTGCAGGCAGGGAGAACCTCAGAACAAAGTGATCACATAGCATTGTTTTGTTTTGTGTGTGTATGTATTCCGGGACCTGGCTGAAATAAGCCCCTAGAATGCTGGCACTTCCAGCGAGGAGTTTTGTGTGCATGCGTGACCACTGACTGCTCTCTGTTTGGGCAGTTAGCCTGTGCCTCTGTGAAGTCTAAGAGGGCACAGTGCTTTGCTTTCACGGTTACTCGGTGAATTAACTGAGTTAGTCCATACTGCCATATAGTGCTGCCATTTGTTAGCAGCAGGTTCTCCTGCACGGTGGACCCCGGGCTGCGAACGCACCAATAACAATAAAAACATCTATATTTACTCGGTGCGTTTCGCTAGCCCTAACAATCAGCTGACACCCAGCTACAATCAGCTGCTCTCCCCCGTGAGCGCAGCTGATCGCGTATGATGTACTATCCCGTCCATGAGAACTAAGTCCCAGGTCACATGGACAGGATAGTACGTCTAATGGCAGAAAAGGGTTAATACCGGGTATTGCTCCCTCTAACATCAATGACAGCTTGAAGTCTTTTGTGGTAGTTGTGGATGAGGTTCTTTATTTTCTCAGATGGTGAAGCTGCCAACTCTTCTTGGCAAAATGCCTCCAGTTCCTGTAAATTCCTGTGTTGTCTAGCATGAACTGTGTGCTTGAGATCTCCCCACAGTGGCTCAATGATATTAAGGTCAGGAGACTAAGGTGGTCACTCCAGAATCTTCACTTTGTTCTGCTGTAGCCAATGAGAGGTCGACTTGGTCTTGTGTTTTGGATCATTGTCATGTTAGAACGTCCAAGAACATCACATGCGCAGCTTCCGGGCTGATGATTGCACATTTTCCTCTAGTATTTGCTGATAACGTGCTGCATTCATCTTTCTTTCATCTTTGACCAAGTTTCCTGTGCTTTTGTAGCTCACACATCCCCAAATCATCAGCGATCCACCTCCATGCTTTACAGTAGGTATGGTGTTCCTTTCGTCATAGGCCTTGTTGACCTGTCTCCAAATGTAGCATTTATGGTTGTGGCCAAAAAGTTCAATTTTGGACTCATCACTCCAAATTACCTTGTTCCAGAAGTTTTGAGGTTTGTCTCTGTGCTGTTTTGAGCATTGTAGGCTAGATACTTTGTGGCATTTGCGCAGCAATGGCTTTCTTCTTGCGACTTGACCATTCAGCCCATTTTTCTTCAATTGCCTCCTTATTGTGCATCTTGAAACAGCCACTCCGCTAGTTTTCAGAGAGTCCAGTATTTCAGCTGATGTTATTTGTGGGTTTTTCTTTGCATCCTGAACAATTTTCCTGGCAGTTGTGGACAACATTTTTGTTGATCTACCTGACCGTGGTTTCACCTTTACAGTGCCCCTGATTTTCCATTTGTTACTCACAGTTTGAATGCTGCTGAGCTGACTGACATTATGAATTCCTTGGATATCTTTTTGTATCCCTTTCCTGTTTTATACAGTTCAAATACCTTTTCCCATAGATTCATTGACAATTCTTTTGCTTTCCCCATTACTCACAATCCAGAAACATCGGTGGCTGGATGAAAAATGCAAGAGTCTGTCTGGATCCCAGAAACTCACTCAGCTTTTATGCACACACACTGATTACAAGCAAACAAGTCACAGGTGAGGTTGTTACCTTTAGTATCCATTCAAACCCATTTGTATCAACTTCTGTGCAAGTTATCAGGTCAAAATCATCAGGGTATGTCAACTTTTGATCAGGTCTTCAAAGGGAGATTTGTAGTTAAAGTTCTGCGCTGCCGCTAAGATGAATTTACTCTCCTGAAATTCATCTTAACGGCAGCGCAGAACTTTAACTACAAATCTCCCTTTGAAGACATTATTTTTTCTGGTCGGTGAAGACCTGTGGATCTGCAGCAGCCGCTATCTATATGCTCTAATCTCATCCTAACCAGGTGAGCAAATTTGGTGTATATTCTCCTCTGTGTAACGTGGATAAGACCCTATTGCGCTCCTTGTCTCCCCATTGTTTTGCAATACTTTTGATCAGGGTCGTTTGGATGTTTTGGGTTGTCATTATGATTTAAAAAGCGAAAACACAGTAGTTTGACAATATAGGCTTCACCAAACCACTAACCTTGAGTGGAGAAAAGGTTTTGGTGTTATCATTCAAATTCTCTGAAAAAAGGCCAAGAAAAGTAAAATTCTGCTGGGGTATGTAAACTTTTGAGCACAACTGTATATATGATATAATGGGTACACCACAATAAGATCAAAATGGAAAGAAAAAAAAATTATCATGTATATATATATATATATATATATATATATATATATAATTGGTGACTGCACACAGTATAGATATTATTTATCAAATATATAAAAACAGGGTAAGTATAATTAGTGGCACAGAATATCTGTGAATGTTGACAGCATTACGGCTTCTCTTGACAATGGATGTGTCATAGTGCTGCCGCTCAACATTCATTGGCTGCAATACTCTTTTAAACTGCTGCCTCAATCTGACCCCACCCACTGACGAAGGTTCACGCCAAAATGCACGTCGGGGTGGTGGCCACACATATCCATTGGACCACACAGGTATTGTGCAATTTGGCTACTTAGTTGTCATGTTGATCGATTGTTCATACCTTGGCATACCTTATAGCTGTACATACTTTAGACATGTAACTGTTCACATGTATAATTATCATGTATGGGAATTATGACATACTTAACATTGACATGATGTAACACCTGTGGGGATTTGTAAACACTGCATTTACTTTGATATTTTCTTCCTCATTGTCTAAACCTGCTGCCTTTGTATTGTGCTTCATTTATGCATACATAAATATATATATATTTATGCAGTAGCTTTAGTCCCTGTGGACATTTCATTTTCACAGACATTGTTGCGTGCAGTGATCATTGTATTGCGTAGATGCTTATTTTAGATTTATGAGTTTTAATATGCATGAACTTGTCTCCACAGCGCTATTATTTTTTCCAAACCATGTATTCAATAAAGGTTTTTTAATTTAGTAATTTTCGTATGATTCATGATTTTTTGGGGGGGCTTTCATTATTGGTATCTTCAGGCAGTCATTGCCTGCAAAGAATTCTCTACCTAGTATTACAAATGAGCATTTTATTTATGGTAAAGTTAATTTGTCCAATTACTTTTGAGCCACTGAAATGAGGAGGTTTTGTAGAAAAATGGTTGAAATTTGTAAACATTTGATATGTTATTTTTGTTCAACCCCTCCAATTAAACCTGAAAGTCTACACTTCAATTACCATATATACTCGAGTTTAAGCCGACCCGAGTATAAGCCAAGGCACCTAATTTTGCCACAGAAATCTGGGTAAGTTTATTGATTTGAGTATAAGCCGGGTATGCATTGTTCTTTCATCCCTGTCCTAGTATGCGTGGCTCCCCCTGTCACTGTCCTGGTAGGCGTGGCTCCCCCCATCGCTGTCATGGTATGTGTGGCTTCCCCGTTGCTGTGCTTGTATGTGACTCCCCCATCCTGTCCTGGTATGTGGCTCCCCCATTTTGTCCTGGTATGTGTAGCTCCCCTGCCCTGTCCTGGTATGTGTGGCTCCCCCCGTCCTGTCCAGCTATGTGTGGATCCCGCCTGTCCTGTCCTGGTATGTGTGGCTCCCCCTGTTGTATGCATGTCTCCCCCTGTTCCCGCAAGGCTCACCCCATCCCATCGTTGTATGCATGGCTGACCCCCCCACCCTACTCACCCTCCTCGTGCCGCTGCTGCATCTCCGTTGTCCCGCGCAGCAAACTCTACTGTGCTGAGCGGTCATGTGATACCGCTCATTAAGGTAATGAACATGCGCTCCACAACTATGGGAGTGGAGATGCGTGCATATTCATTACCTTAATGAGCTGTACCACATGAACACTCAGCACTGGAAGAGTCACCAGCGCCAGGACGGAGATGCAATGACAGCACGAGGAGGGTGAGTATGATGTCTTCTGTTAGCCGTCTCCTGACACTGCTCTGCCGCTCCCCCTCTCTCGTCAGCTTTCTGGACAATGACTCGTGTATAAGCCGAGGGAGGTGTTTTTAGCATAAAAAATGTGCTGAAAATCTCGGCTTATACACGAGTATATATGGTGTATCAGAGTTGTTTAATTTTAAATAAGAAAAACAGTGGCATCCAGAGCACAAATCACAAAGATTCGGTCACTGTGCAAGTATTTCTGGACCTACAGTGCCTTGTGAAAGTATTCGGCCCCCTGGAACTTTTCAACCTTTTCCCACATATCATGCTTCAAACATAAAGATACCAAACGTAAATTTTTGGTGAAGAATCAATAACAAGTGGAACACAGTTGTGAAGTTGAACAAAATTTATTGGTTATTTTAAATTTTTCTGGAAATTCAAAAACTGAAAACTGGGGCGTGCAATATTATTCGGCCCCTTTAACTTGACACTTTGTTGCGCCACCTTTTGCTGTGATTACAGCTGCAAGTCGCTTGGGGTATGTCTCTATCAGTTTTGTACATCGAGAGACTGAAATTCTTGCCCATTCTTCCTTGGCAAACAGCTCGAGCTCAGTGAGGTTTGATGGAGATCGTTTGTGAACCGCTGTTTTCAGCTCTTTCCACAGATTCTCGATTGGCTCTAGGTCTGGACTTTGACTTGGCCATTCTAACACCTGGATACGTTTATTTGTGAACCATTCCATTGTAGATTTTGCTTTATGTTTTGGATCATTGTCTTGTTGGAAGTCAAATCTCCGTCTCAGTCTCAGGTCTTTTGCAGACTCCAACAGGCTTTCTTCAAGAATGGTCCTGTATTTGGCTCCATCCATTTTCCCATCAATTTTAACCATTTACCCTGTCCCTGCTGAAGAAAAGCAGGCCCAAACCATGATGCTGCCACCACCATGTTTGACAGTGGGGATGGTGTGTTCAGGGTGATGAGCTGTGTTGCCCTTACGCCAAATATATCGTTTGGCATTGTTGCCAAAAAGTTCGATTTTGGTTTCATCTGACCAGAGCACCTTCTTCCACATTTTTGTTGTGTCTCCCTGGTGGCTTGCTGCAAACTTTAAATGACACTTTTTATAGATATCTTTGAGAAAAGGCTTTCTTTTTGCCACTCTTCCATTAAGGCCAGATTTGTGAAGTATGACTGATTGTTGTCCTATGGACAAACTGTCCCACCTCAGCTATAGAGCTCTGCAGTTCAACCAGAGTGATCATGGGCCTCTTAGCTGCATCTCTGAGTAGTCTTCTCCTTGTTTGAGATGAAAGTTTAGAGCTACGGCTGGGTCTTGGTAGATTTGCAGTGGTATGATACTCCTTCCATTTCAATATGATTGCTTGCACAGTGCTCCCTGGGATGTTTAAAGTTTTGGAAATCATTTTGGATCCAAATCCGGCTTTAAACTTCTCCAAAACGGTATCACTGACCTGCATGTTGTGTTCCTTGGTCTTCATTATGCTCTCTGTGCTTCTAGCAGAACCCTTTATGCATTTATACGGAGACTTGATTACACGCAGGAGGATTATATTTATCATCATTAGGCATTTAGGACAACATTGGCTCATTTAGAGATCCACAACGTCTGGAGTGAGTTTGCTGCACTGAAAGTAAAGGGGCCTAACAATATTGCACGCCCCACATTTCAGTTTTTGAATTTCCATAAAAATTTAAAATAACCAATAAATTTTGTTCAACTTCACAATTGTGTTCCACTTGTTGTTGATTCTTCACCAAAAATGTACATTTGGTATCTTTATGTTTAAAGCATGATATGTGGGAAAAGGTTGAAAAGTTCCAGGGAGTCGAATCCTTTTGCAAGGCACTGTAGCTGTATAGGACAATCCAGTTGAGACCATTTGGATTCTCTCTAAATTAACTAGCCTTGATAGAAGGTATACAAATAGTATAATCTTTTTCAATGTCTCTGTACTGGGTTCTGAATAGAGATAGTAAAATTACTTTGATTTAGGCTACGGTCACACTATCAGTATTTGGTCAGTATTTCACATCAGTATTTGTTAGCCAAAACCAGGAGTGGGTCAAAAATACAGACTTGGTGACGTGTTTCTATTATAGCTTTCCCCTCTGTTTGTTTCACTCTTGGTTTTGGCTTACAAATACTGATGTAAAATACTGACCACATACTGATAGTGTGACCGTAGCCTTAAGGGTTAAGATTTTCATGTGTTTGAGAATGAGCGTAATTTGACCAATACTATTTCCAGAAAAGCCCTAAGGTTTCAATATAGGTTTCAAAGGATTCCTGAGAGCAAGATTTACCATGAGGTGATATTAGTAGCAATTTATTAGCCTCTTAACCCCATTTGCAATTATGTCTGTATTATACATAAATGCAACATGTGTGTGTTTAAAAGAAATGCTCTACCTCCATGCATACAGCTAACTAGTCCAAGACCTGCTGTGAATAATTGCTACAGTGCACTGGGATCATGCACACAGTGGTGTGATAGACATCCTGATTAGTGATGGGGAAGCACTAAAATGCTTGGGTGCTCGTTGCTCAGGTCGAGCAAATTGGAATACTCGGGTACAGGTACGGACTGGGGCTGAAATTCAGTCCTTGCATTTGAAATCACATAGGCCCATGTTGTCCCCGTTCCCATGAACCAGATGGGATATATTACTAATATTACCCTGGATGGAGGAAAGGAAGATTTACTACAAGACCAATATTTCTATTGATACCCTTGGCCTGCTGAGGTAAGTGACAGAGTCGGCAACTTTGTGCTCCGTCACAACTCTTAACAGTATGGATGTCTTGAGAACACGGGTTCTGTTAACCATGTAGCAGACAAGGCGGCCCACAACCAGACAGGCACTTCTGGCATTTGCCAGAATTGCCAGATGGCCAGTCCGGCCCTGCTCGGGTACTCGACCCGAGCAACGAGCCCAATGCAAGTCTATGGGAAACCTGAGTATTTTTACACAATCCTCCCACGGGGTTCCTTTTAAGGTCTAAAAATGTCTGAAAATCAAGGAAACACTGCTCAAATGACACAGGAACATCATGGGTATTGCACCTAGAAGCATTTCTGACTCCTACTAGGTCACAGCTGTAAGCAATGTTGTCAGAGTTTCACGCCATTTTTACAGGTGCACCAACAATCATACAAAAACTAAACCAAAATGGATTTTGCTGAGAAATATGTTAAGGTACATTCTTTCCAGGGTAATGACTTGTAAATGAAATGCCCGCCAGGGCCGTGAGGTACTCTGTACTGGGTCGGTGCTCAAAGGGATGTGTCACGACAGTGTTGACCCGGTCCGTTGCCCTGGGTGCCCAAGTAAAAGGGATGGTCTTTAAAGGGGTTTGAATAAAGTTTGTAAAATAAGAAATGTTCGTGACACCACCTGTGGTACTCGGGCAGGGGTGACCGACGCTGCTTAAAGGGGTCCTCTGGGGTGATGCTCTGGCAGCAGGGATGATATGGCTTCCCACAGGTGAAGCTAGGTCCCGGTGTGGTTGGCAAGGATGGGGTGATGTTGGAAAATAAACGGAGGACACAGAGTTGCAGTCTCTTTACCTGGTTTACTGATGGTAGACAGCCATAGTCCAGGTTACCAGCAATGGGTGTTGGTGAGGTCCAGCCAGCCTGGAAGCAATTATAGATCCCTTTCCCAGGTGAGGTTCGTAAGCCTTCCGTCTCGCATTATTAAGCGAGTTCCTTGCTGCCTGTGGCTTCTGTCAAGGTCCTCTCTCTCCTGTTCTTGGATAGTGCCTGCATCAGAGGCATAGCTAGGGTTTTAGCTTAGGGGGGCGAAAAATCTGAGTGGGCCCCTAACCAGGTACCCCTGACTACAGCTATGTGGTGTACCCTAATTGTGAGCATAGAGGAACATCAGCAGATGACCGCAATCTGACTGAAAAAACATCTATAGACAAAAACGAACACTGATATTACTATATGGAGACTATATAGTGGTAGATACCAGTCTTGCAGACCATATAAAAGATCACTGGACAGTTTTAGATGGTGACTTACAGCCGATGGTCTTTCTTATGGAGTTGTTCACTTTTCCCATCTTTTCCATCTGGCCCAGAGCAACGTAAGAACTTCTCCAGCCAGGACTTGTCTGCAGAGATTACAACAAAGACACAACTTCATACGTCTCACATTTCCAGCACCGTCCATATCTATTCCCAACCTGCACAACCTAATCATTCTGCTGATACCCCAATACTGAGCCACTGCTGCCGTATGTGTCCCTATTACCGCACCTGCTGTGTAGTACAATAATGGTGCCGCCCCACATAATAATGCCACCACTGAGCCCCTTACATAGTAATAATGACCCCTTGGTACTCTCTGTGCTCTCTAGATAATAAAATTCACCCCTAGAAAACACTAATGCTCCGTGCTAGTGCCCTCCACATTTTGTCCCTAAAAAGTAATAATACCACATATGAAATTTTGATGGTCTCAGTGCTCTGAGTACCCCAATAACAATAATGTTTAAGTGCCCACTTAACATTTAATAATGTCCCCTAAGTAGCCTCCATGTACAGCTTGACTATACACAGTATGGTGGGCCCGCAGCTTTCCTATACACAGTATAATGCCCCTACAGCTCCCCTATACACAATATGATTCCACAACTTCCCTATGCACAGTATGATGTCCCCACTGTTCCCCTATACACAGTATAATGAGCAAACAGCTCCCCTCTACACAGTATGATGATTCTACAGCTTCCCTGTACACAGTATGATGTCCCCACTGTTCCCCTATACACAGTATGATGAGCCCACAGCTTTTCTATACACAGTATAATGCCCCCACAGCTACCCTATAGACAATATTATTATCCCACAGCTTCCCTATACATAGTATAATGCCCCCACAGCTCCCCTATACAAAACACAGCATAAGGCCAGTCTCACACGTCCAGATAATTCCGGTACCGGAAAAATCGGTACCGGAATTATCCATGTCCGTGTGTCTGTGCGTTTATGTGGCACATCAGTGTGGCACACGTGCGGCATCCGTGTGCCGCCCGTGTTCCAACCGAGGACCACATGCACCGTGCAGGAGACAGCGCTAGAGTCAAGCGCTGTCCCCTGCATCTGGTGCTGAAGCCGCTAATCATTTCTTCTCTCCAGCATCGTTCGCTGAAGAGAAGATATGAAAACTCTTTTTTTGTGTTTAAAAAAAAGATTCCTGTCCCCAACCCCCTGCCACCCCCTGTGCGCCCCTCTGCTGTTAATAAAATACTTACCCGGCTCCCTCGCTGGCGCTGCTTCCTTCTCTCGCCGCAGCTTCTCCTGTATGAGACGTCACGTGGTGCCGGCTATTACAGTGATGAATATGCGGCTCCACCTCCCATAGGGGTGGAGCCGCATATTCATCACTGTAATAGGCGGCACCATATAGCGCACCATATAGCGGTCAAGTAGGAAGGGTCCCTTCGGGTTCTCCCGCAGCGGATTTGATATATCTGCAGGGCAAAAGCGCTGCGGTTATCCCTGCAGATTTATCGTGGTTTGTCTTGCGGTTTCCGCTGCGGGTTTACTCCTACTATTGATGCTGCATATGCAGCAATATGCAGCATCAATAGTAATGTTAAAAATAAAAAATGGTTATATACTCACCCTCTGACGTCCCGATCTCTTCGGCGCTGCACGCGGCGGTCCGGTTCCAAAGATGCTGTGCGAGAAGGACCTTCTTGACGTCACGATCATGTGACCGCGACGTCATCACAGGCCCTGCTCGCACAGCAACCCTGCGTGCAGCGCTGAGTGGTGAGTATATCATTATTTTTTTATTTTAATTCTTTTTTTTTACACAAATATGGTTCCAGGGCCTGGAAGAGAGTCTCCTCTCCTCCACCCCGGGTACCATCCGCACATTATCCGCTTACTTCCCGCATGGTGGGCACAGCCCCATGTGGGAAGTAAGCGGATCAATGCATTTCTATGTGTGCAGAATCGCCGCGATTCTGCACAAAAGAAGTGACATGCTGCGGATTGTAAACCACTGCGTTTCCGCGCGTTTTTTTTCCGCAGCATGTGCACAGCGTTTTCGGTTTCCCATAGGTTTACATTGAACTGTAAACTCATGGGAAACTGCTGCGGATCCGCAGCAAAATCCGCACCGTGTGAAACTGGGTTCTGAGCTCCCCTTCTGGCCTGGAATCAGAATGTGTTGCATGTAGGTGTACTACCTGTTAAAGGGATCTTCCTTGCTTCCAGGCATGACATCACCCTCCCCGAAAGGAAGGCAACATCACTGTAGCAAATGGTTACCTGGAGTGTTAGGCCGGGGACACACACAACGTATAAAAAAACGGTCCATTTTTGACGGACGAGAATCGCACAAATTTTTACAAAACAGTGATCCGAGTGCAGTGCGAGGATGCGATTTTCTCGCATCAAATGATCCGTTTGACATCCGTGTGACATCCGTATGGCTTCCGTATGGCGAGAATTTCTCGCAGGCTTGCAAAATGGACATATAACAGTTTTTCCACCTGAAAAAATTTAAATCATCACCAAGAACATTATTTAATGGCCCAAAACACAGGTGCCACCCACCAATCTATGCAGTAGAGTCCCTGCTTGTGTTGATGCACTTCGGATTGATGAGCAACATGTCTGATCGACTGACTTTCAACACCACAGAGCGTGTGCTTTTCAACTGGGTACTTTCCCAACGTTTTGGCCAGCCATACCCAGTTATTGTAGATCCGAGGAGGCGGAGACGGATGTGGGTACATCCACTTATCAAACAACGTATCAATAAAGGCCATTTCAGCCGTCTGTATGCTGCTCTGAGGACTAATCCGGACAAGTTCTTCAACTATTGTCGGATGAGGATTCAAACCTTTGACATTTTGTTGGAGATTTTGCGTCCAGGGATCACGAAGAAGGACACCAGGATGCGCAAATCTATTTCAGCTGAGGAGCGCCTTATCCTTACCTTGCGGTATGCCTTAATACTAATTGACCCAATATGTTACTCATTTTTTTGTCGATACCCCTTCTTCAAATTATATACTTAAATGGTTAAGTAAATTCAACATAATTTTTACTTATTTTCTTAATGTAATTTTTTTAAAAGATCAAAGCCATAGCTTTTTTTTTTTTTTAAATTTAAAAAAAGTGTTTGATTGCCCCATATCACCCTGTATTGTGTTAATTTTATCTTTGATAAAAATATTATTTTGTCTTTTAGCTTCCTTGCCACTGGCCTATCATATGCGGCCCTGCATTTAGAGTTTTTATTGGGCAAATCTACAATTTCTGGGATTGTGCGGGATACATGCACGGAAATCTGGAGAAAACTCCATCAAGAGGTGATGCCTGAACCAAAAATTGCAGACTGGTTACGTATTGCTCAAGGATTTCAGGACACATGCCAGTTTCCGCACTGTATTGGGGCTCTTGACGGAAAGCACATCCGTGTGCGTAAGCCGCCAGGTTCAGGAACCCAATTCTATAATTATAAACAGTTTTTCTCTGTAGTGCTGTTGGCCCTAGTCGACAGCAACTACAGGTTTATAATTGTAGATATTGGGGTCTATGGGAGAACTGGAGACTCTAGAGTCTTCAGTTCTTCCATTATGGGTCGGCGGCTGCGCAACAATGAATTGGATCTCCCACCCCAAGTCACATACCAGGTACTAATTTGGATGCGGTGCCTTACATGATGGTAGCAGATGAGGCCTTTCAATTATCAAGGAACGTCATGAGACCCTATCCACGGAGAAGCCTGGACTACCGGCGCAGAATCTTTAATTTGCGTCTTTCCCGTGCCCGCCGTCTGGTCGAGTGTTCATTTGGCATTCTCAGTGCAAAATGGTGGGTCCTTCAGTCTGCAATCCAACTGAGTGAAGGCAATGTAAATGGTGTGATAAAAGCATGTGTTGTTCTTCACAACTTTACAAGAGACCATGATTGCCCATCATCTGCTGCAGATGACATTGATTATGCAAATACTGTCTTGACAACTACACGTGTTCGTCCTTCACGTCGTCAGCCCTCTGGCCTAAAAGTTCGTGATGTTTTAACCAATTTTTTGGTGTCACCAGAGGGATCTACGGTTTGGCAAGACAATGCTGTTTTGCCTTAATTTTTGTTTAGATTCTAAGTTAATAAATCACATAATTTCCTTCAGAAATTGGTGTAATATGTATCTGATGATGAAAAGATGTAAGTGTGTAAAGCTGACAAATCATGTATGTAGCTGGACCAAGACATAAGACTCTGTTTTCAGAACAAATTTTTACTGCTCTGCGCATATATATATGCATTCCCAAAACATATTTCAATTTTCATATGTAATTTAAACAAAACAAACAACACAGCTTTACATGCCATGGTCACAAAAAACTAAGGCCAACAAAAGGCCAAAATGACAGGCAAAATCTAACATCCAAAACATTACAGGTTATGGTAGGTTGGGGGTGGTGATGGTGATGGCGGGTGTCCAGCATGTGCGGAACTTGGCCTGGGTGGTTGACCAACCACTCTGTCTACCTGTGTTATTGCAGATAGAAATTGCGGGTGTTGCTGCAAGCTGCGATCATGTGTATGACCTAACACTTGATGTGGAGGGTAGAAGGGCATCAAGTCCTGGCTACTGGCTTGACCCATTTGTTCCGAACCCCCAATATGACCATGTCGAGCAGACACATGTTGGGACCAGCCTCCAAACATGTATCTGTTCAAGTGGTCAGATTGGGGATGTGCTGCAAAATCATAAATACCCCTGTTTTGGCCTTGTTGTGTGGTTTGTGCAGGCTGTGGAGCTATAGGTTGCGGGGGTGGTGCTGACACAGTTTGTGATTGGTCCTGTGGAAGGTCTTGCACCGCCAGAAGGTTGGTAGATGACATTTGCCACCGTTCAAGATAATTAAAGATATTAGTCGGGTTGTTTGGGGGTGTTGCCGCATCTAGCAAAATTTGGATGCAACCTCTGGTCCGCAGCCTGAGCGAGCGGGGAATGGGACGTAAATAGCGGGCAAGACTGCGGAAGTAAGCTTCCTCCCCATCATCATTGGCAGCTCGGGACAAATAGTCCAACACCCCGGTATCAACTTGCCTCCTGGTGCCAATGTTCAAAGCCACCCTTCTGCGACGACCACGGTTTGGTCTAGTAGTAGGCTGTGGTGATGTATCCAGAGCCAATGTTGGACTGCTGCTCTGGCCTCCTTCATCAACCTCAGGATTTGCCTCCTGTGGAGCGGTAGACTCTGCTGCTGGTTGTGGTGGTGGGGGAGGGTGGTTGCTGCCTGTTGCTTGCCCAGATGGTCCAGCCAATTCTGCATCTTCAGCAACAGGGTCAATCAGCAACTCAGAGTCAGATCCAGTCTCTCTTTCAGTCAGATTTGACTCTGTTCTGTATTTCACAAAACATTATTTATATTAAAAAATACATACATATTCACATCATAAAATGTGTTAAATATTTGTACACATGCATGCACTTACGGTCGTAGCTCCACCACCGGGGCAAGAAAATTTAGGCGGTCATAATAAAGGTATTTCCTTTTTTTGGGAGCTGCATCACCACTCCGCCCATGAACTTGACGCTCACGCCGGTATTGGTCCCGGCTAGGGTTGAGCGAAACGGGTCGTTCATTTTCAAAAGTCGCCGACTTTTGGCAAAGTCGGGTTTCATGAAACCCGATCCGACCCCTGTGCGGGGTCGGCCATGCGGTACGCGACTTTCGCGCCAAAGTCGCGTTTAAATGACGCGAAAAGCGCCATTTCTCAGCCAATGAAGGTAAACGCAGAGTGTGGGCAGCGTGATGACATAGGTCCTGGTCCCCACCATCTTAGAGAAGGGCATTGCAGTGATTGGCTTGCTGTCTGCGGCGTCACAGGGGCTATAAAGGGGCGTTCCCGCCGACCGCCATGTTACTGCTGCTGATCTGAGCTTAGGGAGAGGTTGCTGCCGCTTCGTCAGAAGCAGGGATAGCGTTAGGCAGGGTCCATTAACCACCAAACCGCTTGTGCTGTAGCGATTTCCACTGCCCAACACCACCTTCGGTGTGCAGGGACAGTGGAAGCTACATTTTTTTTTTTTCCCTCAGCGCTGTAGCTCATTGGGCTGCCCTAGAAGGCTCCCTGATAGCTGCATTGCTGTGTGTACGCCGCTGTGCAAACCAACTGCTTTTTTCAAAGCACAAATCCTCTTGTTCCTTCCTTTCTGCACAGCTATCTTTTTGGTTTGTACACACTTTTTATTTAATTTGTGCATCAGTCCACTCCTTATTGCTGCCTGCCATACCTGGCTTAGATTACTGCAGGGAGATAGTAATTGAAGGACACTCCCTGTTTTTTTTTTTTTTTTTTTTGTGGGAGATTAAGATTGACATTTCTGCTAGAGTGCCATCCCTGTCTGTGTCATCTCTCACTCAGTGGGCCATAGAAAGCCTATTTATTTTTTTGCTTGATTTGGGTTATAAAATCTACCTGAAAAAATCACTACATCAATCAGTGGGAGAAAAATATTGGCCTCAGGGCTTGTGTGCCACTCTTGACTCCTGTGTGCATCATCACTCACTCAGTGGGCCATAGAAAGCCTATTTATTTTTTTGCTTGATTTTGGTTCTAAAATCTACCTGAAAAAATCACTACATCAATCAGTGGGAGAAAAATATTGGCCTCAGGGCTTGTGTGCCACTCCTGACTCCTGTGTGCATCATCACTCACTCAGTGGGCCATAGAAAGCCCATTTTTTTTTTTTTTTGCTTTATTTGGGTTCTAAATTCTACCTGAAAAAATCAATAAATCAATCAGTGGGAGATTAATATTGGCCTTTGGGCTTGTGTGCCAGTCCTAAGCGTGCCATCTCTCTCTCTCAGATAGTGGGCCATAGAAAGCCTATTTATTTATTTTTTTTTTAATGGGTTTATAAATTTTCCCTGGAAAAAAAAAAAAAGTAGGAGATTAATATTGGCCTCTGGGCTTGTGTGCCAGTCCTGAGCGTGCCATCTCTCTCACAAATAGTGGGCCATAGAAAGCCTATTTATTTATTTTTTTTTGGTTTTATAAATTCTCCCTTAAAAAAAAAGGGAGATTAATATTGGCCTTTGGGCTTGTGTGCCAGTCCTAAGCGTGCCATCTCTCTCTCTCAGATAGTGGGCCATAGAAAGCCTATTTATTTTTTTATTTTTTTAATGGGTTTATAAATTTTCCCTGGAAAAAAAAAAAAAAAGTGGGAGATTAATATTGGCCTCTGGGCTTGTGTGCCAGTCCTGAGCGTGCCATCTCTCTCACAAATAGTGGGCCATAGAAAGCCTATTTATTTATTTTTTTTTGGTTTTATAAATTCTCCCTTAAAAAAAAAGGGAGATTAATATTGGCCTTTGGGCTTGTGTGCCAGTCCTAAGCGTGCCATCTCTCTCTGTCTCTCAGATAGTGGGCCATAGAAAGCCTATTTATTATTTTTTTTGTTGGGTTTATAAATTTTCCCTGGAACAAAAAAAAAAAAGTGGGAGATAAATATTGGCCTCTGGGCTTGTGTGCCATTCCTGACTCCTGTGTGCGTCATCTCTCACTCAGTGGGCCACAGAAAGCCTTTTTTTGTTTTATTTGTTTTCTAAATTCTTCCTGAAAAAATCATTTTATTCTATTTTTTTTTTTTTCCTAAAGTCTCCCTGAAAAAAAAAAAAAAAAAAAACAAATCAGTGGGAGATTAATATTGCCCTTTCTGCTTGTGTGCCAGTCTTGACTCCTGGATGTGCCATCTCTCTCTCTCCAATTGTGGGCCATAGAAAGCCTATTATTTTTTTAGCTTGATTTGGGTTCCAAAATCTACCTGAAAAAATCACTACATCAATCAGTGGGAGATAAATATTGGCCTCTGGGCTTGTGTGCCACTCCTGACTCCTGTGTGCGTCATCTCTCACTCAGTGGGCCATAGAAAGCCTTTTTTTGTTTTATTTGTTTTCTAAATTCTCCCTGAAAAAATCATTTTATTTTATTTGGTTTCTAAATTCTTCCTGAAAAAATCATTTTATTCTATTTTTTTTTCCTAAAGTCTCCCTGAAAAAAACAAAAAAAAACAAATCAGTGGGAGATTAATATTGCCCTTTCTGCTTGTGTGCCAGTCTTGACTCCTGGGTGTGCCATCTCTCTCTCTCTCTCCAATTGTGGGCCATAGAAAGCCTATTATTTTTTTTAGCTTGATTTGGGTTCCAAAATCTACCTGAAAAAATCACTACATCAATCAGTGGGAGATAAATATTGGCCTCTGGGCTTGTGTGCCACTCCTGACTCCTGTGTGCGTCATCTCTCACTCAGTGGGCCATAGAAAGCCTTTTTTTGTTTTATTTGTTTTCTAAATTCTCCCTGAAAAAATCATTTTATTTTATTTGGTTTCTAAATTCTTCCTGAAAAAATCATTTTATTCTATTATTTTTTTTTCCTAAAGTCTCCCTGAAAAAAAAAAAAAAATCAAATCAGTGGGAGATTAATATTTACATTTGTGCTTCAGTGACAGTCCTGCGTGTGTGGCATCTCTCTCATTTGTTGCCACCAACAACAGAGTGTGTAACATTGTGCCTGATTTTTGTTGTGGTCTCACTCACCTGTAAAGGGGTAGCTAAATCATACTGAAGTTATAGCTCACCGTGTAATTTGTGTGACAGCAACAAATACCGTTAGTTTGTTTACGTTTTTAAAACAATGAGGAAGTATGGTGGAAGAGGTCGTGGCCGGGGGCGTTCATTGTCAGCTGGTAATGAGGGTAGTGGTAGTGGTGGAGCATCAGCTGGTCATGGGAAAAAAAAAATTGCACCTAAGTCTGGAGCTGTGGAGCCAGGTTCGTCGTCTGGCTACACAAGGCCTCGAACGCTCCCTTTTCTGGGAGTAGGAAAACCGCTTTTAAAGCCGGAGCAGCAAGAGCAAGTTTTGGCTTATCTTGCTGACTCAGCCTCTAGCTCTTTTGCCTCCTCTCGTGAAACTGGTAAATGTCAAAGCAGCACGTCGTTAGTGGATGTTCACGGTCAGGGACAAGTCGCTTCCTTGTCCTCTTCAGCAAAAACAACAACAGAGAAGAATGCAGCAGGCGACACAACGGGTTACTCCATGGAGCTCTTTACACATACCGTCCCTGGCTTAGAAAGTGAAGCAGTTAACAGTCCATGCCCATTACAAGTTGAATCTGACATGGAGTGCACTGATGCACAGCCACAGCCAGACTACTATGCTGGTCCTTTGACTCAGACCACAACATTGCCCTCGCAGGGTGCTGATCAAGAATCAGACCCTGATGAGACTATGTTGCCCCATCACGAACGCTATACCACCGACCGACACGGTGACACAGACGAAGTTGCACACGAGCTACAAGAAGAGGTAATAGATGACCCAGTTCTTGACCCCGATTGGCATCCATTGGGGGAACAGGGTGCAGGCGGCAGCAGTTCTGAAGCGGAGGAGGAGGGGCCGCAGCAGGCATCAACATCGCAACAGGTTCCATCTGCCGGGCCCGTATCTTGCCCAAAACGCGTGGCAAAGCCAAAACCTGTTGGAGGACAGCGTGGCCATCCGGTTAAAGCTCAGTCTGCAATGCCTGAAAAGGTATCCGATGCTAGAAAGAGTGCAGTCTGGCATTTTTTTAAACAACATCCAATTGATCAGCGCAAAGTCATCTGTCAAAAATGTTCAACTACCTTAAGCAGAGGACAGAATCTGAAAAGTCTCAATACAAGTTGCATGCATAGACATTTAACCACCATGCATTTGCAAGCCTGGACTAACTACCAAACGTCCCTTAACCCCTTCAAGACCCAGCCTATTTTGACCTTAAAGACCTTGCCGTTTTTTGCAATTCTGACCAGTGTCCCTTTATGAGGTAATAACTCAGGAACGCTTCAACGGATCCTAGCGGTTCTGAGATTGTTTTTTCGTGACATATTGGGCTTCATGTTAGTGGTAAATTTAGGTCAATAAATTCTGCATTTATTTGTGATAAACACGGAAATTTGGCGAAAATTTTGAAAATTTCGCAATTTTCACATTTTGAATTTTTATTCTGTTAAACCAGAGAGATATGTGACACAAAATAGTTAATAAATAACATTTCCCACATGTTTACTTTACATCAGCACAATTTTGGAAACAAAATTTTTTTTTGTTAGGAAGTTATAAGGGTTAAAATTTGACCAGCGATTTGTCATTTTTACAACGAAATTTACAAAACCATTTTTTTTAGGGACCACCTCACATTTGAAGTCAGTTTGAGGGGTCTATATGGCTGAAAATACCCAAAAGTGACACCATTCTAAAAACTGCACCCCTCAAGGTACTCAAAACCACATTCAAGAAGTTTATTAACCCTTCAGGTGCTTCACAGCAGCAGAAGCAACATGGAAGGAAAAAATGAACATTTAACTTTTTAGTCACAAAAATTATCTTTTAGCAACAATTTTTTTATTTTCCCAATGGTAAAAGGAGAAACTGAACCACGAAAGTTGTTGTCCAATTTGTCCTGAGTACGCTGATACCTCATATGTGGGGGTAAACCACTGTTTGGGCGCACGGCAGGGCTTGGAAGGGAAGGAGCGCCATTTGACTTATTGAATCAAAAATTGGCTCCACTCTTTAGCGGACACCATGTCACGTTTGGAGAGCCCCCGTGTGCCTAAAAATTGGAGCTCCCCCACAAATGACCCCATTTTGGAAACTAGACGCCCCAAGGAACTTATCTAGATGCATAGTGAGCACTTTAAACCCTCAGGTGCTTCACAAATTGATCTGTAAAAATGAAAAAGTACTTTTTTTTCACAAAAAAATTATTTTCGCCTCAATTTTTTCATTTTCACATGGGCAGTAGGATAAAATGGATCATAAAATTTGTTGGGCAATTTCTCCCGAGTACGCCGATACCTCATATGTGGGGGTAAACCACTGTTTGGGCACACGGCAGGGCTCGGAAGGGAAGGCGCGCCATTTGACTTTTTGAATGGAAAATTAGCTCCAATTGTTAGCGGACACCATGTCGCGTTTGGAGAGCCCCCTGTGTGCCTAAACATTGGAGCTCCCCCACAAGTGACCCCATTTTGGAAACTAGACCCCCCAAGGAACTTATCTAGATGCATATTGAGCACTTTAAACCCCCAGGTGCTTCACAGAAGTTTATAACGCAGAGCCATGAAAATAAAAAATAATTTTTCTTTCCTCAAAAATGATTTTTTAGCCTGGAATTTCCTATTTTGCCAAGGATAATGGGAGAAATTGGACCCCAAATATTGTTGTCCAGTTTGTCCTGAGTACGCTGATACCCCATATGTGGGGGTAAACCACTGTTTGGGCGCACGGCAGGGCTCGGAAGGGATGGCACGCCATTTGGCTTTTTAAATGGAAAATTAGCTCCAATCATTAGCGGACACCATGTCACGTTTGGAGAGCCCCTGTGTGCTTAAACATTAAAGATCCCCCAGAAATGACACCATTTTGGAAACTAGACCCCCAAAGGAACTAATCTAGATGTGTGGTGAGGACTTTGAACCCCCAAGTGCTTCACAGAAGTTTATAACGCAGAGCCATGAAAATAAAAAAAAAAATTATTTTCTCAAAAATGATCTTTTAGCCTGCAATTTTTTATTTTCCCAAGGGTAACAGGAGAAATTTGACCCCAAAAGTTGTTGTCCAGTTTCTCCTGAGTACGCTGATACCCCATATGTGGGGGTAAATCACTGTTTGGGCACATGCCGGGGCTCGGAAGTGAAGTAGTGACGTTTTGAAATGCAGACTTTGATGGAATGCTCTGTGGGCGTCACGTTGCGTTTGCAGAGCCCCTGATGTGGCTTAACAGTAGAAACCCCCCACAAGTGACCCCATTTTGGAAACTAGACCCCCAAAGGAACTTATCTAGATGTGTGGTGAGCACTTTGAACCCCCAAGTGCTTCATAGAAGTTTATAATGCAGAGCCGTGAAAATAATAAATACGTTTTCTTTCCTCAAAAATAATTATTTAGCCCAGAATTTTTTAATTTTCCCAAGGGTAACAGGAGAAATTTGACCCCAAAAGTTGTTGTCCAGTTTCTCCTGAGTACGGTAATACCCCATATGTGGGGGTAAACTACTGTTTGGGCACATGCCGGGGCTTGGAATTGAAGTAGTGACGTTTTGAAATGCAGACTTTGATGGAATGCTCTGCGGGCGTCACGTTGCGTTTGCAGAGCCCCTGATGTGCCTAAACAGTAGAAACCCCCCACAAGTGACCCCATTTTGGAAACTAGACCCTGAAAGGAACTTATCTAGATGTGTGGTGAGCACTTTGAACCCCCAAGTGCTTCATAGAAGTTTATAATGCAGAGCCGTGAAAATAATAAATACGTTTTCTTTCCTCAAAAATAATTATTTAGCCCAGAATTTTTTATTTTCCCAAGGGTTACAGGAGAAATTGGACCCCAAAAGTTGTTGTCCAGTTTCTCCTGAGTACGCTGATACCCCATATGTGGGGGTAAACCACTGTTTGGGCACACGTCGGGGCTCAGAAGGGAAGTAGTGACTTTTGAAATGCAGACTTTGATGGAATGGTCTGCGGGTGTCACGTTGCGTTTGCAGAGCCCCTGGTGTGCCTAAACAGTAGAGACCCCCCACAAGTGACCCCATTTTAGAAACTAGACCCCCCAAGGAACTTATCTAGATATGTGGTGAGCACTTTGAACCCCCAAGTGCTTCACAGACGTTTACAACGCAGAGCCGTGAAAATAAAAAATCATTTTTCTTTCCTCAAAAATTATGTTTTAGCAAGCATTTTTTTAGATTCACAAGGGTAACAGGAGAAATTGGACCCCAGTAATTGTTGCGCAGTTTGTCCTGAGTATGCTGGTACCCCATATGTGGGGGTAAACCACTGTTTGGGCACACGTCAGGGCTCGGAAGTGAGGGAGCACCATTTGACTTTTTGAATACGAGATTGGCTGGAATCAATGGTGGCGCCATGTTGCGTTTGGAGACCCCTGATGTGCCTAAACAGTGGTAACCCCTCAATTCTAACTCCAACACTAACCCCAACACACCCCTAACCCTAATCCCAACTGTAGCCATAACCCTAATCACAACACTAACCCCAACACACCCCTAACCCTAATCCCAACTGTAGCCATAACCCCAACACACCCCTAACCACAACACTAACCCCAACACACCCCTAACCCTAACCACAACCCTAATTCCAACCCTAACCCTAAGGCTATGTGCCCACGTTGCGGATTCGTGTGAGATATTTCCGCACCATTTTTGAAAAATCGGCGGGTAAAAGGTACTGCGTTTTAGCGGCGGATTTTCTGCGGATTTCCAGTGTTTTTTGTGCGGATTTCACCTGCGGATTCCTATTGAGGAACAGGTGTAAAACGCTGCGGAATCCGCACAAAGAATTGACATGCTGCGGAAAATACAACGCAGCGTTCCCGCGCGGTATTTTCCGCACCATGGGCACAGCGGATTTGGTTTTCCATATGTTTACATGGTACTGTAAACCTGATGGAACACTGCTGCGGATCCGCAGCCAAATCCGCACCGTGTGCACATAGCCTAATTCTAAAGGTATGTGCACACGCTGCGGATCCGCAGCAGTTTCCCATGAGTGTACAGTTCAATGTAAACCTATGGGAAACAAAAATCGCTGTACACATGCTGCGGAAAAACTGCACGGAAACGCAGCGGTTTACATTCCGCAGCATGTCACTTCTTTGTGCGGATTCCGCAGCGGTTTTACAACTGCTCCAATAGAAAATCGCAATTGTAAAACCGCAGTGAAATGCGCAGAAAAAAACGCGGTAAATCCGCCATAAATCCGCAGCGGTTTAGCACTGCGGATTTATCAAATCCGCAGCGGAAAAATCCGCAGAGGACCAGAATACGTGTGCACATTCCTAACCCTAACCCTACCCCTAACCCTAACCCTACCCCTAACCCTACCCCTAACCCTAGCCCTAACCCTAACCCTAACCCTAACCCTAACCCTACCCCTAACCCTACCCCTAACCCTAACCCTAACCCTACCCCTAACCCTACCCCTAACCCTAACCCTATTCTAACATTAGTGGAAAAAAAAAATTTCTTTATTTTTTTATTGTCCCTACCTATGGGGGTGACAAAGGGGGGGGGTCATTTATTATTTTTTTTATTTTGATCACTGAGATAGATTATATCTCAGTGATCAAAATGCACTTTGGAACGAATCTGCCGGCCGGCAGATTCGGCGGGCGCACTGCACATGCGCCCGCCATTTTGGAAGATGGCGGCGCCCTGGAGAAGACGGACGGGACCACGGCTGGATCGGTAAGTATGATAGGGTGGGGGGGGGACCACGGGGGGGGGATCGGAGCACGGGGGGGGGAATCGGAGCGCGGGAGGGGTGGAACGGAGCGCGGGGGGCGTGGAACGGAGCACGGGGGGGCTGGAATGGAGCACGGGGGGTGGAACGGAGCACAGGGGGGGGTGGATCGGAGTGCAGGGGGGGTGATTGGAGCACGGGGGGGTGATTGGAGCACGGGGGGAGCGGACACGAGCACGGGGGGGAGCGGAGCACTGGATGGAGGGGAGCCGGAGCAGTGTACCGGCCAGATCGGGGGGGTGGGGGGGCGATCGGTGGGGTGGGGTGGGGGCAC
The DNA here is from genome assembly GCF_032444005.1 of Ranitomeya imitator. Taxonomy (NCBI): domain Eukaryota; kingdom Metazoa; phylum Chordata; class Amphibia; order Anura; family Dendrobatidae; genus Ranitomeya; species Ranitomeya imitator. The sequence goes on from NC_091283.1 coordinate 703,993,834, forward strand.
ACTAGTATTTCCAGCCATGGCCGATGATATTTCAGCATCGGCCATGGCTGGATTGTAATATTTCACCCGTTATAATGGGTGAAATATTACAAATCGCTCTGATTGGCAGTTTCACTTTCAACAGCCAATCAGAGCGATCGTAGCCACGAGGGGGTGAAGCCACCCCCCTTGGGCTAAACTACCACTCCCCCTGTCCCTGCAGATCGGGTGAAATGGGAGTTAACCCTTTCACCCGATCTGCAGGGACGCGATCTTTCCATGACGCCGCATAGGCGTCATGGGTCGGAATGGCACCGACTTTCATGACGCCTACGTGGCGTCATGGGTCGGGAAGGGGTTAAGGTTGTAGCACCCTCGGCCAATGAAGCTAGTCAGCAACGCAACATCCCTTCCGGCAGTGTAGGGCCACCATTTTCCGCACCACCTGCAGTATCTGTGCAGGTTTCTTTGCCAGGCCAAAGCAGTCAGGGTCAGGGAATCACCAGTTTCGTAGTAGGAAACACTGCATCTAGGGCACCGGTGGCAACAATACCATCTCCCACCGTCTCTCAGTCTGCCATGTCCACCGGCACCCCCGCTAGTTCCACGATCTCCAGCTCTCCAGTCCAGCTCACCCTACATGAGACTATGGTTAGAAAAAGGAAGTACTTAGCCTCGCATCCGCGTACACAGGGTTTGAACGCACACATAGCTAGACTAATCTCGTTAGAGATGATGCCCTACCGGTTAGTTGAAAGCGAAGCTTTCAAAGCCCTGATGGACTACGCTGTACCACGCTACGAGCTACCCAGTCGACACTTTTTTTCCAGAAAAGCCATCCCAGCCCTCCACCAGCATGTTAAAGAGCGCATCGTCCATGCACTCAGGCAATCTGTGAGCACAAAGGTGCACCTGACAACAGATGCATGGACCAGTAGGCATGGCCAGGGACGTTACGTGTCCATCACGGCACACTGGGTAAATGTGGTGGATGCAGGGTCCACAGGGGACAGCAAGTTTGGGACAGTTCTGCCTAGCCCACGGTCTAGGAAACAATTGGCTGTAGCCGTTCGCACCCCCTCCTCCTCCTCTTCGTCCTCCTGCAGAAGCGAAAGCTCGTCCACAGACCGCAGTCGCACAACCACTCCATCCGCAGCTGCCACTGTTGCACACCAGGTCTCCCATTATGGGGCAGTTACTGGCAAACGTCAGCAGGCTGTATTGGCTATGAAGTGTTTGGGCGACAACAGACACACCGCGGAAGTTCTGTCCGAGTTCTTGCAGAAAGAAACGCAGTCGTGGCTGGGCACTGTAGATCTTGAGGCAGGCAAGGTAGTGAGTGATAACGGAAGGAATTTCATGGCTGCCATCTCCCTTTCCCAACTGAAACACATTCCTTGCCTGGCTCACACCTTAAACCTGGTGGTGCAGTGCTTCCTGAAAAGTTATCCGGGGTTATCCGACCTGCTCCTCAAAGTGCGTGGACTTTGCTCACATAGCCGCCGTTCGCCCGTACACTCCAGCCGTATGCAGACCTATCAGCGTTCTTTGAACCTTCCCCAGCATCGCCTAATCATAGACGTTGCAGCAAGGTGGAACTCAACACTGCACATGCTTCAGAGACTGTGTGAACAGAGGCGGGCTGTTATGTTTTTGTGGGAGGATACACATACACGGGCAGGCAGTAGGATGGCAGACATGGAGTTGTCAGGTGTGCAGTGGTCGAAGATTCAAGACATGTGCCAAGTCCTTCAGTGTTTTGAGGAATGCACACGGCTGGTTAGTGCAGACAACGCCATAATAAGCATGAGCATCCCCCTAATGCGTCTGCTGATGCAAAGTTTGACGCACATAAAGGATCAGGCGTCTGCAGCTGAGGAAGAGGAAAGCCTTGATGACAGTCAGCCATTGTCTGGCCAGGGCAGTGTACAGGACGAGGTAGCGGGCGAAGAGGAGGAGGAGGACGAGGAGGATGATGGGGATGATTATATTTTTAATGAGGAAGCTTTTCCGGGGCCACTGGAAATTGGTGGCGCGGCAAGGCCGGGTTCTGGTTTTTTGAGGGACACAAGTGACGTGGATTTGCCTGAAACTGCCCCTCAACCAAGCACAACCGCAGATTTGAGAACTGGAACTTTGGCCCACATGGCGGATTATGCCTTACGTATCCTCAAAAGGGACACACGCATAACTAAAATGATGAATGATGACGATTACTGGTTGGCCTGCCTCCTTGATCCTCGCTATAAAGGCAAATTGCAAAATATAATGCCACATGAGAACTTGGAACTAATATTAGCAACCAAACAATCAACTCTTGTTGACCGTTTGCTTCTGGCATTCCCTGCACACAGCGCCCGTGATCGTTCTCACACGAGCTGCAGGGGCCAGCAGACCAGAGGAGTTAGAGGGGCAGAAATCAGAAGTGGCGTTGGCCAGAGGGGTTTTCTGACCAGGTTGTGGAGTGATTTTGCTATGACCGCAGACAGGACAGGTACTGCAGCATCAATTCAAAGTGACAGGAGACAACATTTGTCCAGTATGGTTACAAACTATTTTTCATCCCTTATCGATGTTCTCCCTCAACCGTCATTCCCATTTGATTACTGGGCATCAAAATTAGACACCTGGCCAGAATTGGCAGAATATGCATTGCAGGAGCTTGCTTGCCCGGCAGCTAGTGTCCTATCAGAAAGAGTATTCAGTGCTGCAGGTTCAATACTAACAGAAAAAAGGACTCGTCTGGCTACCCAAAATGTAGATGATCTAACCTTCATTAAAATGAACGACAACTGGATTTCGAAATCTTTTGCCCCACCTTGCCCGGCTGACACCTAGCTTTCCTATGAAAAGGTCTTGCCTCTGGACTATTCTGAATGCCTTTTCCAATCTCGTAATTTTCTGCACCTGATTGTCCAGCATACGACATGTTTACACCTCACTAAATGGCCAAACTTCCCACACGGGGCCGTGGTATCGACACTTGGCGACAGCACCCGTGAGAGTGCAGTTTGTCTGAAGAGGTGGGTGAGCCCGCTTTTGGTCGACGGCACTGCCACTGGGTCCCTCCTAGTACAATAAAGTGTCTCTGGCGGTGGTGGTGCGCACCCAACGTCAGACACATCGTTGTAATATGAGGGGCCCTGGGCCTGTACCGCCGGCCACAAAACAGTTTCCCCCCACCCCAGCTCAAACAGTGCTCTACCACTTGCAAAATTATCTCACAGCTCCACCAATGTTTAGTCTATGCGCTGACATCCTTCAATGCCTGCCACTGACAATACCATTGTATTGACATTTTTGTTATGTTAGGCCTTCGATGCCTGTCTGTGGTCACTCCTTCCACTAGGCCTCCACTGACCACACCACTTCTGCCCGTGTACCCCTGTAACCAATTTAAAATTGCCTACAGCCATGTGTTATTATTTTAGGCCTTCGATGCCTGTCTGCGGTCACTCCTTCCACTAGGCCTCCACTGACCACACCACTGCTGCCCGTGTACCCCTGGAACCAATTTAAAATTGCCTACAGCCATGTGTTATTATTTTAGGCCTTCGATGCCTGTCTGCGGTCACTCCTTCCACTAGGCCTCCACTGACCACACCACTGCTGCCCGTGTACCCCTGGAACCAATTTAAAATTGCCTACAGCCATGTGTTATTATTTTAGGCCTTCGATGCATGTCTGCGGTCACTCCTTCCACTAGGCCTCCACTGACCACACCACTGCTGCCCGTGTACCCCTGGAACTAATTTAAAATTGCCTACAGCCATGTGTTATTATTTTAGGCCTTCGATGCCTGTCTGCGGTGACTCCTTCCACTAGGCCTCCACTGACCACACCACTGCTGCCCGTGTACCCCTGGAACCAATTTAAAATTGCCTACAGCCATGTGTTATTATTTTAGGCCTTCGATGCCTGTCTGCGGTCACTCCTTCCACTAGGCCTCCACTGACCACACCACTGCTGCCCGTGTACCCCTGTAACCAATTTAAAATTGCCTACAGCCATGTGTTATTATTTTAGGCCTTCGATGCCTGTCTGCGGTGACTCCTTCCACTAGGCCTCCACTGACCACACCACTACTGCCCGTGTACCCCTGGAACCAATTTAAAATTGCCTACAGCCATGTGTTATTATTTTAGGCCTTCGATGCCTGTCTGCGGTGACTCCTTCCACTAGGCCTCCACTGACCACACCACTACTGCCCGTGTACCCCTGGAACCAATTTAAAATTGCCTACAGCCATGTGTTATTATTTTAGGCCTTCGATGCCTGTCTGCGGTCACTCCTTCCACTAGGCCTCCACTGACCACACCACTGCTGCCCGTGTACCCCTGTAACCAATTTAAAATTGCCTACAGCCATGTGTTATTATTTTAGGCCTTCGATGCCTGTCTGCGGTGACTCCTTCCACTAGGCCTCCACTGACCACACCACTGCTGCCCGTGTACCCCTGGAACCAATTTAAAATTGCCTACAGCCATGTGTTATTATTTTAGGCCTTCGATGCCTGTCTGCGGTCACTCCTTCCACTAGGCCTCCACTGACCACACCACTGCTGCCCGTGTACCCCTGTAACCAATTTAAAATTGCCTACAGCCATGTGTTATTATTTTAGGCCTTCGATGCCTGTCTGCGGTCACTCCTTCCACTAGGCCTCCACTGACCACACCACTGCTGCCCGTGTACCCCTGGAACCAATTTAAAATTGCCTACAGCCATGTGTTATTATTTTAGGCCTTCGATGCCTGTCTGCGGTCACTCCTTCCACTAGGCCTCCACTGACCACACCACTGCTGCCCGTGTACCCCTGGAACCAATTTAAAATTGCCTACAGCCATGTGTTATTATTTTAGGCCTTCGAAGCCTGTCTGCGGTCACTCCTTCCACTAGGCCTCCACTGACCACACCACTGCTGCCCGTGTACCCCTGGAACTAATTTAAAATTGCCTACAGCCATGTGTTATTATTTTAGGCCTTCGATGCCTGTCTGCGGTGACTCCTTCCACTAGGCCTCCACTGACCACACCACTGCTGCCCGTGTACCCCTGGAACCAATTTAAAATTGCCTACAGCCATGTGTTATTATTTTAGGCCTTCGATGCCTGTCTGCGGTCACTCCTTCCACTAGGCCTCCACTGACCACACCACTGCTGCCCGTGTACCCCTGTAACCAATTTAAAATTGCCTACAGCCATGTGTTATTATTTTAGGTCTTCGATGCCTGTCTGCGGTCACTCCTTCCACTAGGCCTCCACTGACCACACCACTGCTGCCCGTGTACCCCTGGAACCAATTTAAAATTGCCTACAGCCATGTGTTATTATTTTAGGCCTTCGATGCCTGTCTGCGGTCACTCCTTCCACTAGGCCTCCACTGACCACACCACTGCTGCCCGTGTACCCCTGGAACCAATTTAAAATTGCCTACAGCCATGTGTTATTATTTTAGGCCTTCGATGCCTGTCTGCGGTCACTCCTTCCACTAGGCCTCCACTGACCACACCACTGCTGCCCGTGTACCCCTGGAAGCAATTTAAAATTGCCTACAGCCATGTGTTATTATTTTAGGCCTTCGATGCCTGTCTGCGGTCACTCCTTCCACTAGGCCTCCACTGACCACACCACTGCTGCCCATGTACCCCTGGAAGCAATTTAAAATTGCCTACAGCCATGTGTTATTATTTTAGGCCTTCGATGCCTGTCTGCGGTCACTCCTTCCACTAGGCCTCCACTGACCACACCACTGCTGCCCGTGTACCCCTGGAACCAATTTAAAATTGCCTACAGCCATGTGTTATTATTTTAGGCCTTCGATGCCTGTCTGCGGTCACTCCTTCCACTAGGCCTCCACTGACCACACCACTGCTGCCCGTGTACCCCTGGAACCAATTTAAAATTGCCTACAGCCATGTGTTATTATTTTAGGCCTTCGATGCCTGTCTGCGGTGACTCCTTCCACTAGGCCTCCACTGACCACACCACTGCTGCCCGTGTACCCCTGGAACCAATTTAAAATTGCCTACAGCCATGTGTAATTATTTTAGGCCTTCGATGCCTGTCTGCGGTCACTCCTTCCACTAGGCCTCCACTGACCACACCACTGCTGCCCGTGTACCCCTGGAACCAACATCAGAAAATATAAAAATAAGTATTTTGCTTATAAAAAAGAAAATACTGGAGAGATATCAAATGCAGACATTTTAACATTAAAAACAAACACATACAACAAAAATCTGGTACAGTACTAAAAATGGCCACCAGCTACAATAACTTTCTCCTGCAAGTAGTTAACTGAAAGGTTTTTTCAATTTTAAACACAGATATGGCATCCACCGAGTGTTGTCCTGTCGCGTCTTTTATTATTATTATTATTATTATTATACATTTTTATAGCGCCATTTATTCCATGGCGCTTTACATGTGAATACGGGGCAAATATAGACAAATACATTAAACATGAGCAGATAACAAGGCACACGAGTACATAAGGAGGGAGGACCCTGCCCGCGAGGGCTCACAGTCTGCAGGGGGTGGGTGAGGATACACTAGGAGAGTGCCAAGAAGATGCAAAACAATGAAAATAATAAAATCATTATTTACCAAAAAAATAGAGTAAGTCAAAACCACATTGCAAATAAACATTCATTACAAATAAAGAAACAGGGCGCGTCCGAGGGTGAGTATATACCTAATAAGAATATAATCACCCTCGGACGCGCCCTGCTTCTTTCCGACAGCCTTCCTTCCTAAGAATCAGCCCTTCCGTGGTGTAGAGAGAGGGTTTGTTACACTCCAAGGTGTTCCCCAGGTTGCCTTTCCTGAGCTTCGATCTTCCGGCTCTCGTTTAGTAGTTGTTGGAAACTACGCTGCATTAGGCCTACAAATTGGGTATGGGGTATAGAGAGATGGTGTGTTACACTCCAAGGTGTTCCCCAGGTTTCCTCTCCATTGCTTCGATCTTCCGGCTCTCGTTTAGTAGTTGTTGGAAACTACGCTGCATTAGGCCTACAAATTGGGTATGGGGTGTAGAGAGTTGGTGTGTTACACTCCAAGGTGTTCCCCAGGTTTCCTCTCCATTGCTTCGATCTTCCGGCTCTCGTTTAGTAGTTGTTGGAAACTACGCTGCATTGGTCCTACAAATTGGGTATGGGGTGTAGAGAGATGGTGTGTTCCACTCCAAGGTGTTCTCCAGGTTGCCTTTCCTGAGCTTCGATCTTCCGGCTCTCGTTTAGTAGTTGTTGGAAACTACGCTGCATTAGGCCTACAAATTGGGTATGGGGTGTAGAGAGATGGTGTGTTCCACTGTAGAGAGATGGTGTGTTCCACTCCAAGGTGTTCCCCAGGTTTCCTCGCCAATGCTTCGATCATCATGCTCTCGTTTAGTAGTTGTTGGAAACTACGCTGCATTAGGCCTACAAATTGGGTATGGGGTGTAGAGAGATGGTGTGTTACACTCCAAGGTGTTCCCCAGGTTTCCTCTCCATTGCTTCGATCTTCCGGCTCTCGTTTAGTAGTTGTTGGAAACTACGCTGCATTAGGCCTACAAATTGGGTATGGGGTGTAGAAAGATGGTGTGTTACACTCCAAGGTGTTCCCCAGGTTTCCTCTCCATTGCTTCGATCTTCCGGCTCTCGTTTAGTAGTTGTTGGAAACTACGCTGCATTAGGCCTACAAATTGGGTATGGGGTGTAGAGAGATGGTGTGTTACACTCCAAGGTGTTCCCCAGGTTTCCTCTCCATTGCTTCGATCTTCCGGCTCTCGTTTAGTAGTTGTTGGAAACTACGCTGCATTAGGCCTACAAATTGGGTATGGGGTGTAGAGAGATGGTGTGTTACACTCCAAGGTGTTGCCCAGGTTTCCTCTCCATTGCTTCGATCTTCCGGCTCTCGTTTAGTAGTTGTTGGAAACTACGCTGCATTAGGCCTACAAATTGGGTATGGGGTGTAGAGAGATGGTGTGTTCCACTGTAGAGAGATGGTGTGTTCCACTCCAAGGTGTTCCCCAGGTTTCCTCGCCAATGCTTCGATCATCATGCTCTCGTTTAGTAGTTGTTGGAAACTACGCTGCATTAGACCTACAAATTGGGTATGGGGTGTAGAGAGATGGTGTGTTCCACTCCAAGGTGTTCTCCAGGTTGCCTTTCCTGAACTTCTATCTTCAGGCTCTCATTAAATTGTGGTTAAACGGAACAACTGCATTTGGCGTACTAGTTGGTTTGGGGCCTACTATCGGTGTCTGCCGCTCCTTGCTGTTCTCCTGGTTTCCTGTCCTGAAATTCCGTTTTCAGGCGCTCGTTAAGTAGTTGTTAATGTTAGACTGCATTTGGCCTACTAGTTGGGTTGGGGCCTACTATCGGTGTCTGCCACTCCTTGCTGTTCTCCTCCACTGAACAAAGCTGTGCCGCCTGTTTACTACTGTTGCCAATTTTGAACTGCATTTCGACTACTTACTGATTTGGGCCTACTCTCTGTGTCAGCCTCTCATTCCAGTTGTCCTCCACTGCAATGCCCCCTGATTAGTCCTGTGTTACCAATTTTGAACTGCATTTAGCCCACTTTATTCTTTGGGCCTATATCTGTGTTTCCTCCTCATCCTGCCCATTGCCCAGCCAGTGATAGATGAGTCTGCTGGTACATTGACCCATAACGCAACATTTCCCGTGCACGCTACACTGCAAGATTGTGACCCTGCTGAAAGTCAGGTCCCCCTTCCCGCATACCATACCACCTTACACGGGGACAAACAGGAAGGTGCAGATGAAAGTGCAGGTTCCTTCATCAGGTGGGGGGAGGAATACTAGCTGGCGACGTCACTGGCACAGGGCCTCTCATGGTACGCAAAAGTGTTGCTGCCGGTGGGAGGCGCCCCCGCCGTGCAAACACACCGCTGTACTTTGAGGGGCCCTGTGCCAGTGCCAATGCCAACGAGTGGGCCCCCCCTGCTTGCTCAGGTTCACAGCACTTGCAAAGTTGAAATACTTACCTCTCCCTGCTCCACTGCCGTGACGTGGTCCAGATTTCCTGGGCCCACTAATTACTTGAACCAGCCCTACCCACCACAACTTTAGCCAAATGACCCCCAATTTCAAATGCCTTACAATTACTATAAGGTAAATTACGCTTGACAAGCTTCATTAAGAAGAATGGATGGTTTTGACATTAAAATGGGCACTCTAGGTGTTTTCCTGGCCCCCACTCACTGCCGACTATGCTGCCCCATTGACTTGCATTGGGTTTCGTGTTTCGGTCGATCCCGACTTTACGTCATTATCGGCCGATTTCACTCGACCCGACTTTTGAGATAGTCGGGTTTCGCGAAACCCGGCTCGACTCTAAAAAGGTCAAGGTCGCTCAACTCTAGTCTCGGCAACTCCGCCAGCGTCTATTTACATCATTGACTGCAAATATACAAAACATTTGAGATAAATATCACACACAAACAGTTACAGGCTTTGCAAAAACACATGGGCTAGGGGGACATGAAATTCCTTTGGCCCTATATTAACGGACTATAGCTAAATTAATTTAAAGCCATATTTGTGTCTCTTGGGAATGTTTTGGCATCTTCAACCAAGAGCATGGATGATTTACTAACATCATAAGCAAAACACATATGATGCTTTCAGGCTTACATGAAAAAAAAAAAATTTTGAAGAATGGTACTTACATATTTCTTGCTGAACCTCTTGAGGTCGCTCATCAAAATCGGGGAACATGTGGCGACATATTGCCCTCCATGCTGCGTCTTTACGTGCACGGTCTGCATAATGTGCGTCGCGTTGGTCCCATAATTCGGGCCTTTCATGGACCAGAGCAATGAGCATCTCCACATTAATATGCCTGGCCATAAATGCAAACATAAAAACAGCAATATATAATAGTTTAAATGTATCACATGATCCTACCAAAATCTTGAGAACATAGCATAAGCAGGAATTAAAACATAACTTTTAATGTATAACCAAATAAAGGAATATATTAAATAAACTGTCACCCAAACAAAGTGTATTGATAAAAAAGTACTACTGGGTATATACGTGCCATACAAAATTTAGTACTTATTAAAGATTTTTGTGCAGACGCTGGCAGTGGTCCAGTGTCCTATCACTCAACCCAAGGTACCTGATTAAATGGTGATAATGCCTATAGAAGAAGCATTTATCAAGTGCCAATACAGATAAACAGATAACCTTGGTTGCATTAGTATTAGCAGTTATCACAAAAAAAGGGATGGGTAAGATCAATTGGAAAAGATATGCACACAAATGTAATATTGGAACAATCTCACCAATTGCTGAGGATAGGTAAGGTGGAGCCCCAATTCGCTTAGGTGGAGAAATCCTTCAAGCCACAGCATCAGGAGACAATTCCCTGTCAGTCCCTGGGGGGCCATCAATAAATCTAAATCCCCGAACTCCTGCCATTACAAGGACAGTCCACATCTACCCCTAATGTATAACATGCCCTGCGCTCTCCCTATTTCTAGGTCCCAACGCGTTTCTTTGCAAGCAGGATCATCAGGGGACTAGAGCTTGTATGGGAGATAAGGTGCTTCAGTGCTACAAATAGAGTTACCACCCTCTATACTAAACTGCAGAGAGTGGGAGGAAATGTTTCCACTTAAATAGTGTGCTACAAGGCAATAATGGCCTATCACCTGCCAAACCCAAATCATGTGACAGGTCTAATGAGCCAGACAATATGTGTGGCGCTTAAGATAGAAAAAGATTCGCCAAAGTACTTCCTTCAAGAAAACAATCAAACACCATGCCCCATAGTATGCTCAAATTACCTGTCCGATACCTTTTCACATGTTTAGAGACGCCATAAACCTACGTGAATCCACGAGGCTAGTGACTTCCTGTAAAAACAGGAAGTTAGCATCGCCATCGCAAGTAAAGACAATACCTTTAAAAAAAAGGAATCCGCAAAGCCTCCCAGAGACTGTGGATTCCTTTTTTTTTTTGCCAAAACATTGACTGGCTGTAGCAGCATGGAACACGTAATCCCTGGTGATCTAGTGGTGGTGGATGATGAGACATGGCCTCATTAAAAACTAGGCCCAATTTAAAGGAGCGGGTATCCTAGACTTGTAATGCCCATACACTAAGTGCATGGGCTGATAAACATTTCCCCATGGGGAGTACTTTCTAAAAGTATTTAATGGGGATCATAGACACCGTTGCCCAAAAATTGACTGGCTATAGCATAAAGGAACACGTTAACCCAGGTAATGTAGGGGTGGAGAATGATGAGATGTTGATTAAGACCTCATTAAAACTAGACTCAATTTAAAGGAGCAGGTCTCCTAGACTCATAATGCCCAAACACTAAGTGTATGGGCTGACAAACATTTCCCCCTGGGTGGATAAAATTTGTTTTGGTTTCAAATTTGTAACGGTCATCATAAAAACACCCTTGCACAAGATTTGAGTGACTTTTGCATCACGGAGTACATTCACGCTGGTGTTCTAGTAATTGTGGATGATGAGGATGAGGATAAGGAGGGGATAACACCAAACAGACCAAATCAGGAAGTGTATACCCATGTGTGGTTGTGAAGAGGTGCATGAGAATACACCTCCACACAAAAGACAATGTATTTGAGGTTATGTTTCGCTGTTTTCATTCGGTGGTGTACAGAAGTCTTGCCCAATCCAGCCCTTGTTCATTTTTATAAGAGTCAGCCTGTCAGCATTTCCAATTGACAGGCAGATGGGATTATCGCTATAATTCCACCAGCAGCACTAAAAACCCGCTCTGACAGAAAGCTAGCAGCAGGGCAGGACAGGATCTCCAAAGTGTAGAGAACCAGTTCATGCAACGTGTCCAGCTTGGATTCCCAATAATTAAAAGACACAGAGGAATCACAGAGGACGTTTGTACGATCACAAAGGTACTCCCTCAGCATCTTCCCAAACATTGCACTTCTTGTGACAGCACCCCTCGCGTCTGTGCCGACACTGTGGGAGGGTCTGATAAAACTGTCCCATAACTTTGCCGTTGTTCCCCTGCCTGTGCTAGATTGTACTTCTGTATCTCTCACTCGGACTCCTTGGTTGAACAACTAACTCTGACATCTGCTGCCAGCATTCTAAGATGGGAATTTTTAAAGTAAAATCCGCTACAAGCGCCCTCTGGTACTGTAACATTTTAGTACACCTGTCTGCCTCTGGAAGAAGAGATTGAAAGCTCTACTTGTAGGGTGGGTCTAGAAGTGTCACCAACCAGTAATGAGTGTCACCGAAAATTTTAATAATGCGAGGGTCACAGGAAACGCAGCGCAACCTAAAGTCAACCATGCATGCCAGACTGCTAACAGGCAAGACTTCCATGTCCTCACCAACAGGACAACTGACCATGCTGTACTCCTCCTCCCTGTTTTCAGGCCATCCATGCTGAACAGACGGTATGACAGCTGTGCTTGTATTATCGTCTATACTGCATGAAAGTAGCTCCTGTTCTTCCTCCTCCTCTTCCTCATTGTCTAGTAATCCATGTTGAGACGACATGAGGCTGGGCTGAGTATGATCACCCTGTATTGTTCCTTGTTCCATGTCCTCGTGCTCCGCCTGTAATGCATTCTCTTTTATTGTGAGCAGAGAGGTTTTCAGAAAGCAGAGAAGCAGTATGATTGACAGACTGCACATCCAAACTAGTGTGAATAGGTGCATACCAGGAGCAGCTACCTCTATACACAATATACAAAAAAAGCTGGGCAATATACTATGTGTCTGTGCTATATACAGTACTATGTGGCTGTGCTATATACTTCGTGGCTGGGCAATATACTACGTGGCTGGGCAATATACTACGTGTCTGTGCTGTATACTACATAGCCTGTGCTATACACTACATGGCTGTGCTATTTACTACGTGGCTGTGTTATATACTACGTGGCTGTGTTATATACTACGTGGGCTGTGCTATACGCTACATGGGCTGTGCTATATTTCTCTGCTGTATCTGTGCATCATGAATCGTGGTATGTGTTAAAGAGGGGGGCCCGCTGAGACTCTTTCGCCCGGGGCCCTCAAAAACCTGGAGCCGGCCCTGGCATGTCTAATATGGAATACATAAAATATGAATAGCAAAATGGCTTTTGAACATTAGGAAAATATTTGAGAGATGCTTTGCACAGAATTTGATCAAATAATGTGAGCCCATCAACCATCATCAAGGTGCTCTCATTAAAACTGATGGGTCCCTGACCTCCCTGTCCAAATGTGAACACTTACCGAAGGCCAGTGTCTGTATGCCTGGGTGAATGTGGACACCTCTGTCAGCACGGCCTACATATGGGTTGGCCGGAACCAAGTGTGAATAGATGTAATTAAAAACCACATGGGGATGGGAGTAGTGCTCAGTCAGTAAGCTAACAGAGAAATGACAGAAAAACGACTGGCACATCCAAGCTAGTGTGAATAGGTGCATACCAGGAGCAGCTACCTCCATACACAATATACAAAAAAGGTTGCACTCTATCGTGCCAAAGCATGTCTAATATGGAATACATGAAATATGAATAGCAAAATGGCTTTTGAACAATAGGAAAATATTTGAGAGACGCTTTGCACAGAATTTGATCAAATAGTGTGAGCCCATCAACCATCGTCAAGGTGGTCTCATTAAAACTGATGGGTCCCTGACCTCCCTGTCCAAATGTGAACACTTACCGAAGGCCAGTGTCTGTATGCCTGGGTGAATGTTAACACCTCTGTCAGCAAGGCCTACATATGGGTTGGCCGGAACCAAGTGTGAATAGATGTAATTAAAAACCACATAGTGATGGGAGGAGTGCTCAGTCAGTAAGCTAACATAGAAATGACAGAAAAACGACTGGCACATCCAAACTAGTGTGAATAGGTGCATACCAGGAGCAGCTACCTCCATACACAATATATGGTGTATGGTGACACTAATTATGGCATCATCACCGCTCACCATCTTGGTGCAGTCCTCAAAGTTTTTGAGGATGGTTCATATGTCTGGCATCCATGTCCACTCCTGAGGTCTTATGTGTTGAGTCTGAAACAAATAACGATGGCCTTGTTGATGCTGTTAATTAACAACTGCCCTCTTTTGTTCACAAATCCTTTCCAACATATGTAGTGTAGAGTTCCAATGTGTGGGGACATCACACACCAGTTGGTGAGTCAGAAGATGCAAGCGCTTCTGAAGCATGGTAAGAATGGCTGTAGCTGACTTTCTAAAATGGGCAGACAGGTGGCGTACTTTCACTAGCAGATCCGGCAGCTCCGGGTAGCTTTCGAGAAGCGGTCACTAACAAGGGCACAGGGTGGGAACCACATGCCAGCTACAGCCTTCCCTATGAACAGTGAATAAGGCTCATTGTGGTCTAACTACCTCTTACAATACCTTATGTGCGTTTCATTACTTTTGAAAGATACAAAGGCTAAGTCTACCTTAATACCTTAATAAGTCTATTTTCCTAGCAATTGATAACAAAAGATAGTCCACTATGGGTGTGAACAGTTTCATTTAATTCCATTCTGCTGGCCAATCAAGACCACTTTTGACAGACTTCCATAAGGCAATCTGAGAGCCCAGGGCCTATATACGATAAAACTGCCATAAGATTGTCTTCCTGACGAAGGCTTGTGCCTGAGCCGAAACGTTGGAAACCATTCTCTTTTGCACAAGATATATTAATAAAACTTTGAAAGCAACAGTTCTATCTTCAGGTTTTTGGAGTGTGCCGGGGTTAGATTTTTTGTATTGTCTTACCGTTTTACCCCTGAGCACCCAACAGTGGTTGGGCCTGATCCTATCAGCTTTTAGTGATAAATATAAGAACTGTAGCTAAATATTTTTGGGCCATCTACTGATTTTTGGGGCAGCAAAATGGTGTCTGAAAATGTTGTAAGACACTCCAAAAAATAATATAGTACCAAAAGAATTTTGTGCGCACTCACATCTGTTACCTGGGTCAAAACAAATTTTTTTTAATAGTTAGATTTTTATGCTCTTGTATTGAAATTACCTGGATGTAGTCTGCAGCGTGACCAAGCAAACAAATGTAGAAAAAGGGGGCTATGGATTGCTTTCTAATAAAATTAGCAGGTAGAAGGTGCAAAAGAAAAAAAAAGCCACAGATGCCTGCAGCTACGTATATATAAAATACGCAGCAGCAGACATTAATGGAGCTTTTTGAGGTAGGCAGTGAGATCTATATAGTCACATACAGTGCCTGCAGGCCTTGCACTGATGTGGATATGTGCACATAAATACCCCTGCCTACCTAGCACTGCAATCTATGTACCCCCCCCGGATTAGCCCTAAAAAGAACTGTTGGTTTATTAGGATTTGTGAATTGAACACTAGTAGGCCCGCACTAACTAATAAAAAAACAAATCTGACCCTATCTCAGCAGCAGCTCTCCTTACACTAGCTGAGTCCGGAGCAGAATGCGGTGAGCAGGGCAGCGCCAGGTCTCTTATAGACCTGATGATGCTGTGCGGCCAGCCAATCACTGTAATAACACAACAAAGATGGCTGCAGTATTAAGGTACCGTCACACTAAGCGACGCTGCAGCGATACCGACAACGATGTCGATCGCTGCAGCGTCGCTGTTTGGTCGCTGGAGAGCTGTCACACAGACAGCTCTCCAGCGACCAACGATGCCGGTTCCCTGGTAACCAGGGTAAACATCTGGTTACTAAGCGCAGGGCCGTGCTTAGTAACCCGATGTTTACCCTGGTTACCAGCGTAAAAGTAAAAAGAAAAAAACACTACATACTTACCTTCTGCTGTCTGTCCCCGGCGCTGTGCTTTCCTCTGCACTGTGTAAGCACAGTGGCCGGAAAGCACAGCGGTGACTCTGCTTTCCGGCTGGCCGGCGCTCACAGTGCAGAGAAGCACAGCGCCGGGGACAGACAGCGGAAGGTAAGTATGTAGTGTTTGTTTTTTTACTTTTACGCTTGGTATTAGCGTGAAACGGCCGTCGTCGTCGTCCTGCCTGTCGCACTCCCGTCCTCACTCCCTCCTCCCCTGAGCCGTGAAGAGTTATCGTTGTATGTTCCAATAAAGGACGTTTGAACTGCTACTGATTGGCAAGTGCTATTGCGTTTTTTCTATTTTTCTGGTTTACATGGACACTTTGTTTCACGCAAAGCACCTCCTTTCATCCAACCGGACTACCTGTTGTTTTCATATTTTCCACATTAAGAAGATAATCTCTAGCGAGTAGAGCTGTGCTGCTTACTTTTTTCTTTGTTGGTTTGGACTCTGTTATGGTCTAAGTGATATTTTTGCAGCCTCTCTGTGCTTTGACTTTCATTGTGTGGGTGAAGATCTTCTCTGAGATTTCCGGGAAGTGAAAAAGACCTATGAATGGTAACTGGTTGCAGTGGTGGATTTCTTGATTGATGTGGTCTAAGTAAGATAAGTCACTTTGATCTTGATGTGCATACATTCAGAACTTATACCACCTTGTTCTACAGATGAAGGATAGGGTTAAAATGTCTAAAATGTGATGATGACATAATAATGTTATAATGCCAAACAGAATTAGAAAAGTAAAATGCTCTCTCTGTTGATATATATCAAGGAGGGAGACCATGTGGCTGCTATGGGGTCATTTGAGATAGGAACTCCGCTCTTGCTGGTCCTGTAAACGATTCTCTTGAGTGATGACAGCCTATACATGGTTAATTTCTATTGGGTAACTACAAGCAAACAAAATGAGAGTTTGGTTCAAGGCTCATTGAGAGGGTTTACAAGTAGTGATGAGTGAATATACCCGTTGCTCGGGTTTTCCCAAGCACGCTAGGGTGACCTGTAAATCATGCAACTGAGACGATGAAAACTATATCTCTGAGCAATAACAAATACTCGGAGGTCTCCCGAGCGTGCTCGGCAAAACCTGAGCAATGAGTACACTCGCTTATCACTATTTACAAGGGAAGAGGGAACACTAAATCCTTTATCCCTGGAAACATTCTGCCATGGTGTCATCTCCTCCTAGGCCATTATGATCCACTAGATGGTGGCCCGATTCTAACGCATCAGGTATTCTAGAATATGTATGTATGTATGTCGCGCTGTGAGTGGGGGTTAAATTCCGCGCCAATATCGCTGATTGGTGGCGCCCGGCTGGCAGATCAGCGAAGCGTGGTTCAAATCTGGTGCCAATTCGCGGCTGGACTGCGCCTTTCGCTGATTAGTTGCGGCCTGCCGGGCACGACCAATGACCGAAGCAGTGTTTAAATACCGCGCCAATATCGCTGATTAGTCGCGGCCAGCCGGGCGTGACCATTCAGCGAAGCGTGGTTTAAATCCCCCGGCAATTTGCGGCTGGACTGCGTCTATCGCTGATTGGTCGTAGGATGTCGGGGGTTCGGGGCGCTGGATGTCGGGGGTTCAGAGTTCAGGATATAGTACAGCCACGTAGTATATAACACAGCCATGTAATATATAGCACAGCCACGTAGTATGTAGTATATAGCACAGCCACGTAGTATGTAGCATAGGCAGCATCAATAGTAAAAAGTTTGTCCACAGTGTTAATAGCAGCGTTAACAGACTGTGTTACACCGCGTTATGCCGCGGTGATAAGTAGTTGGTTTAACGGACTGCTAAAACGCTATGTGGGTGGCGGGCGCTGACTGAGGGGGAGTATGGAGGGGGCACTGACTGCAGGGGAGTAGGGAGCGGCCATTTAGTGGCTGGACTGTGCTCGTTGCTGATTGGTCGCAACCAATCGGCGATTTGGGATTTCCGTGACAAACAGTCAAGCAGACAGACAGACAGACAAACAGACGGAAGTGCCGCTAGATTATTATATATATAGATTATTGCATTAATAATAATAATCCAAAATAATAATAAGATAATAACAATAATAATAAGATGTGGGTATAATCTGGCAGTGCAGTATGGAATAACTTTTCCAAATGAATGTCGTATGAATGAATGATGTGCTGGTTGATGGACTTAAGGACACTCCGTCATTTGATTGGCAATGGATACAGTAGTTGTCGATCTTGGAAGGTGTCTAATTTTTAGTAACAGAAATCATTGAGCGACACTGAAGGACCATAAAGGCTATGCCAACGTTCACAATTACTTTTGTTTAGATTGTCCTAGACCTCTATAGAGAAGTTTAATCCCAGGCATGTTTTACTCACAAATATCTATGACATATAAATTAATTGCCTTATTGTTATATGTATAGGTGTTTTTTATTTTGCAAATAATTGAAACATTTCAAACTAAACAATGCTTTATTAGAGATTGCTAATATTTATTTTTGACAAAGGGTTATAAACCCCATCTACAAATATTTACCGCTTATATTTTTTCAGATAGCAGATTTCAGATTTAATTTACTGTTTTACACCTCTTCTCTCTCTCATCCAAAAGCTAAATGTAATGCTATTGCTGTATGGTATATAGGTATGTTATGAAATGGCCTAGGTTTCGAAATAATAACCTAGGCATTAATAATTTACTGCCTATTTCTGCTAGGTTCTGGTCTAATACACGGTCGAAAATTGCATCTAATTTTATTTCCATGTCATCGAGAATACCATGAGGGTAGTATTAGCATGGCACTTGCAGGTCGACTATAGGCTGATTTCCTTGCCTGATGAATAGTGTAATGACATAAATAATTTCCTTAGGTATCTTCAGGAGAAGAAAATCCATTTATATTTAATTTCCTGACATTTGTGCCGGCTTATTGGACCCAGAAGAGATTTAGAATGTGACGTCTTTATGAGTTTGTCAACCATCACAGATTTTAAAGATTTGTATACCACTTTGAGTAAAATCCTGTTGCATTTGTTAAACAGAGAACTTTACTAAGATGAGGACTACCGGTTTGCTGCTCATTTAACCTTTTGCATGAAAGCAACCTTCATGACTTAATGCAATTTGTACTTTGGAACCATTGGAATTCCATTTGCTTATGTACAGTGCCTTTATAGGGCACCATATTTTGGAGTATATTTGTGCATGTACTGCATGTTGGTGCACAAGTCACTCCGGCTCCCAACAATGGCACTAGGAACCTACTGTTTGCCTCCATATGATGCCTCTTTTTAGAACACTGCTTTCAGAAAAGAATGCTTCTATAAACCAATAGAGCATGTTACTGTATTTTCTCTGTTAGATTCCTTATGAATGTGACAGAAAAAAAACAATTGGAGACATGCAAAGTACAGTATGGTTTCCATGGGTGTTATGGCTCTATGCAACCTGAGACTTGGGCATAGGACATACTTGGCAAATAAACATTATATGTGTTGAATAATGCACAATACTGTATTTTAAGCTAAAATTGGATAATTATTGTCCACAACCTCATGTTACTTGTGCCTTGGGGCTAGTGTCTGAACCTCTTCCCCTGGTCTGTGTGTGGCCAGTGCCTGAACCTTGTCTCCTGGTCCATGTGCAGCCATTGTTTGAACATGTACTCCGTATATCGGGACTGCTAAATCCAGTCTAGGAATCAAGTCCTGCCTGTCCAACTTTGTGTCAGTATTAGTGTTGAGCATTCCGATACCGCAAGTATCGGGTATCGGCCGATATTTGCGGTATCGGAATTCCGATACTGAATTCCGATACTTCCCGCGTATCGGATACCGGAATCGGAAGTTCCCAGAATTCAAATTGAACGCAGCAGCCAATGAGGAATGAATGAAAGTGTGGGCACATCCTGTTTAGCATGGTGGGCATGTAAGTACTGGCAAGGCTTGGATTGGCTGCTGAAATGATGTCACTCTGCACTATAAAAAAGCGCTGCCGCCATTTTGCGCTCACTCTGCTGTGATTTCAGTTAGGGACAGGACGCTGTGTTCTAACTGAGGGCCAGTTGAGCTAGCTAATTGCTTTATTTTCCTTTCCAAAGGCTAATTTAGCAAAACGCTGTGTGTTCTTCACTGTTCACCTTGCTCTTGCCTTGCAGCGCTGTTTTAACAGCGTTCTGCAAGGTCTCTGTGTGTGTGTGTGTGCAGCTCACTCTGTAGTCTGTGTGCAGCCATATACCCGGTTGTATTCAGCTCAGGGGGGGTTCACACTGCCTCACACAGTTGTTCTTTTTTGCTCTTAGTGCAGCCTGCTGCACATTTTTTCTCAAATTTCCTATTAGTGTTTTTCCACCAGTCTCCAGCTCTATTGTGGAAAAACACTACATAGGATAACCTAGAGGGGGGTTTTTGGGCCTTGCAGCGCCGTTTACGGCTGTCTGCACGGTCTCCGTGTGAGCCCAGCTCGCCCTGTAGTCTGTGTGCAGCCATAGCCGGTTGGATTCAGCTCAGGGTTCGTTACTGGCTCATACCTTGAGAAAAATTTTCCTTTTTTTCAAATAGTGCAGCCTGTTTAAAATTTGAAAAAAAAAATTCCTATTAGTGTCTTTCCACTCGTATCCAGCTAAATAGTGGAAAAACACTATATAGGATAACCTAGAGGAGGGTTTTTTGGCCTTGCAGCGCCGTTTACGGCTGTCTGCACGGTCTCCGTGTGAGCCCAGCTCGCCCTGTAGTCTGTGTGCAGCCATAGCCGGTTGGATTCAGCTCAGGGTTCGTTACTGGCTCATACCTTGAGAAAAATTTTCCTTTTTTTCAAATAGTGCAGCCTGTTTAAAATTTGAAAAAAAAAATTCCTATTAGTGTCTTTCCACTCGTATCCAGCTAAATAGTGGAAAAACACTATATAGGATAACCTAGAGGAGGGTTTTTTGGCCTTGCAGCGCCGTTTACGGCTGTCTGCACGGTCTCCGTGTGAGCCCAGCTCGCCCTGTAGTCTGTGTGCAGCCATAGCCGGTTGGATTCAGCTCAGGGTTCGTTACTGGCTCATACCTTGAGAAAAATTTTCCTTTTTTTCAAATAGTGCAGCCTGTTTAAAATTTGAAAAAAAAAATTCCTATTAGTGTCTTTCCACTCGTATCCAGCTAAATAGTGGAAAAACACTATATAGGATAACCTAGAGGAGGGTTTTTTGGCCTTGCAGCGCCGTTTACGGCTGTCTGCACGGTCTCCGTGTGAGCCCAGCTCGCCCTGTAGTCTGTGTGCAGCCATAGCCGGTTGGATTCAGCTCAGGGTGCGTTACTGCCTCATACCTTGAAAAACAATTTCCTTTTTTTCAAATAGTGCAGCCAGTTTAAAATTTGAAAAAAAAAATTCCTATTAGTGTCTTTCCACTTGTATCCAGCTAAATAGTGGAAAAACACTATATAGGATAACCTAGAGGAGGGTTTCTTGGCCTTGCAGCGCCGTTTACGGCTGTCTGCACGGTCTCCGTGTGATTTAAACTAGCTCTGTAGCCCGATCTGCACCAAAAAAAAGGTTAAGTTCACCAAACACAACTTACACTTGTGTAGGCCACATTTGAAAAATAATAAAGTTTAGTCCACAATTTACAACATTAGTGTTTCTTACACCTGTTAGGAGGAGCATTACAGGAATAAGCACACTAAGGCCTTAGTACTTTTCTGCTTATCTTTATCTGTCAACCAAGATGAAGAGGGCAGGGAGTAAGGCACGTGGGCGTGGGCGCGGAGCAGGGAGAGGAGCAGGGAGAGGACGTGGTGATTCTGTGCCTGCTGCGGGCGCCGGTGACTCGTCGTCACTCAGTTTCAGCAGGGAACAGTCCTTCATGCGCAGCTTTGTCGGAGAGCGCCGTGCACCGCTGCTGCGTGAAGACCAAATTGAAGCCGTTGTCGGGTGGATGGCAGCTAACGCCTCGGCATCGACTTCAGTTAGTGCCACATCCTCTCAGGCACAGAGCACTGGAGAGCAGCCATCTGTCTCTTCACCACCTGCCAAATTGGCCAGGCAGTCAGAGAGCCCAGGACAGGAGCCGTCTCTACTTCTGTTCTCTGAATCTCTTGGCTTGGAAACAGGGGGCCAGCCAAGCAGCATTGGAGAAATGGAAGAAGAGGCAGTGTGCAGTGATGCCCAACACCTTTTTCTCTCTGACTCTGAAGAGGCAGGTGGGCCAGTGCCTCCGGTGACCACAGCGCAGTACGCATCTGATGATGAAACTCAGGTGCCGCTTTCTCGTGCGTACTGTGCTGCTGAGACTACCCAGGAGGAGCAGTTGGTGGCAGAGGGTAGTGGAGATGATGAGGTCCTTGACCCATCGTGGCGTGAGGAACAGGAAGGTGGTGGGAGCAGCTCAGAGGAAGAGCTTCCTCTTACGGGCCAAAGAGGGAGAGGGAGGGGGAAGACTGCGGAGCCTGTAGCCTCCACTTTGGCACCCGTTAGGAGCCTGTCTCTTTCCAAAGCCAAAAAGGGCGCTCCCAAGACTTGCAGTGCCTGGTCCTTTTTTGACACAGTTGCAGATGACATTTGTTTTGTCAAATGCAAGCTGTGTCATCATAAAGTAAAAAGAGGGAAAAATGTCAGCAACCTCAATACCACAAATATGTGGAAACATGTGCGGACCAGGCACGCGGTGGAGTTACAGAAACACACTGAAGATGTAGGCCAACCAACAGCGGCAGCTACCACCTCTTCAGCTCGTGTTGCCTCTTCCTCCAGCTCACGCACAGCTGGTTTGGCTTCCTCCCAGAGACCTTGTGTAATTCCACCCACAGCACCACCTTCCCAGTCATCCTCACACTCCCAGTCTACTCTACAGCCATCGGTAGTACAGGCATGGGAGAAAAGGCGGGCATTCTCGGCCAACCACCCCCGAGCACAGGCTCTGAATGCAGGCATTGCCAAACTGTTGTCCCTGGAAATGCTCTCGTTCAGGCTGGTGGAGACTGACAGCTTCCGTGACTTGATGGCATTGGCAGTCCCACAGTACAAGGTGCCCAGCCGCTTTTACTTCAGCAGGCAGGCTGTCCCTGCCCTGCACAGGCATGTTGAGGCAAACATAAAACATGCGCTACTGAACGCCGTCAGTAGCAAGGTCCACCTCACCACCGATGCGTGGACCAGTCAGCATGGACAGGGGCGATATGTTTCCCTCACTGCCCATTGGGTTAATGTTGTTGAGCCAGGTACAGATCGTGCGAGTGGCGCAGGACGTGTCCTGCCCACTCCAAGGATTGCAGGAATCCAGTCTGTACGCATCGACTCCTCCTCTTACACCAGTTCCTCTGATTCCTCTCTGCAGGATCCGTCACAGTCCACCCCCACATGGACCCGTGAACGTTTACCTATGACCGACATGAGCACAGCCGTGGCCAAACGTCAGCAGGCCGTCTTGAAACTAGTTTCATTGGGGCATCGAAGCCACACAGCGCAGGAGCTCTGGAATGCCATAAAGCAGGAGAGCGATGTGTGGTTACTGCCAGCGAATCTCCAGCCAGGCATGGTAGTGTGTGACAATGGCCGAAATCTGGTGGCAGCTTTGGCCCTTGGCAACCTCACTCACATCCCATGTCTGGCACATGTGCTCAATTTGGTTGTGCAGAGTTTTCTGAGGGACTATCCGGATCTTGATGCCCTGCTGCACAAGGTCCGCCTAGAGTGTGCTCACTTGCGGCGTTCCAGCTTGGCCAGATCCCGCATTGCTGCTCTGCAGCGCCGATTCCGCCTTCCGGAACACCGCATCATATGTGACCTACCTACCCGGTGGAATTCCACGTTACATATGTTGGAGCGGTTGTGTGAGCAGCAGCAAGCAGTTATGGAGTACCAGCTGCATCAGGCGCAAAGAAGTCGCAGTCAGCGCCGATCAGACTTCACAACCACAGAGTGGGCCACTATGAAGGACGTCTGCCAGGTTTTGCGTCCTTTTGATTATTCCACGCGGATGGCAAGTGCAGATGATGCACTAGTCAGCATGACTGTCCCCCTTATCTGCCTGCTTCAGCAAACTTTGCAAGGGTTAAGGGATGATGTGGTGGAAGAGGTGGAGGATGAGGAGTCACCTTTTCCATCAGCTTCTGGAGAGTCAGCGCCACGTGGTTCCTCACAAAGGGGTACGCAGGGGCCAATTTGTGAGGAGGATGAGGAGGAGTCAATGGAGGAGGAAGAGCTCCGTCCAGAGGAGGGAGCGACACAATTGTCCAGTGGTCAGTGTGTACAGCGAGGGTGGGGTGATGACGAGCGGGCAGAGATCATGTCTCAAGCAGGGGACAGCGTTTCTGGGCCGGTTGGCACTCTGCAGCACATGGTGGATTTCATGCTGCAGTGCCTGAGAAACGACCGCCGCATCGACCACATTCTCAACATGCCTGATTATTGGGTGTTCACCCTCCTCGATCCTCGCTACCGGGACAACGTCCAAAACCTCATCCCTGCGTTGACCCGGGAGCGTAAATTGCGGGAGTACCACGACACACTGGTGAATTCCATCATCTTCTCCTGTCCAACTGAGAGGAGTGCTGCTAGTGCTTTACAAAGCAGCTCAGTGCGTCGAGGCAGTGGGGGAGGCTCTGCCCAAAGAGGGAGCAGAAGCAGTGCCTCTGCCCAAGGCAAGCCCAGTATGGCACAACTCTGGCACACTTTTGTGTGCCCGCCCCAAATGTCTACACCATCACCGGCGGCTCCAGTCAGCAGGAGGCAACGGTTCCGTCAGATGGTGACAGACTACATGGCTTGCCCTCTTACTGTACTCCCAGACGGCTCTTCCCCGTTCAAGTTTTGGGTCTCTAAGCTGGATACATGGCCAGAGCTAAGCCAGTATGCATTGGAGGTGCTGGCTTGCCCTGCGGCTAGTGTCTTATCGGAACGTGTCTTTAGTGCCGCAGGTGGTGTACTAACAGACCGTCGCATGCGACTATCCTCCGATAACGTTGACCGGCTTACTTTCCTGAAAATGAACCAGGCCTGGATCTCGCAGGAATTTGCCACTCCTCTGCCTGATTAAGTAATTGGGTGTCATCCAGGTCTCCTGCTGTGTTCATCTTTCTACCACCTGAACTGCTATTCCTGGGCTCCAACACCGCCAGTTGCGGCTCAGAAGTGCAGGCTGCACAGTAAAAACATACGACCCAGTGTTATTGGGTTTCAGTAACGTCAGCTGATCCCCAGCTGTGTAGCCGGCAATGTGTCCTGCGACCGCCACGCTGGCACAACAACCTAAATGTAAGGGAACCTGTCCCCCCCCCCCCCCCCGTCGTTTGTTACTGAAAGAGCCATCTTGTGCAGCAGTAATGCTGCACAAGGAAAAGGTAGCTCTTTTTTTTTAGCTCTTTGCACACGCAGAACTTAACACTTATAAAATGTGTTCACTGATACCGTTATACCGTCCCGGAGCTGGGACTTTCCTTCGTAATGTGACGCAGCACAGCCGTCATTCCTACCCCCTTGGTGCCATGCGCTGCCTCCTCAGCGTTGTTTTAAGCTGTCACGGAGCCTGCGCTGTTCTGTTATCCCTTGGGCATGCCCTATTTGCGCTGCCTGTCTTCTGACATAATTTGGTGTCAGGCTGGCTGCGCCTGTGCGGCCGCGGTGCCCGAGATCCCGCCTCGCAGTGTCTTCTGATTGAGTCACACTGCGGGCCTGGGATCCATGGGCATGCGCAGTGCATATCTTCCCCTCGGGCTCTCGCTCATTTCCCTCCGCCTTCTTTAGACTGTGCGCCGTCAGCTGATCCCTAGCATGCCACGGCCGTGACACCGCACAGTCTGAAGAAGAGGGAAGGAGGGGAGTGAGAGTCGAGGTTATGCACTGTGCATGCCCATGGTTCCAAGGCCCGCAGTGGGATTACGTTAGATGAGACTGCGAGGTGGGATCTGGAGCAGCGTGGACGCACAGGCACTGACAGCCTGACACCAAATTATGTCAGAAGACAGGCAGCGCTAATTGGGCATGGCCAAGGGCTAACAGAACAGCGCAGGCTCCGTGGCAGCTTAAAACAACGCTGAGGAGGCAGCGCACGGCATCAAGGGGATAGGAATGACAGCTGTGCTGTGTCCCATTACGAAGGAAATTCGCACCTCCGGAACGGTTTAACGGTATAAAGGGACACATTTTTAGTGTTTACTTCGGTGTTTGCAAGGAGCATAATTAAAAGAGCAACCTTTTCCTTTTGCATCCTTAGTGCTGCACAACATGGCTCTTTCAGCTACAAACGTCTTGGGGGGGGGGTTAAAGGTTTCCTTTCAACTTGCTCCAATCAGGCTTCGGCCTACACTCTGTTCCTCTGCTCCTCCTGCTGTCCCTGGGCTCTAACACCGCCAGTTGGTGCCTGGAAGTGCTGTGTGCACAGTCAACAGTCGCTCCTCTGTTATTGGGGTTCAGTAACGTCAGCTGATCCCCAGCTGTGTGTGCGGCAATACCTCCAATCTGCTCCTCCTGCTGTCCCTGGGCTCTAACACCGCCAGTTGGTGCCTGGAAGTGCTGTGTGCACAGTCAACAGTCGCTCCTCTGTTATTGGGGTTCAGTAACGTCAGCTGATCCCCAGCTGTGTATCCGGCAACGTGTCATGCGACCGCCACGCTGGCACAACTAAAATGTAAGGGGACCTGTCCCCCCCCCCCCCTAGGCGTTTGTTACTGAAAGAGCCACCATGTGCAGCACTAATACTGCACAAGGGAAAGGTCGCTCTTGAAATTATGCTCCTTGCAAACGCTGAACTACACACTCATGTAATGTGTCCCCTCACACCGTCCAACCGTCCCGGAGGTGGGACTTTCCTTTGTAATGTGACACAGCACAGCCGTCATTGCTACCCCCTTGGCACCGTGCGCTGCCTCCTTAGCGTTGTTTGATTCCGTCATGGACCCTGCGCTGTTATGTTATCCCTTGGCCATGCACAGTTTGCGCTGCCCGTCCTCTGACATCATTTGTTGTCGTCCTGGCTGCGCCTGTGCGTCCACGCTGCCCGAAATCACACCTCGCAGTGTCGTCTAATGTGATCCCACAGTGGGCCTGGTATCCATGGCCATGCGCAGTGCATATACTAGCCTCTCACTCCCCTTCTTCACGCTTCTTCAGACTAGGCGGCGTCAGCTGATCCCTAATAGCATGCCACGGCCGTGACGCCGCACAGTCTGAAGAAGCAGGAAGGAGGTGAGTGAGAGGCGATGATATGCACTGCGCATGCCCATGGATCCCTGGCCCGCAGTGGGACTACATTAGATGACACTGCAAGGTTGGATCTCGGGCAGCTTGGACGCACAGGCACTGCCAGCCTGACACCTACATGATGTCAGAAGACGGGCACCGCTAACTGTGCATGGCCAAGGGATAACATTACAGTGCGGGCTCCGTGACAGAACCAAACAACGTTGAGGAGGTGGTGCCCGGCACCAAGGGGGTTGGAATGACGGCTGTGCTGTGTCACATTACAAAGGAAAGTCCCACTTCCGGGATGGTTTGACGGTGTGAGGGGACACATTATATGAGTGTGTACTTCAGCGTTTGCAAGGAGCATAATTTTCGGAGCCACCATTTTCCATGTGCAGTATTACTGCTGTACAAGATGGCTCTTTCAGCAACAAATGCCTGGGGGGGGGGGTTAAAGGTTCCCTTTCAACTTGCTCCACTGCAGGCTTCGGCCTACACTCTGCTCCTCTTTGATTCCCTGGGTTTCAACACTGTCAGTTGCCACCTGGAAGTGTTGTCTACACAGAAAAAAACACTAGGTGATGTGTCAGTGGGGTTCAGCACCGCCAGCTGTTCCCCTGCTGTGTAGTCGGCAACGTGTCCAGCACAAGCCACGCTGGCACAACAGAACAAAAGCTGCCACCAGTGCAGGCTTCGGCCTACACTCTGCTCCTCTCCTCCTCCTGCTGACCCTGGGCTCAAACACCGCTAGTTTTTGCCCGGAAGTGCTAGCTGCACAGAGAAAAACACCAGCCAATGTGTTAGTGGGGTTCAGCAACGCCAGCTGTTCCCCTGCTGTGTAGCCGGCAACGTGACCTGCAAACGCCATGCAGGCACAGGAACTGAAATTAAAAGGGAACCTGGCCCCACCCCCCCAGGTGTTTCTATGTATAACAGCCACCTAGTACAGCAGTACTGCTGCATTTGTACAAGGTGGCTGACTTTTTCTCCTTGCCCACGTGGAACTCAACACGTACAAAATGTGTCTCATTGAGACCATTCCACTGTCCCTGAGGTGTGACTTTCCTTTGTAATGATACGCAGCACCCCCCTTGGTAGCGTTTCCCGTCTTTTGTCATCATGGTTAGCTGGCTGCGCCTGTGCATCCGCCCTGCTCGAAACAACGGCCCTCGGTGTCTTATTTTTTTGGACAGCGAGGGTGTGATTGATGGGCATGTGCAGTGCATATGTTTGCCTGTGTTCACTCATCTCCTTCCGCCTTCTTCAGACTGGGTGTCCTCATGGCCGCGGCAGGCGATAAGGGATCAGATGAGGCCGCCCAGTCTGAAGCAGGTGTAAGGACATGTGTGAGCGGCAAACATATTTAGTGCACCAGGGCACGAATCCCAGCACCGCAGTGTGATTTTTTAAAAACACACTGTGGGTCTGGGATTCATGTCCATCGCTAACCGCAACGGCCGACATGAAATGAGGTCAGAAGACAGGAAGCGCTCACAGCGCATGGCCAAGGGATCACAATAGCGCAGACTCCTGTACAGCAAATAACAACGCTCAGGAATCTGCGCCCAGTACCTAGGTGCAAATTTTGACACCTGTGCTGCGTCTCGTTAAAAAGACAAGTCACGCCTCCACAACTGTTTGACAGTATAATGGGCTAAATAGTGTACGTGTTTTAGTCAGCGTGTGCAAGGAGCAAAACAAATAGAGCAACCTTTTACTTGTGCAGCATTAATGCTGCACAAGGTGTGGCTCTTGTACCTTGCAACACCTGAGGGGGGGGTTAAAGGTAACCTTTGAAATTGGTTCAACTAGGCTTCGGCCTACACTCTGCTCCTCTACTCCTCCTGCTGACCCTGGGCTCAAACACCGCTAGTTTTTGCCCGGAAATGCTAGCTGCACAGAGAAAAACACCAGCCAATGTGTTAGTGGGGTTCAGCACCGCCAGCTGTTCCCCTGCTGTGTAGTCGGCAACGTGTCCAGCACAAGCCACGCTGGCACAACCGACCAAAAGCTGCCACCAGTGCAGGCTTCGGCCTACACTTTGCTCCTCTCCTCCTCCTGCTGACCCTGGGCTCAAACAACGCCAGTTTCTGCCCGGACATGCTAGCTGCACAGAGAAAAACACCAGCCAATGTGTTAGTGGGGTTCAGCACCGCCTGCTGTTCCCCCGCTGTGTAGCCGGCATCGTGTCCAGCACAAGCCACGCTGGCACAACCGACCAAAAGCTGCCACCAGTGCAGGCTTCGGCCTACACTTTGCTCCTCTCCTCCTCCTGCTGACCCTGGGCTCAAACAACGCCAGTTTCTGCCCGGACATGCTAGCTGCACAGAGAAAAACACCAGCCAATGTGTTAGTGGGGTTCAGCAACGCCAGCTGTTCCCCTGCTGTGTAGCTTGCAACGTGACCTGCAAACGCCACGCAGGCACATGAACTGAAATTGAAGGGAGCCTGCCCCCCACCCACAGGTGTTTCTATGTATATCAGCCACCTTGTACAGCAGTACTGCTGCATTTGTACGAGGTGGCTGACTTTTTCTCCTTGCCCACGTGGAACTCAACACGTACAAAATGTGTCTCATTAGAGACCATTACAATGTCCCTGAGGTGTGACTTTCCTTTGTAATGACACGCAGCACCCCCATTGTTAGCGCTGCCCGTCTCCTGACATCATTGGTTGGCTGGCTGTGCCTGTGCGTCCCCCCTGCCCGACACAACGCCCCCCGTTGTCTCATATATTTTGACTGCGAGGGTGTGATTGATGGGCACGAGCAGTGCATATGTTCCCCTGTTTTCACTCCCCTCCTTCCGCCTTCTTCTGACTGTGCGGCCTCATGGCCGCGGCATGCGATAAGGGATCAGCTGAGGCCGCCCAGTCTGAAGCAGGTGTAAGGACATGTGTGAGCGGCGAACATATTTACTGCACAAGGCCACGAATCCCAGCACCGCAGTGTGACTTTAGGAAAAGCCACTGTGGGTCTGGGATTTATGGCCATCGTTAACCGCACCGGCCAACATGAAATGAGGTCATGAGACGGCCTGCACTAACAGGGTATTGCCAAGGGATAACACAAGAGCGCAGACTCCTGTACAGCAAATAACAACGCTCAGGAATCTGCGCCCAGTACCTAGGTGCAAATTTTGACACCTGTGCTGCGTCTCGTTAAAAAGACAAGTCACGCCTCCACAACTGTTTGACAGTATAATGGGCTAAATAGTGTACGTGTTTAATTCAGCGTGTGCAAGGAGCAAAATTAAATAGAGCAACCTTTGACTTGTGCATCATTAATGCTGTTCAAGGTGTGGCTCTTGTACCTTGCAACACCTGAGGGGGGGGTTAAAGGTAACCTTTGAAATTGGTTCAACTAGGCTTCGGCCTACACTCTGCTCCTCTACTCCTCCTGCTGACCCTGGGCTCAAACACCGCTAGTTTTTGCCCGGAAATGCTAGCTGCACAGAGAAAAACACCAGCCAATGTGTTAGTGGGGTTCAGCACCGCCAGCTGTTCCCCTGCTGTGTAGTCGGCAACGTGTCCAGCACAAGCCACGCTGGCACAACAGAACAAAAGCTGCCACCAGTGCAGGCTTCGGCCTACACTTTGCTCCTCTCCTCCTCCTCCTGCTGACCCTGGGCTCTAACACCGCTAGTTTTTGCCCGGACATGCAATCTGCACAGAGAAAAACACCAGTCAATGTGTCAGTGGGGTTCAGCAACGCCAGCTGTTCCCCTGCTGTGTAGCTTGCAACGTGACCTGCAAACGCCACGCAGGCACATGAACTGAAATTGAAGGGAGCCTGCCCCCCACCCCCCCAGGTGTTTCTATGTATAACAGCCACCTTGTACAGCAGTACTGCTGCATTTGTACAAGGTGGCTGACTTTTTCTCCTTGCACACGTGGAACTCAACAAGTACAAAATGTGTCTCATTACAGACCATTACAATGTCCCTGAGGTGTGACTTTCCTTTTTAATGACACGCAGCACCCCCATTGTTAGCGCTGCCCGTCTCCTGACATCATTGGTTGGCTGGCTGTGCCTGTGCGTCCCCCCTGCCCGACACAACGCCCCCCGTTGTCTCATATATTTTGACTGCGAGGGTGTGATTGATGGGCACGAGCAGTGCATATGTTCCCCTGTTTTCACTCCCCTCCTTCCGCCTTCTTCTGACTGTGCGGCCTCATGGCCGCGGCATGCGATAAGGGATCAGCTGAGGCCGCCCAGTCTGAAGCAGGTGTAAGGACATGTGTGAGCGGCGAACATATTTACTGCACAAGGCCACGAATCCCAGCACCGCAGTGTGACTTTAGGAAAAGCCACTGTGGGTCTGGGATTTATGGCCATCGTTAACCGCACCGGCCAACATGAAATGAGGTCATGAGACGGCCTGCACTAACAGGGTATTGCCAAGGGATAACACAAGAGCGCAGTTTCCTGTACTGCAAATAACAACGGTAAGGAATCTGCGCACAGCACCTAGGTGTAAATTTGTACACCTGTGCTGCGTCTCCTTAAAAAGACTAGTAGTCACGCCTCCACTACTGTTTGACAGTATAATGGGCTAAATAGTGTACGTGTTTAATTCAGCGTGTGCAAGGAGCAAAATTAAATAGAGCAACCTTTGACTTGTGCATCATTAATGCTGTTCAAGGTGTGGCTCTTGTACCTTGCAACACCTGAGGGGGGGGGTTAAAGGTAACCTTTGAAATTGGTTCAACTAGGCTTCGGCCTACACTCTGCTCCTCTACTCCTCCTGCTGACCCTGGGCTCAAACACCGCTAGTTTTTGCCCGGAAATGCTAGCTGCACAGAGAAAAACACCAGCCAATGTGTTAGTGGGGTTCAGCACCGCCAGCTGTTCCCCCGCTGTGTAGCCGGCATCGTGTCCAGCACAAGCCACGCTGGCACAACCGACCAAAAGCTGCCACCAGTGCAGGCTTCGGCCTACACTTTGCTCCTCTCCTCCTCCTCCTGCTGACCCTGGGCTCTAACACCGCTAGTTTTTGCCCGGACATGCAATCTGCACAGAGAAAAACACCAGTCAATGTGTCAGTGGGGTTCAGCAACGCCAGCTGTTCCCCTGCTGTGTAGCTTGCAACGTGACCTGCAAACGCCACGCAGGCACATGAACTGAAATTGAAGGGAGCCTGCCCCCCACCCACAGGTGTTTCTATGTATAACAGCCACCTTGTACAGCAGTACTGCTGCATTTGTACGAGGTGGCTGACTTTTTCTCCTTGCCCACGTGGAACTCAACACGTACAAAATGTGTCTCATTAGAGACCATTACAATGTCCCTGAGGTGTGACTTTCCTTTGTAATGACACGCAGCACCACCCTTGTTAGCGCTGCCCGTCTTTTGACATCATTGGTTAGCTGGCTGCGCCTGTGCATCTCCCCTGCTCGAAACAACGCCCCTCGGTGTCTTATTTTTTTGGACAGCGAGGGTGTGATTGATGGGCATGTGCAGTGCATATGTTTGCCTGTGTTCACTCATCTCCTTCCGCCTTCTTCAGACTGGGTGTCCTCATGGCCTCGGCAGGCGATAAGGGATCAGATGAGGCCGTCCAGTCTGAAGCAGGTGTAAGGACATGTGTGAGCGGCAAACATATTTACTGCACCAGGGCACGAATCCCAGCACCGCAGTGTGATTTTTTAAAAACACACTGTGGGTCTGGGATTCATGTCCATCGCTAACCGCAACGGCCAACATGAAATGAGGTCATAAGACAGGAAGCGCTCACAGCGCATGGCCAAAGGATCACAAGAGCGCAGACTCCTGTACAGCAACTAACAACGCTCAGGAAGCTGCGCCCATGCAAAAAGGTGTTTTCGACACCTGTGCTGCTTTTCTTTAAAAAGACAAGTCACGCCTCCACTACTGTTAAACAGTATAATGGGCTAAATAGTCTACGTGTTGCATTCAGCTTGTGCAAGTAGACAAATTAATAGAGCAACCTTTTACTTGTGCAGCATTAATGCTGCAGAAGGAGTGGCTCTTGTTCTTTGTAACACCTGAGGGGGGGTTAAAGGTAACCTTTGAAATTGGTTCAACTAGGCTTCGGCCTACACTCTGCTCCTCTCCTCCTCCTGCTGACCCTGGGCTCTAACAACGCTAGTTTTTGCCCGGAAATGCTAGCTGCACAGAGAAAAACACCAGCCAATGTGTTAGTGGGGTTCAGCAACGCCAGCTGTTCCCCCGCTGTGTAGCCGGCATCGTGTCCAGCACAAGCCACGCTGGCACAACCGACCAAAAGCTGCCACCAGTGCAGGCTTCGGCCTACACTTTGCTCCTCTCCTCCTCCTCCTGCTGACCCTGGGCTCAAACACCGCTAGTTTTTGCCCGGAAATGCTAGCTGCACAGAGAAAAACACCAGCCAATGTGTTAGTGGGGTTCAGCAACGCCAGCTGTTCCCCCGCTGTGTAGCCGGCATCGTGTCCAGCACAAGCCACGCTGGCACAACCGACCAAAAGCTGCCACCAGTGCAGGCTTCGGCCTACACTTTGCTCCTCTCCTCCTCCTCCTGCTGACCCTGGGCTCAAACACCGCTAGTTTTTGCCCGGAAATGCTAGCTGCACAGAGAAAAACACCAGCCAATGTGTTAGTGGGGTTCAGCACCGCCAGCTGTTCCCCTGCTGTGCAGCTTGCAACGTGACCTGCAAACGCCACGCAGGCACATGAACTGAAATTGAAGGGAGCCTGGCCCCCACCCCCAGGTGTTTCTATGTATAACAGCCACCTTGTACAGCAGTACTGCTGCATTTGTACAAGGTGGCTGATGTTTTCTCCTTGCCCACGTGGAACTCAACACGTACAAAATGTGTCTCTTTGAGACCATTCCACTGTCCCTGAGGTGTGACTTTCCTTTCTAATGATACGCAGCACCCCCCTTGGTAGCGCTTCCCGTCTTCTGACATCATTGGTTGGCTACTTGCGCCTGTTCGTCCGCCCTGCCTGAATAAAATGCTCCTCGTTGTCTTAATTATTTTGACTGCGAGGGTGTGATTGATGGGCACGAGCAGTGCATATCTTCGCCTGTCTTAACTCATCTCCTTCAGCCTTCTTCAGACTGTGCAGCCTCATGGCCGCGGCATGCAAGAAGGGATCAGCAGAGGCCGCCCAGTCTGAAGCAGGTGTAAGGACGTGTGTGAGCGGCCAAAATATTTACTGCTCAAGGCCACGAATCCCAGCACCGCAGTGTGGCTTTATGAAAAGACACTGTGGGTCTGGGATTTATGGCCATCGTTAACCGCACCGGCCAACATGAAATGATGTCATAAGATGGGCAGCGCTAACAGGGCATTGCCAAGGGATAACACAAGAGCGCAGACTCCTGTACAGCAAATAACAACGCTCAGGAAGCTGCTCCAAGCACCAAGGCGTTATTTTGGACACCTGTGCTGCGTCTCATCAAAAAACCAAGTCACGCATCCACTACAGTTTGACTGTAGAATGGGGTAAATTGTGTATGTCTTTCATTCAGCGTGTGCAAGTAGACAAATTAATAGAGCAACCTTTCACTTGTGCA
Organism: Ranitomeya imitator; assembly: GCF_032444005.1. Lineage (NCBI taxonomy): Eukaryota > Metazoa > Chordata > Amphibia > Anura > Dendrobatidae > Ranitomeya > Ranitomeya imitator. Next base: position 704,028,272 of record NC_091283.1, read on the forward strand.
GCATTAATACTGCACAAGGTGTGTCTCTTGTACTTTGTAACACCTGAGGGGGGGGTTAAAGGTTTCCTTTGAAATTGGTTCAACTAAGCTTCGGCCTACACTCTGCTCCTCTCCTCCTCCTCCTGCTTCAACACGGGCTCTAACATCGCTAGTTTTTGCCCGCAAGTGCTAGCTGCACAGAGAAAAACACACGCCATTGTGTTAGTGGGGTTCAGCAACGCCAGCTGTTCCCCCAGTGTGTAGCCGGCAAAGTGTCCTGCAAACGCAACGCAGACACAAAGCTGCCTCCAGTGCAGGCTTCGGCCTACACTCATCTCCCCCTGCTTACCCTTTGCTCCAACACCGCTAGTTGGGGCTCTAGGAAGACAATCTTTAATAGGCAAGGCAACGCATCCGGGTTCCAGCACCGCCAGCTGGTTCTCGGCAGTGTTCTTGTCACAGGTACTCCCTCGTGCCAAGCCTGGTTTCAGCACCGTCAGCTGTTTCCGGGTTGTGTCAACTTCACTGAGACGCCTATGCTTGCCCCGTCGTGGTGCGGTCGAGTTAGCCAACTCCAGGGTGCCTCCAGTTTAGGAGCTTCCTATGTGGGCTGCGTGAACTGGTAGTCAAGGCTGGTTCTGTAGTGCCAGTAGGCCCAGCTCCCCCTGTAGGACTGTTGGGGTTCGGTAACTGCGGCTGCCTCGCGGCCTAGCTGTTCTCTCCTCTCCTGTGGGCCTTGGGGTCCACCACCTGGTTCCAGCACCGTCAGCTGGTTCCGGGCCGAGCCTTTGGCTTAGGTGCCTCCTCCTGGGTATCCGAGTTCCGCCAACGCCAGGCGGTCCTTGGTAGTGCTTTTAAGCGCGGGCACCTACAGCTTAGTAACCGGGTTCCAGCACCGTCAGCTGGTCCTCGGTCGTGCCATTGGCTCTTGCACACTGGGGCAACGCATCCGGGTTCCAGCACCGCCAGCTGGTTCTCGGCAGTGTTTTTGTCACAGGTACTCCCTCGTGCCAAGCCTGGTTTCAGCACCGTCAGCTGTTTCCGGGTTGTGTCAAGCTCACTGAGACACCTATGCTTGCCTCGTCGTGGTGCGGTCGGGTTAGCCAACTCCAGGGTGCCTCCAGTTTAGGAGCTTCCTATGTGGGCTGCGTGAACTGGTAGTCAAGGCTGGTTCTGTAGTGCCAGTAGGCCCAGCTCCCCCTGTAGGACTGTTGGGGTTCGGTAACTGCGGCTGCCTCGCGGCCTAGCTGTTCTCTCCTCTCCTGTGGACCTTCGGGTCCACCACCTGGTTCCAGCACCGTCAGCTGGTTCCGGGCCGAGCCTTTGGCTTAGGTGCCTCCTCCTGGGTATCCGAGTTCCGCCAACGCCAGGCGGTCCTTGGTAGTGCTTTTAAGCGCGGGCACCTACAGCTTAGTAACCGGGTTCCAGCACCGTCAGCTGGTCCTCGGTCGTGCCATTGGCTCTTGCACACTGGGGCAACGCATCCGGGTTCCAGCACCGCCAGCTGGTTCTCGGCAGTGTTTTTGTCACAGGTACTCCCTCGTGCCAAGCCTGGTTTCAGCACCGTCAGCTGTTTCCGGGTTGTGTCAAGCTCACTGAGACACCTATGCTTGCCTCGTCGTGGTGCGGTCGGGTTAGCCAACTCCAGGGTGCCTCCAGTTTAGGAGCTTCCTATGTGGGCTGCGTGAACTGGTAGTCAAGGCTGGTTCTGTAGTGCCAGTAGGCCCAGCTCCCCCTGTAGGACTGTTGGGGTTCGGTAACTGCGGCTGCCTCGCGGCCTAGCTGTTCTCTCCTCTCCTGTGGACCTTCGGGTCCACCACCTGGTTCCAGCACCGTCAGCTGGTTCCGGGCCGAGCCTTTGGCTTAGGTGCCTCCTCCTGGGTATCCGAGTTCCGCCAACGCCAGGCGGTCCTTGGTAGTGCTTTTAAGCGCGGGCACCTACAGCTTAGTAACCGGGTTCCAGCACCGTCAGCTGGTCCTCGGTCGTGCCATTGGCTCTTGCACACTGGGGCAACGCATCCGGGTTCCAGCACCGCCAGCTGGTTCTCGGCAGTGTTTTTGTCACAGGTACTCCCTCGTGCCAAGCCTGGTTTCAGCACCGTCAGCTGTTTCCGGGTTGTGTCAAGCTCACTGAGACACCTATGCTTGCCTCGTCGTGGTGCGGTCGGGTTAGCCAACTCCAGGGTGCCTCCAGTTTAGGAGCTTCCTATGTGGGCTGCGTGAACTGGTAGTCAAGGCTGGTTCTGTAGTGCCAGTAGGCCCAGCTCCCCCTGTAGGACTGTTGGGGTTCGGTAACTGCGGCTGCCTCGCGGCCTAGCTGTTCTCTCCTCTCCTGTGGACCTTCGGGTCCACCACCTGGTTCCAGCACCGTCAGCTGGTTCCGGGCCGAGCCTTTGGCTTAGGTGCCTCCTCCTGGGTATCCGAGTTCCGCCAACGCCAGGCGGTCCTTGGTAGTGCTTTTAAGCGCGGGCACCTACAGCTTAGTAACCGGGTTCCAGCACCGTCAGCTGGTCCTCGGTCGTGCCATTGGCTCTTGCACACTGGGGCAACGCATCCGGGTTCCAGCACCGCCAGCTGGTTCTCGGCAGTGTTTTTGTCACAGGTACTCCCTCGTGCCAAGCCTGGTTTCAGCACCGTCAGCTGTTTCCGGGTTGTGTCAAGCTCACTGAGACACCTATGCTTGCCTCGTCGTGGTGCGGTCGGGTTAGCCAACTCCAGGGTGCCTCCAGTTTAGGAGCTTCCTATGTGGGCTGCGTGAACTGGTAGTCAAGGCTGGTTCTGTAGTGCCAGTAGGCCCAGCTCCCCCTGTAGGACTGTTGGGGTTCGGTAACTGCGGCTGCCTCGCGGCCTAGCTGTTCTCTCCTCTCCTGTGGACCTTCGGGTCCACCACCTGGTTCCAGCACCGTCAGCTGGTTCCGGGCCGAGCCTTTGGCTTAGGTGCCTCCTCCTGGGTATCCGAGTTCCGCCAACGCCAGGCGGTCCTTGGTAGTGCTTTTAAGCGCGGGCACCTACAGCTTAGTAACCGGGTTCCAGCACCGTCAGCTGGTCCTCGGTCGTGCCATTGGCTCTTGCACACTGGGGCAACGCATCCGGGTTCCAGCACCGCCAGCTGGTTCTCGGCAGTGTTTTTGTCACAGGTACTCCCTCGTGCCAAGCCTGGTTTCAGCACCGTCAGCTGTTTCCGGGTTGTGTCAAGCTCACTGAGACACCTATGCTTGCCTCGTCGTGGTGCGGTCGGGTTAGCCAACTCCAGGGTGCCTCCAGTTTAGGAGCTTCCTATGTGGGCTGCGTGAACTGGTAGTCAAGGCTGGTTCTGTAGTGCCAGTAGGCCCAGCTCCCCCTGTAGGACTGTTGGGGTTCGGTAACTGCGGCTGCCTCGCGGCCTAGCTGTTCTCTCCTCTCCTGTGGACCTTCGGGTCCACCACCTGGTTCCAGCACCGTCAGCTGGTTCCGGGCCGAGCCTTTGGCTTAGGTGCCTCCTCCTGGGTATCCGAGTTCCGCCAACGCCAGGCGGTCCTTGGTAGTGCTTTTAAGCGCGGGCACCTACAGCTTAGTAACCGGGTTCCAGCACCGTCAGCTGGTCCTCGGTCGTGCCATTGGCTCTTGCACACTGGGGCAACGCATCCGGGTTCCAGCACCGCCAGCTGGTTCTCGGCAGTGTTCTTGTCACAGGTACTCCCTCGTGCCAAGCCTGGTTTCAGCACCGTCAGCTGTTTCCGGGTTGTGTCAACTTCACTGAGACGCCTATGCTTGCCCCGTCGTGGTGCGGTCGAGTTAGCCAACTCCAGGGTGCCTCCAGTTTAGGAGCTTCCTATGTGGGCTGCGTGAACTGGTAGTCAAGGCTGGTTATGTAGTGCCAGTAGGCCCAGCTCCCCCTGTAGGACTGTTGGGGTTCGGTAACTGCGGCTGCCTCGCGGCCTAGCTGTTCTCTCCTCTCCTGTGGGCCTTCGGGTCCACCACCTGGTTCCAGCACCGTCAGCTGGTTCTCGGCAGTGTCTTTTGCTCTTGTACCTTCTGCTCCCCATCCTGGTTCCAGTACCGTCAGCTGGTTCCGGGCAGAGCCTTTGGCTTAGGTGCCTCCTTCTGGGTATCCAAGTTCCACCAACGTCAGGTGGTCCTTGGTAGTGCTTTCAGGCACGGGTACCTCCTGCTTAGTAACCGGGTTCCAGTAACGTCAGCTGGTCCTCGGTAGTTCCATTGGCTCTTGGACCTTCGGCTACCCATCCGGGTTCCAGTACCGTCAGCTGGTTCTCGGCAGTGTCTTTTGCTCTTGTACCTTCTGCTCCCCATCCTGGTTCCAGTAACGTCAGCTGGTTCCGGGCAGAGCCTTTGGCTTAGGTGCCTCCTTCTGGGTATCCGAGTTCCGTCAACGTCAGGCGGTCCTTGGTAGTGCTTTTTAGCACGGGTACCTCCTGCTTAGTAACCGGGTTCCAGTAACGTCAGCTGGTCCTCGGTAGTTCCATAGGCTCTTGAACCTTCGGGTAGCCATCCGAGTTCCAGTTCCATCAGCTGGTTCTTGGCATTTTCTCAGCCTTCTTGTACCTTCTGCTACATTTCCAAGTTGAAGACCCTAACGTCGACGACCCGGAAGACCACCACGATGACGACGACACGGAAGACCACCCCGATGACGACGACGACGACGGCGGAGATGACGACACTGGAGACGACGACCCTGGAGACGACAACATGGAAGACCGAGAAGCAGAAGAACAAGAGGCTGCAGAACAAAGAGCAGAAGAACATTAAGCATAAGACTTAATATCAGAGCAAAAGATATTATCTAAATTATATGCAGAAGAAGACTAAGCAGTGTATGGGGGTGAGTCCGTTCCTCCTCGTGGTGCCCCTGGATAAAGCCTGATGCTGCAGGCCAAACTGAACGCGGACAAATGTAACTTTTGTGACTGGCAGAACGGAAGGTGTAATCTTCAAACTTTTATAGATAACAACTACGGGAATGCCTGTCACAAATGAGAATATGATGAAGAAGTAGAATAGGAAGAATAATAACAGTGGAATAAAAAGAATATGTAGAATAAGAAGAATAATAATAGTTGAATAAAATGAATATGAAGAATGTAATAAAAAAAAAAAAATAGGTAGAAGATGAAGAAGAAGATGAATAAGGTGAAGAAGTTGATGTCAAAGATGCTGATGATGATGAAGATGAAAGTGTGGGAAAAGAAAAAAAAAAAGAAAAAAAAGAAGGGGAAGGGCGTGGAATAGTGAAACATCAATATCTGACAAAATAAAAAAAAAATTTACATAGTCAATATCTTTGTCACTCCGAACGTCTTAAAAAAAAACAAAAAACATGCTATTCTATTTGATTGGGATAAACCTCTATGACTTTAATGTCTCCGCCACCTCCCCAAATACATCCGGCATTATTCTTAGTTGTTTTCCTTCATGTAGAATGAACCTACAAGGAAAGAAAGGGTTTATTTTAATTCCGATATTTTGGTCCCATTGACTTGCATTGGGATCGGGTATCGGTATCGGCGATATCCGATATTTTTTGAATATCGGCCGATCCAAACCGATACCGATACTTTCCGATATCGGAAGGTATCGCTCAACACTAGTCAGTATCCATCCTGCCTGAGGAATAGTCTGGAAGGATCCCGAGTCCATGTCAGTGTACCTAACCCTTACAGTCAGCAGCTGCAGTACCTGGGACTTGCTTGGAACCCCAGATCGAGGGAGATTATCAGTGGTCTTGTATGCCTTCCATTTTCTTATTATTGCTCCCATAGTTGATTTAATCACACCAAGCTGCTTGCCTATAGCAGATTCAGTCTTCCCAGCCTGGTTCAAGTCTACAATTTTGTTTCTGGTGTCCTTCGACAGCAATTTGGTCTTCACCATAGTGGAGTTTGGAGTGTAACTGTTTGAGGTTGTGGACAGGTTTTTTATACTGATAACAAGTTGAAACAGGTGCCATTACTATAGGTAATGAGTAGAGGACAGAGGAGCATCTTAAAGAAGAAGTTACAGGTCTGTGAGAGCCAGAAATCTTGCATATTTTTAGGTGACCAAAAACTTATTTTCCACCTTAATTTGCAAAATACATTTTGCCAAATCAGACAAGGTGATTTCCTCATCTTGATTCTCATTGTTGTGGTCTACCTATGATGTCAATGACAGGCTTGTCTCATCTTTTTAAGTGGGAGAACTAGCTGACTAAATTCTTTTTTCACCACTGTAGTTCTGTATGCTGCTTGTTTGTTTGCTGTAGATTTTCTTACATTTTAGCTTGACATAGGCCATATAATGGCTGAAATGTTGCTCGGTATTTTCAATTATTCAATTTTATTAATACAGAATCTACCAAGGGATCACTCTGATGCCATAGAAACATTTTTTTCAGCAACTAGGTGGGACATTACCCCAAGACAGCATGGAGTAAGTGGAATGGTGGATGGGAAATCAACAAGAGATATCCTAATAGCACACTGAGGCTGTGTGCACACGTTGTGGATTTTTCGCGTTTTTTTCATGTTTTTTCACTATAAAAACGCTGTAAAAACGCATACATTATGCATCCCATCATTTAGGATGTATTCCGCAATTTTTGTGCACATGATACGTTTTTTTCACGAAAAAAACGCATCGCGGAAAAAACACAGCATGTTCATTAACCCCTTCCCGACCCATGACGCCACGTAGGCGTCATGAAAGTCGGTGCCAATCCGACCCATGACGCCTATGTGGCGTCATGGAAAGATCGCGTCCCTGCAAATCGGGTGAAAGGGTTAACTCCCATTTCACCCGATCTGCAGGGACAGGGGGAGTGGTAGTTTAGCCCAGGGGGGGTGGCTTCACCCCCCCGTGGCTACGATCGCTCTGATTGGCTGTTGAAGGTGAAACTGCCAATCAGAGTGATTTGTAATATTTCACCTATTATAAAGGGTGAAATATTACAATCCAGCCATGGCCGATGCTGCAATATCATCGGCCATGGCTGGAAATACTAATGTGCCCTCACCCCACCCCACCGATCGCTCCCCCAGCCCTCCGATCTGCCCGGTACACTGCCCCGCTACCCTCCGCACTGTGCTCTGCTCCCCCCCGTGCTCTTGTCCGCTCACCCCCGTGCTCCAATCACCCCCCCGTGCTCCAATCACCCCCCCTGCACTCCGATCCACCCCCCCGTGCTCCGTTCCACCCCCCCGTGCTCCGTTCCACCCCCCCGTGCTCCGTTCCACCCTCCCCGTGCTCCGTTCCACCCCTCCCGCGCTCCGATTCACCCCCCCATGCTCCGATCCCCCCCCCGTGCTCCCCCCCACCCCATCATACTTACCGATCCTGCCGGGGTCCGTCCGTCTTCTCCCCGGGCGCCGCCATCTTCCAAAATGGCGGGCGCATGCGCAGTGCGCCCGCCGAATCTGCCGGCCGGCAGATTCGTTCCAAAGTGCATTTTGATCACTGAGATATAATCTATCTCAGTGATCAAAATAAAAAAATAATAAATGACCCCCCCCCCTTTGTCACCCCCATAGGTAGGGACAATAAAAAAATAAAGATTTTTTTTTTCCACTAATGTTAGAATAGGGTTAGGGTTAGGGGTAGGGTTAGGGGTAGAGTTAGGGCTAGGGTTAGGGTTAGGGGTAGGGTTAGGGGTAGGGGTAGGGTTAGGGTTAGGGGTAGGGTTAGGGCTAGGGTTAGGGGTAGGGTTAGGGTTAGGGCTAGGGTCAGGGGTAGGGTTAGGGTTAGGGTTTCGGTATGTGCACACGTATTCTGGTCCTCTGCGGATTTTTCCGCTGCGGATTTGATAAATCCGCAGTGCTAAACCGCTGCGGATTTATGGCGGATTTACCGCGTTTTTTCTGCGCATTTCACTGCCATTTTACAACTGCGATTTTCTATTGGAGCAGTTGTAAAACCGCTGCGGAATCCGCACAAGGAAGTGACATGCTGCGGAATGTAAACCGCTGCGTTTCCGTGCAGTTTTTCCGCAGCATGTGTACAGCTATTTTTGTTTCCCATGGGTTTGCATTGAACTGTAAACTCATGGGAAACTGCTGCGGATCCGCAGTGTTTTCCGCAACGTGTGCACATACCTTTAGAATTAGGCTATGTGCCCACACTGCGGATTGGCCGCTGCGGATTCGCAGCAGTGTTCCATCAGGTTTACAGTACCAAGTATACCTATGGAAAACCAAATCCGCTGTGCCCATGGTGCGGAAAATACCGCGCTGAAACGCTGCGTTGTATTTTCCACAGCATGTCAATTCTTTGTGCGGATTCCGCAGCGTTTTACACCTGTTCCTCAATAGGAATCCGCAGGTGAAATCCGCACAAAAAACACTGGAAATCCGCGGAAAATCCGCCGGTAAAACGCAGTGCCTTTTACCCGCGGATTTTTCAAAAATGATGCTGAAAAATCTCACACGAATCCGCAACGTGGGCACATAGCCTTAGGGTTAGGGTTGGAATTAGGGTTGTGATTAGGGTTATGGCTACAGTTGGGATTAGGGTTAGGTGTGTGGGGGGGTTAGTGTTGGAGGTAGAATTGAGGGGTTACCACTGTTTAGGCACATCAGGGGTCTCCAAACGCAACATGGCGCCACCATTGATTCCAGCCAATCTCGTATTCAAAAAGTCAAATGGTGCTCCCTCAATTCCGAGCCCCGACGTGTGCCCAAACAGTGGTTTACCCCCAACAATTACTGGGGTCCAATTTATCCTGTTACCCTTGTGAAAATAAAAAAATGCTTGCTAAAACATCATTTTTGAGGAAAGAAAAATGATTTTTTATTTTCACGGCTCTGCGTTGTAAACGTCTGTGAAGCACTTGGGGGTTCAAAGTGCTCACCACATATCTAGATAAGTTCCTTGGGGGGTCTAGTTTCTAAAATGGGGTCACTTGTGGGGGGTTTCTACTGTTTAGGAACACCAGGGGCTCTGTAAACGCAACGTGACGCCCGCAGACCATTCCATCAAATTCTGCATTTCAAAAGTCACTACTTCCCTTCTGAGCCCCGACGTGTGCCCAAACAGTGGTTTACCTCCACACATGGGGTATCAGCGTACTCAGGAGAAACTGGACAACAACTTTTGGGGTCCAATTTCTCCTGTAACCCTTGGGAAAATAAAAAATTCTGGGCTAAAAAATTATTTTTGAGGAAAGAAAACGTATTTATTATTTTCACGGTTCTGCATTATAAACTTCTGTGAAGCACTTGGAGGTTCAAAGTGCTCACCACACATCTAGATAAGTTCCTTTCGGGGTCTAGTTTCCAAAATGGGGTCACTTGTGGGGGGTTTCTACTGTTTAGCCACATCAGGGGCTCTGCAAACGCAACGTGACGCCCACAGAGCATTCCATCAAAGTCTGCATTTCAAAACGTCACTACTTCACTTCCGAGCCCCGGCATGTGCCCAAACAGTGGTTTACCCCCACATATGGGGTATCAGCGTACTCAGGAGAAACTGGTCAACAACTTTTGGGGTCAAATTTCTCCTGTTACCCTTGGGAAAATAAAAAATTGCAGGCTAAAAGATCATTTTTGAGAAAATAATTTTTTTTTTTATTTTCATGGCTCTGCGTTATAAACTTCTGTGAAGCACTTGGGGGTTCAAAGTCCTCACCACACATCTAGATTAGTTCCTTTGGGGGTCTAGTTTCCAAAATGGGGTCATTTCTGGGGGATCTCCAATGTTTAGGCACACAGGGGCTCTCCAAACGTGACATGGTGTCCGCTAATGATTGGAGCTAATTTTCCATTTAAAAAGCCAAATGGCGTGCCTTCCCTTCCGAGCCCTGCCGTGCGCCTAAACATTGGTTTACCCCCACATATGGGGTATCAGCGTACTCAGGACAAACTGGACAACAACACTTGGGGTCCAATTTCTCCCATTACCCTTGGCAAAATAGGAAATTCCAGGCTAAAAAATCATTTTTGAGGAAAGAAAAATTATTTTTTACTTTCATGGCTCTGCGTTATAAACTTCTGTGAAGCACCTGGGGGTTTAAAGTGCTCAATATGCATCTAGATAAGTTCCTTGGGGGTCTAGTTTCCAAAATGGGGTCACTTTTGGGGGATCTCCAATGTTTAGGCACACAGGGGCTCTCCAAACGCGACATGGTGTCCGCTAACATTTGGAGCTAATTTTCCATTCAAAAAGTGAAATGGCACGCCTTCCCTTCCGAGCCCTGCCGTGTGCCCAAACAGTGGTTTACCCCCACATATGAGGTATCGGCGTACTCGGGAGAAATTGCCCAACAAATTTTATGATCCATTTTATCCTATTGCCCTTGTGAAAATGAAAAAATTGAGGCAAAAAGAATTTTTTGTGTGAAAAAAAAGTACTTTTTCATTTTTACAGATCAATTTGTGAAGCACCTGAGGGTTTAAAGTGCTCACTAGGCATCTAGATAAGTTCCTTGGGGGGTCTAGTTTCCAAAATGGGGTCACTTGTGGGGGAGCGCCAATGTTTAGGCACACAGGGTCTCTCCAAACGCGACATGGTGTCCGCTAACGATGGAGATAATTTTTCATTCAAAAAGTCAAATGGCGCTCCTTCCCTTCCGAGCCTTACCATGTGCCCAAACAGTGGTTTACCCCTACATATGAGGTATCAGCGTACTCAGGAGAAATTGCCCAACAAATTTTAGGATCCATTTTATCCTGTTACCCATGTGAAAATGAAAAAATTGAGGCTAAAAGAATTTTTTTGTGAAAAAAAAAGTACTTTTTCATTTTTACGGATCAATTTGTGAAGCACCTGGGGGTTCAAAGTGCTCACTATGCATCTAGATAAGTTCCTTGGGGCATCTAGTTTCCAAAATGGGGTCAATTGTGGGGGAGCTCCAATTTTTAGGCACACGGGGGCTCTCCAAACGTGACATGGTGTCCGCTAAAGAGTGGAGCCAATTTTTTATTCAAAAAATCAAATGGCGCTCCTTCCCTTCCAAGCCCTGCCGTGCGCCCAAACAGTGGTTTACCCCCACATATGAGGTATCAGCGTACTCAGGACAAATTGCACAACAACTTTCGTTGTTCAGTTTCTCCTTTTACCATTGGGAAAATAAAAAAATTGTTGCTAAAAGATAATTTTTGTGACTAAAAAGTGAAATGTAAATTTTTTCCTTCCATGTTTCTTCTGCTGCTGTGAAGTACCTGAAGGGTTAATAAACTTCTTGAATGTGGTTTTGAGCACCTTGAGGGGTGCAGTTTTTAGAATCGTGTCACTTTTGGGTATTTTCAGCCATATAGACCCCTCAAACTGACTTCAAATGTGAGGTGGTCGCTAAAAAAATGGTTTTGTAAATTTCGTTGTAAAAATGAGAAATCGCTGGTCAAATTTTAACCCTTATAACTTCCTAGCAAAAAAAAATTTTGTTTCCAAAATTGTGCTGATGTAAAGTATACATGTGGGAAATGTTATTTATTAACTATTTTGTGTCACATAACTCTCTAGTTTAACAGAATAAAAATTAAAAATGTGAAAATTGCGAAATTTTCAAAATTTTCGCCAAATTTCCGTTTTTATCACAAATAAACGCATAATTTATTGACCTAAATTTACCACTAACATGAAGCCCAATATGTCACGAAAGAACAATCTCAGAACCGCTAGGATCCGTTGAAGCGTTCCTGAGTTATTACCTCATAAAGGGACACTGGTCAGAATTGCAAAAAACGGCAAGGTCTTTAAGGTCAAAATAGGCTGGGTCATGAAGGGGTTAATTTTGCGGATTTTTTGCGTTTTTCCCACTATTTAATGCACTGGGAAGCTCTGGAAAAAATGCCTCAAAAACGCACAAAAAACGCACAAAAAATGCGCAAAAAACGCAAAAAATGCGCAAAAACGCATGCGGATTTCTTTCAGAAAATGTCCTGTTTTGCTCAGGAAATTTTTGCAAGAAATCCTGAACATGTGCACATAGCCTTATTGTTTCATATTCCATTCTCATATCGTGTGCAGCATTGTCACACGAGGTGCCTTAATGTTATCATAGATGCATGTCCCACTAATAGAACTTGAATTTGGGCCGGGGTCACACTTGCGAGTTCAATGCGAGAAACTCACGCTCGTCTCTCGCATCAATACCCGGCACTTCCAGGGGCAGTTCGGACTGGATCGTTCAACTGCATAAAAATACATGTAGCTGCATGGTCCTGTCCGGAATGCTGGTGGCAGTGCCGGATATTGATGCGAGAGACGAGCGTGAGTATCTCGCATTGAACGCGCAACAGTGACCCCGGCCTTATATTGAGAACAGAACCCTATCTGTATGGGTGGTTAAGGAAATTGCCAAGCCAGAAGTGGCAGGACCAATATCTGTCCTATGGTTACATATTGACATTTCCTTTGAATATATCATAAATGTCTAAGATGGAAGTACATTTTTAAATATCTCCAACTCCTGATTATGAAGCTGTAATAAAGGTACGAAAAATTGCACAACACAAATGGTTAATTGAGAAAGTGTTTAGATTCACCTGTTGAGGTCGATCCTTTAAGTCCCAGGTCCGGGTGAGTACATGGGCCTCAGGTTGGTGCAGCACTCATGAATGCTTATGGGAAGCAAGGAATTGACACACTCAGGAATCTCAGGAGCAGCAAGATGGATGAAGTGGAACTATTGATAAGCGAGTATACTCGTTGCTCGGGTTTTCCCGAGCATGCTCGGGTGGTCTCCGAGTATTTGTGAGTGCTCGGAGATTTCGTTTTTGTCTACAAAGCTGCATGATTTATGGCTTCTAGTCAGCCTGTGTACATGTGGAGGTTGCCTGGTTGCTAGGGAATCCACATCGGTATTCAATCTGTCTAGCAGCTGCCAATCATGCAGCTGCGTTAACACAAACTAAATCTCCTAGCACTCACAAATACTCGGAGACCACCCAAGCATGATTGGGGAAACCCGAGCAACGAGTATACTTGCTCATTACTAAGTGGAACCCTTCAGAGAAAAATGCAAGTTGAAGCACAGAATGCACAGAAGGTGGAGGACACCAAACAGAATCTCAAGACATAGGTGTGTGTCCTAATGGGCATCAAATAAGATTAGCGAGCTAAGTCACTGAGCCACACCAGGCAGCCTGCAAAACCTGATATGGAGCATAATAGAAGGCAGCAGACTGAGGTGAAGGAAGTAGAGTCCGGAATAACAAGGATAGGTGTGTAACAGAAAGATTACCTAAACAGAGCCACAAATTATTTGCTTAATTATTCAGTACATCCAAGGTCAGCACCCCCCAATTTGATATGGGCTCCGGCAGTGAGCCCACCTCAAAGCTGCGACATGTCAGCTGTTTTCAACAGCTGACATGTGCCCGCAATAGGCGCAGGAGTAATAGTTATCCGCCCACACCTATTAAGTAGTTAAATGCCGCTGTCAAACTCCGACAGCAGAATTTAACAAGCGCTTCTGGCCATTGGGTCGGAAATGCGCGCACTGCTGACCCCGTCACGTGATTGGGGGTCAGCAGTGCATCGGCATGACAACCAGAGGTCTCCTTGAGACCTCTATGTTTGTTAATGCCTGATTGCTGTGAGCACCACCCTGTGGTCGGCACTCATAGCACTGCTGTAATTCTGCTACATAGGAGCGATCCGAGCATCAGGCTATGCCAGCTTCTAGCCTCACATGGAGGCTAATGAAGCAAGGCAAAAGTAAAAGAAAATGTTTTTAAAAAAATGAAAATATAAAAAAACTATAAAAGTTCAAATAACCCCCCTTTCGCCCCATTCAAAATAAAACAATAAAAAGAATCAAACCTACACATATTTGGCATCGCCATGTTCAGAATCGCCCAATCTGTCAATTAAATAAAAGAATTACCCTGATCGCGAAACAGCGCAGCGAAACTCAAAATTAAAAAAGCCAGAATTACTTTTTTTTTAAATGCAAATAACGGGTGATCAAAAGAACGTATCTGCACCAAAATGGTATCATTAAAATTGTCAGTTCGGCATGGAAAAAAATAAGCCCTCATCTAACTCGAGTTCACAAAAAATGGAGACGCTACAGGTATTGGAAATTGTGCAGTATTGGAAAATTTCGCAATTTTTTTTAGCAAAATGTGAATTTTTTTTTTACAATTTAGATGAAAAATAACCTAGACAAGTTTGCTATCTATGAACTCATAATGACCTGGTGAATTATAATGGCAGGTCAGTTTTAGCATTTAGTGAACCTAGCAAAAAATCCAAACAAAAAACAAGTGTGGGATTGCACTTTTTTTGCAATTTCACCGCACTTGGAATTTTTTTCCTGTTTTTGAGTACACGACATGGTAAAACCAATGGTGTTTTGGAAAAGTATAACTTGTCCCGCAAAAATTCAGCCCTCACATGGCTATTTTGGTGGAAAAATTAAAAAGTTATGGCTCTGGGAAGAAGGGGAGGTAAAAACGAAAACACAAAACCGAAAAAAGCTCCGGGGGTTAAGGGGTTAAAGTGTTTTAAAGTGAAGTTTCTCTTTAAATTACAGTTTCTTTAAAGACAAGGACATAGCTAAAGTGGGTGTGGATGAGTCAGTAAAAGTGTCTGAGGAGCCTTAGGCCTCTTTCATACTTCCGTCTTTTGGCATCCGTCGCAATCCGTCGTTTTGGGCAAAAAATAGATCCTGCAAATGTGCTCGCAGGATGCGTTTTTTGTATTAGCGACGGATCGCGACGGATGGCCACACATCGTGTCTATCTTGCGATGGTTCCGTCGGGTTTTGGCGGACCGTCGTCACAAAAAAAGTTCAAGTAAACGTTTTTTTGTCCGTCGCGTCCGCCATTTTCGACCGCCCATGCGCCGCAGAAACTCCGTCCCCTCCTCCCCCGACTGCAGAATGGGCAGCGGATGCGTCGAAAAACTGCATCCGCTGCCTACGTCATGCAAAACTTTCACAACGTCCGTCGGCACCTCGGCCAGACGCATTGCGACGGACCCGTACCGACGGAAGTGTGAAAGAGGCCTTAATGCCACATTGCCACCACAGTATTATTAATGGCACATGGTAGGATGCAGGTCTTTCTTCAGATTTTGCATTTTGACCCCAAAACTTTAGATCATTCATCTGTATTTAAAATATATATATATAAGGAAATAAGCAATATAAAAAATATAATCTACAAAGCCTGTAAACAAACTACTAAAAGCTACTGAATTTGGTTTATAATTTAGAGTTAATCCTGTCCTATATTTTGCTATTAAAATATTAAATAGTATGAGGTAATTGGTGCATGCAAAATTGATGTTTGTGGTCCTAGGGGAAAGCATACAATCATAGAGAGAAAGTGAGCATTCCATTAAAACCTGCGCTGTTTATTCATCTGGGAAATGGCAAACCTGCTGAGCATCTGACTATGAGAACGGCAGCTATTTGTTTGGTCATCTGGCTCATTAAAGAGCCATGTTTACTGCTGCAGAGACCATAATCAATACCATGGTTTGAAGATGTAGGTTAAGATCAGGTCAGTCAAAGTCAAGGGTTGTAATAAAAAGCGTGAATGAAAACAAGAGACATGCACAATAACAGATAATAGCCATGCCCTATGGAAACCATTCATTTTTCAAACTATTTGAGTTGAGAAAGAATTTAGCTCTTCATGTGATAAGTAGTGTTGAGCATTCCGATACCGCAAGTATCGGGTATCGGCCGATATTTGCGGTATCGGAATTCCGATACTGAATTCCGATACTTCCCGCGTATCGGATACCGGAATCGGAAGTTCCCAGAATTCAAATTGAACGCAGCAGCCAATGAGGAATGAATGAAAGTGTGGGCACATCCTGTTTAGCATGGTGGGCATGTAAGTACTGGCAAGGCTTGGATTGGCTGCTGAAATGATGTCACTCTGCACTATAAAAAAGCGCTGCCGCCATTTTGCGCTCACTCTGCTGTGATTTCAGTTAGGGACAGGACGCTGTGTTCTAACTGAGGGCCAGTTGAGCTAGCTAATTGCTTTATTTTCCTTTCCAAAGGCTAATTTAGCAAAACGCTGTGTGTTCTTCACTGTTCACCTTGCTCTTGCCTTGCAGCGCTGTTTTAACAGCGTTCTGCAAGGTCTCTGTGTGTGTGTGTGTGCAGCTCACTCTGTAGTCTGTGTGCAGCCATATACCCGGTTGTATTCAGCTCAGGGGGGGTTCACACTGCCTCACACAGTTGTTCTTTTTTGCTCTTAGTGCAGCCTGCTGCACATTTTTTCTCAAATTTCCTATTAGTGTTTTTCCACCAGTCTCCAGCTCTATTGTGGAAAAACACTACATAGGATAACCTAGAGGGGGGTTTTTGGGCCTTGCAGCGCCGTTTACGGCTGTCTGCACGGTCTCCGTGTGAGCCCAGCTCGCCCTGTAGTCTGTGTGCAGCCATAGCCGGTTGGATTCAGCTCAGGGTTCGTTACTGGCTCATACCTTGAGAAAAATTTTCCTTTTTTTCAAATAGTGCAGCCTGTTTAAAATTTGAAAAAAAAAATTCCTATTAGTGTCTTTCCACTCGTATCCAGCTAAATAGTGGAAAAACACTATATAGGATAACCTAGAGGAGGGTTTTTTGGCCTTGCAGCGCCGTTTACGGCTGTCTGCACGGTCTCCGTGTGAGCCCAGCTCGCCCTGTAGTCTGTGTGCAGCCATAGCCGGTTGGATTCAGCTCAGGGTTCGTTACTGGCTCATACCTTGAGAAAAATTTTCCTTTTTTTCAAATAGTGCAGCCTGTTTAAAATTTGAAAAAAAAAATTCCTATTAGTGTCTTTCCACTCGTATCCAGCTAAATAGTGGAAAAACACTATATAGGATAACCTAGAGGAGGGTTTTTTGGCCTTGCAGCGCCGTTTACGGCTGTCTGCACGGTCTCCGTGTGAGCCCAGCTCGCCCTGTAGTCTGTGTGCAGCCATAGCCGGTTGGATTCAGCTCAGGGTTCGTTACTGGCTCATACCTTGAGAAAAATTTTCCTTTTTTTCAAATAGTGCAGCCTGTTTAAAATTTGAAAAAAAAAATTCCTATTAGTGTCTTTCCACTCGTATCCAGCTAAATAGTGGAAAAACACTATATAGGATAACCTAGAGGAGGGTTTTTTGGCCTTGCAGCGCCGTTTACGGCTGTCTGCACGGTCTCCGTGTGAGCCCAGCTCGCCCTGTAGTCTGTGTGCAGCCATAGCCGGTTGGATTCAGCTCAGGGTGCGTTACTGCCTCATACCTTGAAAAACAATTTCCTTTTTTTCAAATAGTGCAGCCAGTTTAAAATTTGAAAAAAAAAATTCCTATTAGTGTCTTTCCACTTGTATCCAGCTAAATAGTGGAAAAACACTATATAGGATAACCTAGAGGAGGGTTTCTTGGCCTTGCAGCGCCGTTTACGGCTGTCTGCACGGTCTCCGTGTGATTTAAACTAGCTCTGTAGCCCGATCTGCACCAAAAAAAAGGTTAAGTTCACCAAACACAACTTACACTTGTGTAGGCCACATTTGAAAAATAATAAAGTTTAGTCCACAATTTACAACATTAGTGTTTCTTACACCTGTTAGGAGGAGCATTACAGGAATAAGCACACTAAGGCCTTAGTACTTTTCTGCTTATCTTTATCTGTCAACCAAGATGAAGAGGGCAGGGAGTAAGGCACGTGGGCGTGGGCGCGGAGCAGGGAGAGGAGCAGGGAGAGGACGTGGTGATTCTGTGCCTGCTGCGGGCGCCGGTGACTCGTCGTCACTCAGTTTCAGCAGGGAACAGTCCTTCATGCGCAGCTTTGTCGGAGAGCGCCGTGCACCGCTGCTGCGTGAAGACCAAATTGAAGCCGTTGTCGGGTGGATGGCAGCTAACGCCTCGGCATCGACTTCAGTTAGTGCCACATCCTCTCAGGCACAGAGCACTGGAGAGCAGCCATCTGTCTCTTCACCACCTGCCAAATTGGCCAGGCAGTCAGAGAGCCCAGGACAGGAGCCGTCTCTACTTCTGTTCTCTGAATCTCTTGGCTTGGAAACGGGGCCAGCCAAGCAGCATTGGAGAAATGGAAGAAGAGGCAGTGTGCAGTGATGCCCAACACCTTTTTCTCTCTGACTCTGAAGAGGCAGGTGGGCCAGTGCCTCCGGTGACCACAGCGCAGTACGCATCTGATGATGAAACTCAGGTGCCGCTTTCTCGTGCGTACTGTGCTGCTGAGACTACCCAGGAGGAGCAGTTGGTGGCAGAGGGTAGTGGAGATGATGAGGTCCTTGACCCATCGTGGCGTGAGGAACAGGAAGGTGGTGGGAGCAGCTCAGAGGAAGAGCTTCCTCTTACGGGCCAAAGAGGGAGAGGGAGGGGGAAGACTGCGGAGCCTGTAGCCTCCACTTTGGCACCCGTTAGGAGCCTGTCTCTTTCCAAAGCCAAAAAGGGCGCTCCCAAGACTTGCAGTGCCTGGTCCTTTTTTGACACAGTTGCAGATGACATTTGTTTTGTCAAATGCAAGCTGTGTCATCATAAAGTAAAAAGAGGGAAAAATGTCAGCAACCTCAATACCACAAATATGTGGAAACATGTGCGGACCAGGCACGCGGTGGAGTTACAGAAACACACTGAAGATGTAGGCCAACCAACAGCGGCAGCTACCACCTCTTCAGCTCGTGTTGCCTCTTCCTCCAGCTCACGCACAGCTGGTTTGGCTTCCTCCCAGAGACCTTGTGTAATTCCACCCACAGCACCACCTTCCCAGTCATCCTCACACTCCCAGTCTACTCTACAGCCATCGGTAGTACAGGCATGGGAGAAAAGGCGGGCATTCTCGGCCAACCACCCCCGAGCACAGGCTCTGAATGCAGGCATTGCCAAACTGTTGTCCCTGGAAATGCTCTCGTTCAGGCTGGTGGAGACTGACAGCTTCCGTGACTTGATGGCATTGGCAGTCCCACAGTACAAGGTGCCCAGCCGCTTTTACTTCAGCAGGCAGGCTGTCCCTGCCCTGCACAGGCATGTTGAGGCAAACATAAAACATGCGCTACTGAACGCCGTCAGTAGCAAGGTCCACCTCACCACCGATGCGTGGACCAGTCAGCATGGACAGGGGCGATATGTTTCCCTCACTGCCCATTGGGTTAATGTTGTTGAGCCAGGTACAGATCGTGCGAGTGGCGCAGGACGTGTCCTGCCCACTCCAAGGATTGCAGGAATCCAGTCTGTACGCATCGACTCCTCCTCTTACACCAGTTCCTCTGATTCCTCTCTGCAGGATCCGTCACAGTCCACCCCCACATGGACCCGTGAACGTTTACCTATGACCGACATGAGCACAGCCGTGGCCAAACGTCAGCAGGCCGTCTTGAAACTAGTTTCATTGGGGCATCGAAGCCACACAGCGCAGGAGCTCTGGAATGCCATAAAGCAGGAGAGCGATGTGTGGTTACTGCCAGCGAATCTCCAGCCAGGCATGGTAGTGTGTGACAATGGCCGAAATCTGGTGGCAGCTTTGGCCCTTGGCAACCTCACTCACATCCCATGTCTGGCACATGTGCTCAATTTGGTTGTGCAGAGTTTTCTGAGGGACTATCCGGATCTTGATGCCCTGCTGCACAAGGTCCGCCTAGAGTGTGCTCACTTGCGGCGTTCCAGCTTGGCCAGATCCCGCATTGCTGCTCTGCAGCGCCGATTCCGCCTTCCGGAACACCGCATCATATGTGACCTACCTACCCGGTGGAATTCCACGTTACATATGTTGGAGCGGTTGTGTGAGCAGCAGCAAGCAGTTATGGAGTACCAGCTGCATCAGGCACAAAGAAGTCGCAGTCAGCGCCGATCAGACTTCACAACCACAGAGTGGGCCACTATGAAGGACGTCTGCCAGGTTTTGCGTCCTTTTGATTATTCCACGCGGATGGCAAGTGCAGATGATGCACTAGTCAGCATGACTGTCCCCCTTATCTGCCTGCTTCAGCAAACTTTGCAAGGGTTAAGGGATGATGTGGTGGAAGAGGTGGAGGATGAGGAGTCACCTTTTCCATCAGCTTCTGGAGAGTCAGCGCCACGTGGTTCCTCACAAAGGGGTACGCAGGGGCCAATTTGTGAGGAGGATGAGGAGGAGTCAATGGAGGAGGAAGAGCTCCGTCCAGAGGAGGGAGCGACACAATTGTCCAGTGGTCAGTGTGTACAGCGAGGGTGGGGTGATGACGAGCGGGCAGAGATCATGTCTCAAGCAGGGGACAGCGTTTCTGGGCCGGTTGGCACTCTGCAGCACATGGTGGATTTCATGCTGCAGTGCCTGAGAAACGACCGCCGCATCGACCACATTCTCAACATGCCTGATTATTGGGTGTTCACCCTCCTCGATCCTCGCTACCGGGACAACGTCCAAAACCTCATCCCTGCGTTGACCCGGGAGCGTAAATTGCGGGAGTACCACGACACACTGGTGAATTCCATCATCTTCTCCTGTCCAACTGAGAGGAGTGCTGCTAGTGCTTTACAAAGCAGCTCAGTGCGTCGAGGCAGTGGGGGAGGCTCTGCCCAAAGAGGGAGCAGAAGCAGTGCCTCTGCCCAAGGCAAGCCCAGTATGGCACAACTCTGGCACACTTTTGTGTGCCCGCCCCAAATGTCTACACCATCACCGGCGGCTCCAGTCAGCAGGAGGCAACGGTTCCGTCAGATGGTGACAGACTACATGGCTTGCCCTCTTACTGTACTCCCAGACGGCTCTTCCCCGTTCAAGTTTTGGGTCTCTAAGCTGGATACATGGCCAGAGCTAAGCCAGTATGCATTGGAGGTGCTGGCTTGCCCTGCGGCTAGTGTCTTATCGGAACGTGTCTTTAGTGCCGCAGGTGGTGTACTAACAGACCGTCGCATGCGACTATCCTCCGATAACGTTGACCGGCTTACTTTCCTGAAAATGAACCAGGCCTGGATCTCGCAGGAATTTGCCACTCCTCTGCCTGATTAAGTAATTGGGTGTCATCCAGGTCTCCTGCTGTGTTCATCTTTCTACCACCTGAACTGCTATTCCTGGGCTCCAACACCGCCAGTTGCGGCTCAGAAGTGCAGGCTGCACAGTAAAAACATACGACCCAGTGTTATTGGGTTTCAGTAACGTCAGCTGATCCCCAGCTGTGTAGCCGGCAATGTGTCCTGCGACCGCCACGCTGGCACAACAACCTAAATGTAAGGGAACCTGTCCCCCCCCCCCCCCCCCGTCGTTTGTTACTGAAAGAGCCATCTTGTGCAGCAGTAATGCTGCACAAGGAAAAGGTAGCTCTTTTTTTTTAGCTCTTTGCACACGCAGAACTTAACACTTATAAAATGTGTTCACTGATACCGTTATACCGTCCCGGAGCTGGGACTTTCCTTCGTAATGTGACGCAGCACAGCCGTCATTCCTACCCCCTTGGTGCCATGCGCTGCCTCCTCAGCGTTGTTTTAAGCTGTCACGGAGCCTGCGCTGTTCTGTTATCCCTTGGGCATGCCCTATTTGCGCTGCCTGTCTTCTGACATAATTTGGTGTCAGGCTGGCTGCGCCTGTGCGGCCGCGGTGCCCGAGATCCCGCCTCGCAGTGTCTTCTGATTGAGTCACACTGCGGGCCTGGGATCCATGGGCATGCGCAGTGCATATCTTCCCCTCGGGCTCTCGCTCATTTCCCTCCGCCTTCTTTAGACTGTGCGCCGTCAGCTGATCCCTAGCATGCCACGGCCGTGACACCGCACAGTCTGAAGAAGAGGGAAGGAGGGGAGTGAGAGTCGAGGTTATGCACTGTGCATGCCCATGGTTCCAAGGCCCGCAGTGGGATTACGTTAGATGAGACTGCGAGGTGGGATCTGGAGCAGCGTGGACGCACAGGCACTGACAGCCTGACACCAAATTATGTCAGAAGACAGGCAGCGCTAATTGGGCATGGCCAAGGGCTAACAGAACAGCGCAGGCTCCGTGGCAGCTTAAAACAACGCTGAGGAGGCAGCGCACGGCATCAAGGGGATAGGAATGACAGCTGTGCTGTGTCCCATTACGAAGGAAATTCGCACCTCCGGAACGGTTTAACGGTATAAAGGGACACATTTTTAGTGTTTACTTCGGTGTTTGCAAGGAGCATAATTAAAAGAGCAACCTTTTCCTTTTGCATCCTTAGTGCTGCACAACATGGCTCTTTCAGCTACAAACGTCTTGGGGGGGGGGGTTAAAGGTTTCCTTTCAACTTGCTCCAATCAGGCTTCGGCCTACACTCTGTTCCTCTGCTCCTCCTGCTGTCCCTGGGCTCTAACACCGCCAGTTGGTGCCTGGAAGTGCTGTGTGCACAGTCAACAGTCGCTCCTCTGTTATTGGGGTTCAGTAACGTCAGCTGATCCCCAGCTGTGTGTGCGGCAATACCTCCAATCTGCTCCTCCTGCTGTCCCTGGGCTCTAACACCGCCAGTTGGTGCCTGGAAGTGCTGTGTGCACAGTCAACAGTCGCTCCTCTGTTATTGGGGTTCAGTAACGTCAGCTGATCCCCAGCTGTGTATCCGGCAACGTGTCATGCGACCGCCACGCTGGCACAACTAAAATGTAAGGGGACCTGTCCCCCCCCCCCCTAGGCGTTTGTTACTGAAAGAGCCACCATGTGCAGCACTAATACTGCACAAGGGAAAGGTCGCTCTTGAAATTATGCTCCTTGCAAACGCTGAACTACACACTCATGTAATGTGTCCCCTCACACCGTCCAACCGTCCCGGAGGTGGGACTTTCCTTTGTAATGTGACACAGCACAGCCGTCATTGCTACCCCCTTGGCACCGTGCGCTGCCTCCTTAGCGTTGTTTGATTCCGTCATGGACCCTGCGCTGTTATGTTATCCCTTGGCCATGCACAGTTTGCGCTGCCCGTCCTCTGACATCATTTGTTGTCGTCCTGGCTGCGCCTGTGCGTCCACGCTGCCCGAAATCACACCTCGCAGTGTCGTCTAATGTGATCCCACAGTGGGCCTGGTATACATGGCCATGCGCAGTGCATATACTAGCCTCTCACTCCCCTTCTTCACGCTTCTTCAGACTAGGCGGCGTCAGCTGATCCCTAATAGCATGCCACGGCCGTGACGCCGCACAGTCTGAAGAAGCAGGAAGGAGGTGAGTGAGAGGCGATGATATGCACTGCGCATGCCCATGGATCCCTGGCCCGCAGTGGGACTACATTAGATGACACTGCAAGGTTGGATCTCGGGCAGCTTGGACGCACAGGCACTGCCAGCCTGACACCTACATGATGTCAGAAGACGGGCACCGCTAACTGTGCATGGCCAAGGGATAACATTACAGTGCGGGCTCCGTGACAGAACCAAACAACGTTGAGGAGGTGGTGCCCGGCACCAAGGGGGTTGGAATGACGGCTGTGCTGTGTCACATTACAAAGGAAAGTCCCACTTCCGGGATGGTTTGACGGTGTGAGGGGACACATTATATGAGTGTGTACTTCAGCGTTTGCAAGGAGCATAATTTTCGGAGCCACCATTTTCCATGTGCAGTATTACTGCTGTACAAGATGGCTCTTTCAGCAACAAATGCCTGGGGGGGGGGGGTTAAAGGTTCCCTTTCAACTTGCTCCACTGCAGGCTTCGGCCTACACTCTGCTCCTCTTTGATTCCCTGGGTTTCAACACTGTCAGTTGCCACCTGGAAGTGTTGTCTACACAGAAAAAAACACTAGGTGATGTGTCAGTGGGGTTCAGCACCGCCAGCTGTTCCCCTGCTGTGTAGTCGGCAACGTGTCCAGCACAAGCCACGCTGGCACAACAGAACAAAAGCTGCCACCAGTGCAGGCTTCGGCCTACACTCTGCTCCTCTCCTCCTCCTGCTGACCCTGGGCTCAAACACCGCTAGTTTTTGCCCGGAAGTGCTAGCTGCACAGAGAAAAACACCAGCCAATGTGTTAGTGGGGTTCAGCAACGCCAGCTGTTCCCCTGCTGTGTAGCCGGCAACGTGACCTGCAAACGCCATGCAGGCACAGGAACTGAAATTAAAAGGGAACCTGGCCCCACCCCCCCAGGTGTTTCTATGTATAACAGCCACCTAGTACAGCAGTACTGCTGCATTTGTACAAGGTGGCTGACTTTTTCTCCTTGCCCACGTGGAACTCAACACGTACAAAATGTGTCTCATTGAGACCATTCCACTGTCCCTGAGGTGTGACTTTCCTTTGTAATGATACGCAGCACCCCCCTTGGTAGCGTTTCCCGTCTTTTGTCATCATGGTTAGCTGGCTGCGCCTGTGCATCCGCCCTGCTAGAAACAACGCCCCTCGTTGTCATATTTATTTTGTCAGCGAGGGTGTGGTTTATGGGCACGAGCAGTGCATATGTTCGCCTGTCTTAACTCATCTCCTTCCGCCTTCTTCAGACTGTGCGGCCTCCTGGCCGTGGTAGGCGATAAGGGATCAGCTGAGGCCGCCCAGTCTGGAGCAGGTGTAAGGACATGTGTAAGCGGCAAACCTATTTACTGCACAAGGCCACGAATCCCAGCCACGCAGTGTGATTTTTTGAAAACACACTGTGGGTCTGGGATTCATGTCCATCGCTAACCGCAACGGCCGACATGAAATGAGGTCAGAAGACAGGAAGCGCTCACAGCGCATGGCCAAGGGATCACAATAGCGCAGACTCCTGTACAGCAAATAACAACGCTCAGGAATCTGCGCCCAGTACCTAGGTGCAAATTTTGACACCTGTGCTGCGTCTCGTTAAAAAGACAAGTCACGCCTCCACAACTGTTTGACAGTATAATGGGCTAAATAGTGTACGTGTTTTAGTCAGCGTGTGCAAGGAGCAAAACAAATAGAGCAACCTTTTACTTGTGCAGCATTAATGCTGCACAAGGTGTGGCTCTTGTACCTTGCAACACCTGAGGGGGGGGTTAAAGGTAACCTTTGAAATTGGTTCAACTAGGCTTCGGCCTACACTCTGCTCCTCTACTCCTCCTGCTGACCCTGGGCTCAAACACCGCTAGTTTTTGCCCGGAAATGCTAGCTGCACAGAGAAAAACACCAGCCAATGTGTTAGTGGGGTTCAGCACCGCCAGCTGTTCCCCTGCTGTGTAGCCGGCATCGTGTCCAGCACAAGCCACGCTGGCACAACCGACCAAAAGCTGCCACCAGTGCAGGCTTCGGCCTACACTTTGCTCCTCTCCTCCTCCTCCTGCTGACCCTGGGCTCTAACACCGCTAGTTTTTGCCCGGACATGCAATCTGCACAGAGAAAAACACCAGTCAATGTGTCAGTGGGGTTCAGCAACGCCAGCTGTTCCCCTGCTGTGTAGCTTGCAACGTGACCTGCAAACGCCACGCAGGCACATGAACTGAAATTGAAGGGAGCCTGCCCCCCACCCACAGGTGTTTCTATGTATATCAGCCACCTTGTACAGCAGTACTGCTGCATTTGTACGAGGTGGCTGACTTTTTCTCCTTGCCCACGTGGAACTCAACACGTACAAAATGTGTCTCATTAGAGACCATTACAATGTCCCTGAGGTGTGACTTTCCTTTGTAATGACACGCAGCACCACCCTTGTTAGCGCTGCCCGTCTTTTGACATCATTGGTTAGCTGGCTGCGCCTGTGCATCTCCCCTGCTCGAAACAACGGCCCTCGGTGTCTTATTTTTTTGGACAGCGAGGGTGTGATTGATGGGCATGTGCAGTGCATATGTTTGCCTGTGTTCACTCATCTCCTTCCGCCTTCTTCAGACTGGGTGTCCTCATGGCCGCGGCAGGCGATAAGGGATCAGATGAGGCCGCCCAGTCTGAAGCAGGTGTAAGGACATGTGTGAGCGGCAAACATATTTAGTGCACCAGGGCACGAATCCCAGCACCGCAGTGTGATTTTTTAAAAACACACTGTGGGTCTGGGATTCATGTCCATCGCTAACCGCAACGGCCGACATGAAATGAGGTCAGAAGACAGGAAGCGCTCACAGCGCATGGCCAAGGGATCACAATAGCGCAGACTCCTGTACAGCAAATAACAACGCTCAGGAATCTGCGCCCAGTACCTAGGTGCAAATTTTGACACCTGTGCTGCGTCTCGTTAAAAAGACAAGTCACGCCTCCACAACTGTTTGACAGTATAATGGGCTAAATAGTGTACGTGTTTTAGTCAGCGTGTGCAAGGAGCAAAACAAATAGAGCAACCTTTTACTTGTGCAGCATTAATGCTGCACAAGGTGTGGCTCTTGTACCTTGCAACACCTGAGGGGGGGGTTAAAGGTAACCTTTGAAATTGGTTCAACTAGGCTTCGGCCTACACTCTGCTCCTCTACTCCTCCTGCTGACCCTGGGCTCAAACACCGCTAGTTTTTGCCCGGAAATGCTAGCTGCACAGAGAAAAACACCAGCCAATGTGTTAGTGGGGTTCAGCACCGCCAGCTGTTCCCCTGCTGTGTAGTCGGCAACGTGTCCAGCACAAGCCACGCTGGCACAACCGACCAAAAGCTGCCACCAGTGCAGGCTTCGGCCTACACTTTGCTCCTCTCCTCCTCCTGCTGACCCTGGGCTCAAACAACGCCAGTTTCTGCCCGGACATGCTAGCTGCACAGAGAAAAACACCAGCCAATGTGTTAGTGGGGTTCAGCACCGCCTGCTGTTCCCCCGCTGTGTAGCCGGCATCGTGTCCAGCACAAGCCACGCTGGCACAACCGACCAAAAGCTGCCACCAGTGCAGGCTTCGGCCTACACTTTGCTCCTCTCCTCCTCCTGCTGACCCTGGGCTCAAACAACGCCAGTTTCTGCCCGGACATGCTAGCTGCACAGAGAAAAACACCAGCCAATGTGTTAGTGGGGTTCAGCAACGCCAGCTGTTCCCCTGCTGTGTAGCTTGCAACGTGACCTGCAAACGCCACGCAGGCACATGAACTGAAATTGAAGGGAGCCTGCCCCCCACCCACAGGTGTTTCTATGTATATCAGCCACCTTGTACAGCAGTACTGCTGCATTTGTACGAGGTGGCTGACTTTTTCTCCTTGCCCACGTGGAACTCAACACGTACAAAATGTGTCTCATTAGAGACCATTACAATGTCCCTGAGGTGTGACTTTCCTTTGTAATGACACGCAGCACCCCCATTGTTAGCGCTGCCCGTCTCCTGACATCATTGGTTGGCTGGCTGTGCCTGTGCGTCCCCCCTGCCCGACACAACGCCCCCCGTTGTCTCATATATTTTGACTGCGAGGGTGTGATTGATGGGCACGAGCAGTGCATATGTTCCCCTGTTTTCACTCCCCTCCTTCCGCCTTCTTCTGACTGTGCGGCCTCATGGCCGCGGCATGCGATAAGGGATCAGCTGAGGCCGCCCAGTCTGAAGCAGGTGTAAGGACATGTGTGAGCGGCGAACATATTTACTGCACAAGGCCACGAATCCCAGCACCGCAGTGTGACTTTAGGAAAAGCCACTGTGGGTCTGGGATTTATGGCCATCGTTAACCGCACCGGCCAACATGAAATGAGGTCATGAGACGGCCTGCACTAACAGGGTATTGCCAAGGGATAACACAAGAGCGCAGACTCCTGTACAGCAAATAACAACGCTCAGGAATCTGCGCCCAGTACCTAGGTGCAAATTTTGACAACTGTGCTGCGTCTCGTTAAAAAGACAAGTCACGCCTCCACAACTGTTTGACAGTATAATGGGCTAAATAGTGTACGTGTTTAATTCAGCGTGTGCAAGGAGCAAAATTAAATAGAGCAACCTTTGACTTGTGCATCATTAATGCTGTTCAAGGTGTGGCTCTTGTACCTTGCAACACCTGAGGGGGGGGTTAAAGGTAACCTTTGAAATTGGTTCAACTAGGCTTCGGCCTACACTCTGCTCCTCTACTCCTCCTGCTGACCCTGGGCTCAAACACCGCTAGTTTTTGCCCGGAAATGCTAGCTGCACAGAGAAAAACACCAGCCAATGTGTTAGTGGGGTTCAGCACCGCCAGCTGTTCCCCTGCTGTGTAGTCGGCAACGTGTCCAGCACAAGCCACGCTGGCACAACAGAACAAAAGCTGCCACCAGTGCAGGCTTCGGCCTACACTTTGCTCCTCTCCTCCTCCTGCTGACCCTGGGCTCAAACAACGCCAGTTTCTGCCCGGACATGCTAGCTGCACAGAGAAAAACACCAGCCAATGTGTTAGTGTGGTTCAGCACCGCCAGCTGTTCCCCCGCTGTGTAGCCGGCATCGTGTCCAGCACAAGCCACGCTGGCACAACCGACCAAAAGCTGCCACCAGTGCAGGCTGCGGCCTACACTTTGCTCCTCTCCTCCTCCTCCTGCTGACCCTGGGCTCTAACACCGCTAGTTTTTGCCCGGACATGCAATCTGCACAGAGAAAAACACCAGTCAATGTGTCAGTGGGGTTCAGCAACGCCAGCTGTTCCCCTGCTGTGTAGCTTGCAACGTGACCTGCAAACGCCACGCAGGCACATGAACTGAAATTGAAGGGAGCCTGCCCCCCACCCCCCCAGGTGTTTCTATGTATAACAGCCACCTTGTACAGCAGTACTGCTGCATTTGTACAAGGTGGCTGACTTTTTCTCCTTGCACACGTGGAACTCAACAAGTACAAAATGTGTCTCATTACAGACCATTACAATGTCCCTGAGGTGTGACTTTCCTTTTTAATGACACGCAGCACCCCCATTGTTAGCGCTGCCCGTCTCCTGACATCATTGGTTGGCTGGCTGTGCCTGTGCGTCCCCCCTGCCCGACACAACGCCCCCCGTTGTCTCATATATTTTGACTGCGAGGGTGTGATTGATGGGCACGAGCAGTGCATATGTTCCCCTGTTTTCACTCCCCTCCTTCCGCCTTCTTCTGACTGTGCGGCCTCATGGCCGCGGCATGCGATAAGGGATCAGCTGAGGCCGCCCAGTCTGAAGCAGGTGTAAGGACATGTGTGAGCGGCGAACATATTTACTGCACAAGGCCACGAATCCCAGCACCGCAGTGTGACTTTAGGAAAAGCCACTGTGGGTCTGGGATTTATGGCCATCGTTAACCGCACCGGCCAACATGAAATGAGGTCATGAGACGGCCTGCACTAACAGGGTATTGCCAAGGGATAACACAAGAGCGCAGTTTCCTGTACTGCAAATAACAACGGTAAGGAATCTGCGCACAGCACCTAGGTGTAAATTTGTACACCTGTGCTGCGTCTCCTTAAAAAGACTAGTAGTCACGCCTCCACTACTGTTTGACAGTATAATGGGCTAAATAGTGTACGTGTTTAATTCAGCGTGTGCAAGGAGCAAAATTAAATAGAGCAACCTTTGACTTGTGCATCATTAATGCTGTTCAAGGTGTGGCTCTTGTACCTTGCAACACCTGAGGGGGGGGGTTAAAGGTAACCTTTGAAATTGGTTCAACTAGGCTTCGGCCTACACTCTGCTCCTCTACTCCTCCTGCTGACCCTGGGCTCAAACACCGCTAGTTTTTGCCCGGAAATGCTAGCTGCACAGAGAAAAACACCAGCCAATGTGTTAGTGGGGTTCAGCACCGCCAGCTGTTCCCCCGCTGTGTAGCCGGCATCGTGTCCAGCACAAGCCACGCTGGCACAACCGACCAAAAGCTGCCACCAGTGCAGGCTGCGGCCTACACTTTGCTCCTCTCCTCCTCCTCCTGCTGACCCTGGGCTCTAACACCGCTAGTTTTTGCCCGGACATGCAATCTGCACAGAGAAAAACACCAGTCAATGTGTCAGTGGGGTTCAGCAACGCCAGCTGTTCCCCTGCTGTGTAGCTTGCAACGTGACCTGCAAACGCCACGCAGGCACATGAACTGAAATTGAAGGGAGCCTGCCCCCCACCCACAGGTGTTTCTATGTATAACAGCCACCTTGTACAGCAGTACTGCTGCATTTGTACGAGGTGGCTGACTTTTTCTCCTTGCCCACGTGGAACTCAACACGTACAAAATGTGTCTCATTAGAGACCATTACAATGTCCCTGAGGTGTGACTTTCCTTTGTAATGACACGCAGCACCACCCTTGTTAGCGCTGCCCGTCTTTTGACATCATTGGTTAGCTGGCTGCGCCTGTGCATCTCCCCTGCTCGAAACAACGCCCCTCGGTGTCTTATTTTTTTGGACAGCGAGGGTGTGATTGATGGGCATGTGCAGTGCATATGTTTGCCTGTGTTCACTCATCTCCTTCCGCCTTCTTCAGACTGGGTGTCCTCATGGCCTCGGCAGGCGATAAGGGATCAGATGAGGCCGTCCAGTCTGAAGCAGGTGTAAGGACATGTGTGAGCGGCAAACATATTTACTGCACCAGGGCACGAATCCCAGCACCGCAGTGTGATTTTTTAAAAACACACTGTGGGTCTGGGATTCATGTCCATCGCTAACCGCAACGGCCAACATGAAATGAGGTCATAAGACAGGAAGCGCTCACAGCGCATGGCCAAAGGATCACAAGAGCGCAGACTCCTGTACAGCAACTAACAACGCTCAGGAAGCTGCGCCCATGCAAAAAGGTGTTGTTTTCGACACCTGTGCTGCTTTTCTTTAAAAAGACAAGTCACGCCTCCACTACTGTTAAACAGTATAATGGGCTAAATAGTCTACGTGTTGCATTCAGCTTGTGCAAGTAGACAAATTAATAGAGCAACCTTTTACTTGTGCAGCATTAATGCTGCAGAAGGAGTGGCTCTTGTTCTTTGTAACACCTGAGGGGGGGTTAAAGGTAACCTTTGAAATTGGTTCAACTAGGCTTCGGCCTACACTCTGCTCCTCTCCTCCTCCTGCTGACCCTGGGCTCTAACAACGCTAGTTTTTGCCCGGAAATGCTAGCTGCACAGAGAAAAACACCAGCCAATGTGTTAGTGGGGTTCAGCAACGCCAGCTGTTCCCCCGCTGTGTAGCCGGCATCGTGTCCAGCACAAGCCACGCTGGCACAACCGACCAAAAGCTGCCACCAGTGCAGGCTTCGGCCTACACTTTGCTCCTCTCCTCCTCCTCCTGCTGACCCTGGGCTCAAACACCGCTAGTTTTTGCCCGGAAATGCTAGCTGCACAGAGAAAAACACCAGCCAATGTGTTAGTGGGGTTCAGCAACGCCAGCTGTTCCCCCGCTGTGTAGCCGGCATCGTGTCCAGCACAAGCCACGCTGGCACAACCGACCAAAAGCTGCCACCAGTGCAGGCTTCGGCCTACACTTTGCTCCTCTCCTCCTCCTCCTGCTGACCCTGGGCTCAAACACCGCTAGTTTTTGCCCGGAAATGCTAGCTGCACAGAGAAAAACACCAGCCAATGTGTTAGTGGGGTTCAGCACCGCCAGCTGTTCCCCTGCTGTGCAGCTTGCAACGTGACCTGCAAACGCCACGCAGGCACATGAACTGAAATTGAAGGGAGCCTGGCCCCCACCCCCAGGTGTTTCTATGTATAACAGCCACCTTGTACAGCAGTACTGCTGCATTTGTACAAGGTGGCTGATGTTTTCTCCTTGCCCACGTGGAACTCAACACGTACAAAATGTGTCTCTTTGAGACCATTCCACTGTCCCTGAGGTGTGACTTTCCTTTCTAATGATACGCAGCACCCCCCTTGGTAGCGCTTCCCGTCTTCTGACATCATTGGTTGGCTACTTGCGCCTGTTCGTCCGCCCTGCCTGAATAAAATGCTCCTCGTTGTCTTAATTATTTTGACTGCGAGGGTGTGATTGATGGGCACGAGCAGTGCATATCTTCGCCTGTCTTAACTCATCTCCTTCAGCCTTCTTCTGACTGTGCAGCCTCATGGCCGCGGCATGCGAGAAGGGATCAGCAGAGGCCGCCCAGTCTGAAGCAGGTGTAAGGACGTGTGTGAGCGGCCAAAATATTTACTGCTCAAGGCCACGAATCCCAGCACCGCAGTGTGGCTTTATGAAAAGACACTGTGGGTCTGGGATTTATGGCCATCGTTAACCGCACCGGCCAACATGAAATGATGTCATAAGATGGGCAGCGCTAACAGGGCATTGCCAAGGGATAACACAAGAGCGCAGACTCCTGTACAGCAAATAACAACGCTCAGGAAGCTGCTCCAAGCACCAAGGCGTTATTTTGGACACCTGTGCTGCGTCTCATCAAAAAACCAAGTCACGCATCCACTACAGTTTGACTGTAGAATGGGGTAAATTGTGTATGTCTTTCATTCAGCGTGTGCAAGTAGACAAATTAATAGAGCAACCTTTCACTTGTGCAGCATTAATACTGCACAAGGTGTGTCTCTTGTACTTTGTAACACCTGAGGGGGGGGTTAAAGGTTTCCTTTGAAATTGGTTCAACTAAGCTTCGGCCTACACTCTGCTCCTCTCCTCCTCCTCCTGCTTCAACACGGGCTCTAACATCGCTAGTTTTTGCCCGCAAGTGCTAGCTGCACAGAGAAAAACACACGCCATTGTGTTAGTGGGGTTCAGCAACGCCAGCTGTTCCCCCAGTGTGTAGCCGGCAAAGTGTCCTGCAAACGCAACGCAGACACAAAGCTGCCTCCAGTGCAGGCTTCGGCCTACACTCATCTCCCCCTGCTTACCCTTTGCTCCAACACCGCTAGTTGGGGCTCTAGGAAGACAATCTTTAATAGGCAAGGCAACGCATCCGGGTTCCAGCACCGCCAGCTGGTTCTCGGCAGTGTTCTTGTCACAGGTACTCCCTCGTGCCAAGCCTGGTTTCAGCACCGTCAGCTGTTTCCGGGTTGTGTCAACTTCACTGAGACGCCTATGCTTGCCCCGTCGTGGTGCGGTCGAGTTAGCCAACTCCAGGGTGCCTCCAGTTTAGGAGCTTCCTATGTGGGCTGCGTGAACTGGTAGTCAAGGCTGGTTCTGTAGTGCCAGTAGGCCCAGCTCCCCCTGTAGGACTGTTGGGGTTCGGTAACTGCGGCTGCCTCGCGGCCTAGCTGTTCTCTCCTCTCCTGTGGGCCTTGGGGTCCACCACCTGGTTCCAGCACCGTCAGCTGGTTCCGGGCCGAGCCTTTGGCTTAGGTGCCTCCTCCTGGGTATCCGAGTTCCGCCAACGCCAGGCGGTCCTTGGTAGTGCTTTTAAGCGCGGGCACCTACAGCTTAGTAACCGGGTTCCAGCACCGTCAGCTGGTCCTCGGTCGTGCCATTGGCTCTTGCACACTGGGGCAACGCATCCGGGTTCCAGCACCGCCAGCTGGTTCTCGGCAGTGTTTTTGTCACAGGTACTCCCTCGTGCCAAGCCTGGTTTCAGCACCGTCAGCTGTTTCCGGGTTGTGTCAAGCTCACTGAGACACCTATGCTTGCCTCGTCGTGGTGCGGTCGGGTTAGCCAACTCCAGGGTGCCTCCAGTTTAGGAGCTTCCTATGTGGGCTGCGTGAACTGGTAGTCAAGGCTGGTTCTGTAGTGCCAGTAGGCCCAGCTCCCCCTGTAGGACTGTTGGGGTTCGGTAACTGCGGCTGCCTCGCGGCCTAGCTGTTCTCTCCTCTCCTGTGGACCTTCGGGTCCACCACCTGGTTCCAGCACCGTCAGCTGGTTCCGGGCCGAGCCTTTGGCTTAGGTGCCTCCTCCTGGGTATCCGAGTTCCGCCAACGCCAGGCGGTCCTTGGTAGTGCTTTTAAGCGCGGGCACCTACAGCTTAGTAACCGGGTTCCAGCACCGTCAGCTGGTCCTCGGTCGTGCCATTGGCTCTTGCACACTGGGGCAACGCATCCGGGTTCCAGCACCGCCAGCTGGTTCTCGGCAGTGTTTTTGTCACAGGTACTCCCTCGTGCCAAGCCTGGTTTCAGCACCGTCAGCTGTTTCCGGGTTGTGTCAAGCTCACTGAGACACCTATGCTTGCCTCGTCGTGGTGCGGTCGGGTTAGCCAACTCCAGGGTGCCTCCAGTTTAGGAGCTTCCTATGTGGGCTGCGTGAACTGGTAGTCAAGGCTGGTTCTGTAGTGCCAGTAGGCCCAGCTCCCCCTGTAGGACTGTTGGGGTTCGGTAACTGCGGCTGCCTCGCGGCCTAGCTGTTCTCTCCTCTCCTGTGGACCTTCGGGTCCACCACCTGGTTCCAGCACCGTCAGCTGGTTCCGGGCCGAGCCTTTGGCTTAGGTGCCTCCTCCTGGGTATCCGAGTTCCGCCAACGCCAGGCGGTCCTTGGTAGTGCTTTTAAGCGCGGGCACCTACAGCTTAGTAACCGGGTTCCAGCACCGTCAGCTGGTCCTCGGTCGTGCCATTGGCTCTTGCACACTGGGGCAACGCATCCGGGTTCCAGCACCGCCAGCTGGTTCTCGGCAGTGTTTTTTTCACAGGTACTCCCTCGTGCCAAGCCTGGTTTCAGCACCGTCAGCTGTTTCCGGGTTGTGTCAAGCTCACTGAGACACCTATGCTTGCCTCGTCGTGGTGCGGTCGGGTTAGCCAACTCCAGGGTGCCTCCAGTTTAGGAGCTTCCTATGTGGGCTGCGTGAACTGGTAGTCAAGGCTGGTTCTGTAGTGCCAGTAGGCCCAGCTCCCCCTGTAGGACTGTTGGGGTTCGGTAACTGCGGCTGCCTCGCGGCCTAGCTGTTCTCTCCTCTCCTGTGGACCTTCGGGTCCACCACCTGGTTCCAGCACCGTCAGCTGGTTCCGGGCCGAGCCTTTGGCTTAGGTGCCTCCTCCTGGGTATCCGAGTTCCGCCAACGCCAGGCGGTCCTTGGTAGTGCTTTTAAGCGCGGGCACCTACAGCTTAGTAACCGGGTTCCAGCACCGTCAGCTGGTCCTCGGTCGTGCCATTGGCTCTTGCACACTGGGGCAACGCATCCGGGTTCCAGCACCGCCAGCTGGTTCTCGGCAGTGTTCTTGTCACAGGTACTCCCTCGTGCCAAGCCTGGTTTCAGCACCGTCAGCTGTTTCCGGGTTGTGTCAAGCTCACTGAGACACCTATGCTTGCCTCGTCGTGGTGCGGTCGGGTTAGCCAACTCCAGGGTGCCTCCAGTTTAGGAGCTTCCTATGTGGGCTGCGTGAACTGGTAGTCAAGGCTGGTTCTGTAGTGCCAGTAGGCCCAGCTCCCCCTGTAGGACTGTTGGGGTTCGGTAACTGCGGCTGCCTCGCGGCCTAGCTGTTCTCTCCTCTCCTGTGGGCCTTGGGGTCCACCACCTGGTTCCAGCACCGTCAGCTGGTTCCGGGCCGAGCCTTTGGCTTAGGTGCCTCCTCCTGGGTATCCGAGTTCCGCCAACGCCAGGCGGTCCTTGGTAGTGCTTTTAAGCGCGGGCACCTACAGCTTAGTAACCGGGTTCCAGCACCGTCAGCTGGTCCTCGGTCGTGCCATTGGCTCTTGCACACTGGGGCAACGCATCCGGGTTCCAGCACCGCCAGCTGGTTCTCGGCAGTGTTTTTGTCACAGGTACTCCCTCGTGCCAAGCCTGGTTTCAGCACCGTCAGCTGTTTCCGGGTTGTGTCAAGCTCACTGAGACACCTATGCTTGCCTCGTCGTGGTGCGGTCGGGTTAGCCAACTCCAGGGTGCCTCCAGTTTAGGAGCTTCCTATGTGGGCTGCGTGAACTGGTAGTCAAGGCTGGTTCTGTAGTGCCAGTAGGCCCAGCTCCCCCTGTAGGACTGTTGGGGTTCGGTAACTGCGGCTGCCTCGCGGCCTAGCTGTTCTCTCCTCTCCTGTGGACCTTCGGGTCCACCACCTGGTTCCAGCACCGTCAGCTGGTTCCGGGCCGAGCCTTTGGCTTAGGTGCCTCCTCCTGGGTATCCGAGTTCCGCCAACGCCAGGCGGTCCTTGGTAGTGCTTTTAAGCGCGGGCACCTACAGCTTAGTAACCGGGTTCCAGCACCGTCAGCTGGTCCTCGGTCGTGCCATTGGCTCTTGCACACTGGGGCAACGCATCCGGGTTCCAGCACCGCCAGCTGGTTCTCGGCAGTGTTTTTGTCACAGGTACTCCCTCATGCCAAGCCTGGTTTCAGCACCGTCAGCTGTTTCCGGGTTGTGTCAAGCTCACTGAGACACCTATGCTTGCCTCGTCGTGGTGCGGTCGGGTTAGCCAACTCCAGGGTGCCTCCAGTTTAGGAGCTTCCTATGTGGGCTGCGTGAACTGGTAGTCAAGGCTGGTTCTGTAGTGCCAGTAGGCCCAGCTCCCCCTGTAGGACTGTTGGGGTTCGGTAACTGCGGCTGCCTCGCGGCCTAGCTGTTCTCTCCTCTCCTGTGGGCCTTGGGGTCCACCACCTGGTTCCAGCACCGTCAGCTGGTTCCGGGCCGAGCCTTTGGCTTAGGTGCCTCCTCCTGGGTATCCGAGTTCCGCCAACGCCAGGCGGTCCTTGGTAGTGCTTTTAAGCGCGGGCACCTACAGCTTAGTAACCGGGTTCCAGCACCGTCAGCTGGTCCTCGGTCGTGCCATTGGCTCTTGCACACTGGGGCAACGCATCCGGGTTCCAGCACCGCCAGCTGGTTCTCGGCAGTGTTTTTGTCACAGGTACTCCCTCGTGCCAAGCCTGGTTTCAGCACCGTCAGCTGTTTCCGGGTTGTGTCAAGCTCACTGAGACACCTATGCTTGCCTCGTCGTGGTGCGGTCGGGTTAGCCAACTCCAGGGTGCCTCCAGTTTAGGAGCTTCCTATGTGGGCTGCGTGAACTGGTAGTCAAGGCTGGTTCTGTAGTGCCAGTAGGCCCAGCTCCCCCTGTAGGACTGTTGGGGTTCGGTAACTGCGGCTGCCTCGCGGCCTAGCTGTTCTCTCCTCTCCTGTGGACCTTCGGGTCCACCACCTGGTTCCAGCACCGTCAGCTGGTTCCGGGCCGAGCCTTTGGCTTAGGTGCCTCCTCCTGGGTATCCGAGTTCCGCCAACGCCAGGCGGTCCTTGGTAGTGCTTTTAAGCGCGGGCACCTACAGCTTAGTAACCGGGTTCCAGCACCGTCAGCTGGTCCTCGGTCGTGCCATTGGCTCTTGCACACTGGGGCAACGCATCCGGGTTCCAGCACCGCCAGCTGGTTCTCGGCAGTGTTTTTTTCACAGGTACTCCCTCGTGCCAAGCCTGGTTTCAGCACCGTCAGCTGTTTCCGGGTTGTGTCAAGCTCACTGAGACACCTATGCTTGCCTCGTCGTGGTGCGGTCGGGTTAGCCAACT
This sequence comes from Ranitomeya imitator, assembly GCF_032444005.1. Classification (NCBI taxonomy): domain Eukaryota; kingdom Metazoa; phylum Chordata; class Amphibia; order Anura; family Dendrobatidae; genus Ranitomeya; species Ranitomeya imitator. The sequence continues at coordinate 704,065,153 of NC_091283.1, forward strand.
CCAGGGTGCCTCCAGTTTAGGAGCTTCCTATGTGGGCTGCGTGAACTGGTAGTCAAGGCTGGTTCTGTAGTGCCAGTAGGCCCAGCTCCCCCTGTAGGACTGTTGGGGTTCGGTAACTGCGGCTGCCTCGCGGCCTAGCTGTTCTCTCCTCTCCTGTGGGCCTTGGGGTCCACCACCTGGTTCCAGCACCGTCAGCTGGTTCCGGGCCGAGCCTTTGGCTTAGGTGCCTCCTCCTGGGTATCCGAGTTCCGCCAACGCCAGGCGGTCCTTGGTAGTGCTTTTAAGCGCGGGCACCTACAGCTTAGTAACCGGGTTCCAGCACCGTCAGCTGGTCCTCGGTCGTGCCATTGGCTCTTGCACACTGGGGCAACGCATCCGGGTTCCAGCACCGCCAGCTGGTTCTCGGCAGTGTTTTTGTCACAGGTACTCCCTCGTGCCAAGCCTGGTTTCAGCACCGTCAGCTGTTTCCGGGTTGTGTCAAGCTCACTGAGACACCTATGCTTGCCTCGTCGTGGTGCGGTCGGGTTAGCCAACTCCAGGGTGCCTCCAGTTTAGGAGCTTCCTATGTGGGCTGCGTGAACTGGTAGTCAAGGCTGGTTCTGTAGTGCCAGTAGGCCCAGCTCCCCCTGTAGGACTGTTGGGGTTCGGTAACTGCGGCTGCCTCGCGGCCTAGCTGTTCTCTCCTCTCCTGTGGACCTTCGGGTCCACCACCTGGTTCCAGCACCGTCAGCTGGTTCCGGGCCGAGCCTTTGGCTTAGGTGCCTCCTCCTGGGTATCCGAGTTCCGCCAACGCCAGGCGGTCTTTGGTAGTGCTTTTAAGCGCGGGCACCTACAGCTTAGTAACCGGGTTCCAGCACCGTCAGCTGGTCCTCGGTCGTGCCATTGGCTCTTGCACACTGGGGCAACGCATCCGGGTTCCAGCACCGCCAGCTGGTTCTCGGCAGTGTTTTTGTCACAGGTACTCCCTCGTGCCAAGCCTGGTTTCAGCACCGTCAGCTGTTTCCGGGTTGTGTCAAGCTCACTGAGACACCTATGCTTGCCTCGTCGTGGTGCGGTCGGGTTAGCCAACTCCAGGGTGCCTCCAGTTTAGGAGCTTCCTATGTGGGCTGCGTGAACTGGTAGTCAAGGCTGGTTCTGTAGTGCCAGTAGGCCCAGCTCCCCCTGTAGGACTGTTGGGGTTCGGTAACTGCGGCTGCCTCGCGGCCTAGCTGTTCTCTCCTCTCCTGTGGACCTTCGGGTCCACCACCTGGTTCCAGCACCGTCAGCTGGTTCCGGGCCGAGCCTTTGGCTTAGGTGCCTCCTCCTGGGTATCCGAGTTCCGCCAACGCCAGGCGGTCCTTGGTAGTGCTTTTAAGCGCGGGCACCTACAGCTTAGTAACCGGGTTCCAGCACCGTCAGCTGGTCCTCGGTCGTGCCATTGGCTCTTGCACACTGGGGCAACGCATCCGGGTTCCAGCACCGCCAGCTGGTTCTCGGCAGTGTTTTTGTCACAGGTACTCCCTCGTGCCAAGCCTGGTTTCAGCACCGTCAGCTGTTTCCGGGTTGTGTCAAGCTCACTGAGACACCTATGCTTGCCTCGTCGTGGTGCGGTCGGGTTAGCCAACTCCAGGGTGCCTCCAGTTTAGGAGCTTCCTATGTGGGCTGCGTGAACTGGTAGTCAAGGCTGGTTCTGTAGTGCCAGTAGGCCCAGCTCCCCCTGTAGGACTGTTGGGGTTCGGTAACTGCGGCTGCCTCGCGGCCTAGCTGTTCTCTCCTCTCCTGTGGGCCTTGGGGTCCACCACCTGGTTCCAGCACCGTCAGCTGGTTCCGGGCCGAGCCTTTGGCTTAGGTGCCTCCTCCTGGGTATCCGAGTTCCGCCAACGCCAGGCGGTCCTTGGTAGTGCTTTTAAGCGCGGGCACCTACAGCTTAGTAACCGGGTTCCAGCACCGTCAGCTGGTCCTCGGTCGTGCCATTGGCTCTTGCACACTGGGGCAACGCATCCGGGTTCCAGCACCGCCAGCTGGTTCTCGGCAGTGTTCTTGTCACAGGTACTCCCTCGTGCCAAGCCTGGTTTCAGCACCGTCAGCTGTTTCCGGTTTGTGTCAACTTCACTGAGACGCCTATGCTTGCCCCGTCGTGGTGCGGTCGAGTTAGCCAACTCCAGGGTGCCTCCAGTTTAGGAGCTTCCTATGTGGGCTGCGTGAACTGGTAGTCAAGGCTGGTTATGTAGTGCCAGTAGGCCCAGCTCCCCCTGTAGGACTGTTGGGGTTCGGTAACTGCGGCTGCCTCGCGGCCTAGCTGTTCTCTCCTCTCCTGTGGGCCTTCGGGTCCACCACCTGGTTCCAGCACCGTCAGCTGGTTCTCGGCAGTGTCTTTTGCTCTTGTACCTTCTGCTCCCCATCCTGGTTCCAGTACCGTCAGCTGGTTCCGGGCAGAGCCTTTGGCTTAGGTGCCTCCTTCTGGGTATCCAAGTTCCACCAACGTCAGGTGGTCCTTGGTAGTGCTTTCAGGCACGGGTACCTCCTGCTTAGTAACCGGGTTCCAGTAACGTCAGCTGGTCCTCGGTAGTTCCATTGGCTCTTGGACCTTCGGCTACCCATCCGGGTTCCAGTACCGTCAGCTGGTTCTCGGCAGTGTCTTTTGCTCTTGTACCTTCTGCTCCCCATCCTGGTTCCAGTAACGTCAGCTGGTTCCGGGCAGAGCCTTTGGCTTAGGTGCCTCCTTCTGGGTATCCGAGTTCCGTCAACGTCAGGCGGTCCTTGGTAGTGCTTTTTAGCACGGGTACCTCCTGCTTAGTAACCGGGTTCCAGTAACGTCAGCTGGTCCTCGGTAGTTCCATAGGCTCTTGAACCTTCGGGTAGCCATCCGAGTTCCAGTTCCATCAGCTGGTTCTTGGCATTTTCTCAGCCTTCTTGTACCTTCTGCTACATTTCCAAGTTGAAGACCCTAACGTCGACGACCCGGAAGACCACCACGATGACGACGACACGGAAGACCACCCCGATGACGACGACGACGACGGCGGAGACGACGACGGCGGAGATGACGACACTGGAGACGACGACCCTGGAGACGACAACATGGAAGACCGAGAAGCAGAAGAACAAGAGGCTGCAGAACAAAGAGCAGAAGAACATTAAGCATAAGACTTAATATCAGAGCAAAAGATATTATCTAAATTATATGCAGAAGAAGACTAAGCAGTGTATGGGGGTGAGTCCGTTCCTCCTCGTGGTGCCCCTGGATAAAGCCTGATGCTGCAGGCCAAACTGAACGCGGACAAATGTAACTTTTGTGACTGGCAGAACGGAAGGTGTAATCTTCCAACTTTTATAGATAACAACTACGGGAATGCCTGTCACAAATGAGAATATGATGAAGAAGTAGAATAGGAAGAATAATAACAGTGGAATAAAAAGAATATGTAGAATAAGAAGAATAATAATAGTTGAATAAAATGAATATGAAGAATGTAATAAAAAAAAAAAAATAGGTAGAAGATGAAGAAGAAGATGAATAAGGTGAAGAAGTTGATGTCAAAGATGCTGATGATGATGAAGATGAAAGTGTGGGAAAAGAAAAAAAAAAAGAAAAAAAAGAAGGGGAAGGGCGTGGAATAGTGAAACATCAATATCTGACAAAATAAAAAAAAAATTTACATAGTCAATATCTTTGTCACTCCGAACGTCTTAAAAAAAAACAAAAAACATGCTATTCTATTTGATTGGGATAAACCTCTATGACTTTAATGTCTCCGCCACCTCCCCAAATACATCCGGCATTATTCTTAGTTGTTTTCCTTCATGTAGAATGAACCTACAAGGAAAGAAAGGGTTTATTTTAATTCCGATATTTTGGTCCCATTGACTTGCATTGGGATCGGGTATCGGTATCGGCGATATCCGATATTTTTTGAATATCGGCCGATCCAAACCGATACCGATACTTTCCGATATCGGAAGGTATCGCTCAACACTAGTGATAAGTGATAATTTATGTGCCAGTGTAGGTAGTATATTCACTGGTTACGCAAACAACTTGTATTTTTATTTTTAGATGACAAAGCATCATTGTTACATTCTTATAAGGTTTTATTTTGTTACCATTCCTTCTCTTTGTACACTATGATTTAGTTAACCCCTTAATGCCAAGGCAATTTTTGATTTCACCTTTTTATTTCTTCCTCACCTTCTTCTAAGAACCACACTTTTTTTATTTTTCTGGGATGAGTTGGTAATTTTTATTGACCCAATTCATTTTACTATACAGTGTACTAAAATCAAAAAAAGTGGATCAAATAGTGTAAAAAGGCAAACTTTTTTGCGTTTTGATTTACGGCGTTAGATGCATGGTAAAAATAATCTTAAAACATGATTCTCCAGATCAGTATGATTAAGGCAGTATGTTGCAGTTAGGTTGCCCGTTGCATATGTCCCTACACCGACAGTGCTACTTTTTTATTGTACCAATAAAACTTCAAGATCAAAAGATTCTAAGCTTGAGTGTGGTTGATTTTTCTATAATTGACTATTTGGATTACTACTAACTTCAACCCGCACCACTTCACGTCACCGAGTGTGCACCAAAATCTCTCTACACCATTTTATTTAAAGGACAGGGATCGATAAAAGTCTGATCTTCACAACACAATTGTGGATGTGTATCATGGCATGAATAAAGGAGATGTCTAAGGACCAGAGAAGAAGTGTAGTTGACGCTCATTCAGCGTCTGCTCTGTTGTTGGCTCAGATCAGTAATAATCAGCTGGCAACAGAGCGATGATGAAATATTCGACATGTAGGAAACAAGTGATGTGACTAGCGAGGGCAGCATAGTCTCCTGCACGACAAGTATTTTGACAGCTCTGTTGCTGCCTGATTATTACTTGGTGTTTTAATGACAGCTTCTCTGAGATTTGCCAAAATGAGCATAGGGGGTTGTGGAGTGATGCCAGGGGTGGATTAAGGGTAGCCAGGGCCCCGGGCTGTTCAGACACTGTGCCCCCCCCCGGTCATGTGACGGGGGTCATGTGACGGGGGTCATGAGACAGGGGTCATGTGACGGGGGTCATGATATACCCGAACCAGATTATTCCAGAAAAATGGCCGGGCCCTACTCTACTGTAACCTATTAAATATTTGTTAGAATCTGCAATACAATTTAGGTATATTTTGACCAATAATATCACATACAAGGAACAAATACCACCGCACCATGACCAGACCACAAATTACAACCACAGTGATCGAATAATATCACATACAAGGAACATATACCACCGCACCATGTCAAGACCACATATTACCACCACTTGGTGACCAAATATCACATACAAGGGACAAATACCACAACACCATTTCCAGACCACATATTACCACCACATAGTGACTGAATACTACAATACTGATCAGTAAAAAACAACAACACAATACTATCACCATAAGTGCCAGTATTCACAGGAGATCTGTACTTAGTATGCAGTGTCTGTGTAGAGGTAATACAGAGATCACTGGTGGTATTATACACAGGACCTCTATATAGTATACAGTGTATAGTGTCAGTGTATAGGTAACACACTGACTCACCAGTGACGTCTCCTAAGTGAAGTCCTTCATCTTTCATCCAGCACAGACCGCCATCATTTCTTCCAGCCAGGACTCGTTTCTGCAGGAAATAACACAGTTATCTCGAGCTCCGCTTGCAGAACACATTACTTAATTTTTCACAACTTCTACATTACAACACATGAAGAAAAAAAGGCGATATAGTGTCACTCTGCACAGTAACAGGACCGACCCCCATTTAAAACAGTATACTCAAAAAATAAAATAAATACATCACTGCAGTAATAATATCCCTTAATTAGCCCTTATGGTAATAATATTCCACATCCTGGCCCCGTGTGTCTCATTCCTGGCTCCAGCCATATGTTCTCGCATCCTGCCCTCATGAGTATCCATTCTACCCCATATGATCTCCACATCCTGCCCCATATGTCTCCATCGTATCCATCCTGCCCCATGATCCAATCCTGCCCCATGTCTTTCATTCTGCCCCGTGTCTCCAATCATGCCCCGTGTCTACATTCTGCCCATGCCTCCAGTCCTGCCCCCAGTGTGTCCAGCAACCTGCCCCAGTATGTCCAGCATATTGCCCCAGTGTCCAGCAATCTGCCCCAGTGTCTCCAGCATATTGCCCCCAGTGTGTCCAGCATTGCCCCCAGACAGTGTGTCCAGCAATCTGCCCCAGTGTGTCCAGCAATCTGCCCCAGTGTGTCCAGCATATTACCCCCAGTGTGTCCAGCAATCTGCCCCAGTATGTCCAGCATATTGCCCCAGTGTGTCCAGCATATTGCCCCCAGACAGTGTGTCCAGCAATCTGCCCCAGTGCATCCAGCATTGCCCCCAGTGTGTCCAGAATATTACCACCAGTGTGTCCAGCAATCTGCCCCAGTATGTCCAGCATTTCCCCCAGTATGTCCAGCATTTCCCCCAGTGTCTCCAGCATTGCCCCAGTGTCTCCAGCAATCTGCCCCAGTGTCCAGCAATCTGCCCCAGTGTCTCCAGCATATTGCCCCCAGTGTGTCCAGCATTGCCCCCAGACAGTGTGTCCAGCAATCTGCCCCAGTGTGTCCAGCAATCTGCCCCAGAGTGTCCAGCATATTACCCCCAGTGTGTCCAGCAATCTGCCCCAGTATGTCCAGCATATTGCCCCAGTGTGTCCAGCATATTGCCCCCAGTCAGTGTGTCCAGCAATCTGCCCCAGTGCGTCCAGCATTGCCCCCAGTGTGTCCAGAATATTACCACCAGTGTGTCCAGCAATCTGCCCCAGTATGTCCAGCATGTCCCCCAGTATGTCCAGCATTTCCCCCAGTGTCACCAGCATTGCCCCAGTGTCTCCAGCAATCTGCCCCAGTGTCTCCAGCAATCTGCCCCAGTGTCTCCAGCAATCTGCCCCAGTGTCTCCAGCAATCTGCCCCAGTGTCTCCAGCAATCTTCCCCAGTGTCTCCAGCATTGCCTCAGTGTCCTCCAGCAATCTGCCTCAGTGTCCTCCAGCAATCTGCCTCAGTGTCCTCCAGCAATCTGCCTCAGTGTCCTCCAGCATTGCCCCAGTGTCCTCCAAAATTGCCCCAGTGTCCTCCAGCATTGCCCTAGTGTCCTCCAGCATTGCCCCAGTGTCCTCCAGCAATCTGCCCCAGTGTCCTCCAGCAATCTGCCCCAGTGTCCTCCAGCAATCTGCCCCAGTGTGTCCAGCAATCTGCCCCAGTGTCTCCAGCAATCTGCCCCAGTGTCCTCCAGCATTGCCTCAGTGTCCTCCAGCATTGCCCCAGTGTCCTCCAGCATTGCCCCAGTGTCCTCCAGCAATCTGCCCCAGTGTCCTCCAGCAATCTGCCCCAGTGTCCTCCAGCATTGCCCCAGTGTCCTCCAGCATTGCCCCAGTGTCCTCCAGCAATCTGCCCCAGTGTCCTCCAGCCATCTGCCCCAGTGTCCTTCAGCCATCTGCCCCAGTGTCCTCCAGCCATCTGCCCCAGTGTCCTCCAAAATTGCCCCAGTGTCCTCCAGCATTGCCCCAGTGTCCTCCAGCATTGCCCCAGTGTCCTCCAGCATTGCCCCAGTGTCCTCCAGCATTGCCCCAGTGTCCTCCAGCAATCTGCCCCAGTGTCCTCCAGCAATCTGCCCCAGTGTCCTCCAGCATTGCCCCAGTGTCCTCCAGCATTGCCCCAGTGTCCTCCAGCAATCTGCCCCAGTGTCCTCCAGCCATCTGCCCCAGTGTCCTTCAGCCATCTGCCCCAGTGTCCTCCAGCCATCTGCCCCAGTGTCCTCCAAAATTGCCCCAGTGTCCTCCAGCATTGCCCCAGTGTCCTCCAGCATTGCCCCAGTGTCCTCCAGCAATCTGCCCCAGTGTCCTCCAGCAATCTGCCCCAGTGTCCTCCAGCAATCTGCCCCAGTGTCTCCAGAAATCTGCCCCAGTGTCCTCCAGCATTGCCTCAGTGTCCTCCAGCATTGCCCCAGTGTCCTCCAGCATTGCCCCAGTGTCCTCCAGCAATCTGCCCCAGTGTCCTCCAGCAATCTGCCCTAGTGTCCTCCAGCATTGCCCCAGTGTCCTCCAGCATTGCCCCAGTGTCCTCCAGCAATCTGCCCCAGTGTCCTCCAGCCATCTGCCCCAGTGTCCTTCAGCCATCTGCCCCAGTGTCCTCCAGCCATCTGCCCCAGTGTCCTCCAGCCATCTGCCCCAGTGTCCTCCAGCCATCTGCCCCAGTGTTCTCCAGCATTGCCCCAGTGTCCTCCAGCAATCTGCCCCAGTGTCCTCCAGCCATCTGCCCCAGTGTCCTCCAGCCATCTGCCCCAGTGTCCTCCAGCATTGCCCCAGTGTCCTCCAGCAATCTGCCCCAGTGTCCTCCAGCAATCTGCCCCAGTGTCTCCAGCAATCTGCCCCAGTGTCCTCCAGCATTGCCTCAGTGTCCTCCAGCATTGCCCCAGTGTCCTCCAGCATTGCCCCAGTGTCCTCCAGCAATCTGCCCCAGTGTCCTCCAGCAATCTGCCCCAGTGTCCTCCAGCATTGCCCCAGTGTCCTCCAGCATTGCCCCAGTGTCCTCCAGCAATCTGCCCCAGTGTCCTCCAGCCATCTGCCCCAGTGTCCTTCAGCCATCTGCCCCAGTGTCCTCCAGCCATCTGCCCCAGTGTCCTCCAGCCATCTGCCCCAGTGTCCTCCAGCCATCTGCCCCAGTGTTCTCCAGCATTGCCCCAGTGTCCTCCAGCAATCTGCCCCAGTGTCCTCCAGCCATCTGCCTCAGTGTCCTCCAGCCATCTGCCCCAGTGTCCTCCAGCATTGCCCCAGTGTCCTCCAGCAATCTGCCCCAGTGTCCTCCAGCAATCTGCCCCAGTGTCCTCCAGCAATCTGCCCCAGTGTCCTGCAGCATTGCCCCAGTGTCCTCCAGCAATCTGCCCCAGTGTCCTCCAGCAATCTGCCCCAGTGTCCTCCAGCATTGCCCCAGTGTCCTCCAGCATTGCCCTCAGTGTGTCCACCGTTATGAAAAAAACAAAAAAAAAAACAAAGTCTCCTCACCTGTCCGCGCTCCAGCGATGAGCTCCCTCCAACAGAGCACACTCGCCGGCGACTGACAATGACGTCAGACGCCGGCGACGTGTGCGCCTGCGGCCGACATCAGCCGCCAGCCTCCAATTGGCTGGCGGCTGTTGTTAACTATTGACGTGCGGGCGCGCGCCTGCACATCAATAGGAAACCGCCGCAGCACCGGAAGGGGCCCGGTGAGCAGATGAGAAGGGGCCCGATGCGGGCCCCCTCTCTCTGCCCACCGGGTACGGCGGGGGCACATAAATGCCGGCGGCGGCCGCCGGCATTCACAGATGATTGTCAGAGGGTCAATCTGTGCGGTAGCCCAGGGCCCCCCCCAGACCACTGGGCCCTGGGCTACCGCCCATATTGACCCTCTGATAATCCACCCCTGAGTGATGCTATATTTCATCTAATTCAAGATGAGCTGTGGCGTTCCCTTCAGTAGAAATCTCATTCCAATCCCTGACTGGACTAAGATTATTGGAGGCACATGTAACTCATCAGACATTCCAAATTCATGTAGAGGCATGAATCAGGAGCATCTGAATCCACCACCCTTCATCAAGACAAGTGAGAAAATCACCTGTAGTACTTTGTGATGGTGCAATGATTCTTATTTTTGTTTGCAAAGTCTGTGTAATTAAGACTTGATCTTTAATGGCTCATCATGAGGTGTAATATTTAATTGTCTTAAATAAAGAAATTGACTTCTGCTGTGTGATGATGTGTATAGCAGAGCATGCACTGGAGACTACCGATGTGCTAGGCGAATGATTGTTCTTACACTTAGGAAAGAGCTGTGCAATGAGGCAGAGGATCAGTGAATGGATGCAAATGTTGTTCTGCTAAGTGTGATATATTAATTACACAACATAATTCGTTTTCCCATGCCACAATGTCATATTGGTTATTTCAAGCACAGGACGATTTTAACATTTTAAAGTTACTCGACCATTATAGAAGATCCAGTTTGGAAATTTATATGCAGGAACTTTGCAAATATCCATTCTCTAGTATCGTGATAATGTGAAATCTTCTCCTCTATAACATAGAGTAGATGACTAATGTGGGAGACATTTTATCCATCAATATTCACATGTAATTGGTTCCTTTCTATTAGACTGCTATGAATGGCAATTCCTCCCCATTGGTGAAGCTCATACAAATCCTGAAGGGAATGTGACACCCTGCCTCCATGTAGGGCTTTTATGTTTTGGGCTTGGTAGGAGGGAGCAATTCATATAAAGGCATAACAGTTTTCAAGCTTTAAAAATGAGGGTGATTTATCATCTCGTAACACTTATTAGGAAATCCTGCAGACTTATTTTTTTTCTTCATAAATAAATAGCGCTTATGAAAATAAGCAACTTCGTAATGCATCTTATCAGAGAAATCTGCTTTGTTCTCCTCCTGGACTGATGTTCAATTCTCAGTTCACAGAAAAGATCTGTATTTGGCGAAGATATATAGTTATGTTACAGACAGACAGACAGACAATGGCAGTAGCTGCAGATAAGAATCTATGGAGAGGGAGAGGAAGAAGGAGGGGCTGTGTGGCGCCCCTGGGGTTCAGTCACCACAGAGGCACTGCACCTCATCCAAAGGTGTAGTATGCCACTCTCAAGTACGGAAGGAGCACTACCCAGGACTCTAACACTCACATCCAACACACATCAGTTCAATCGAGGCACCTGGGCATACCCTTAGGGAGGAAGGCCTTATCCCAGGCTGGATAGGAATGGGTGTTGGGAGTGGGTGGGGTAGGTAGAGTAGGGGAGGAGCTAATTAGGAGGGAAATTAGGAGAAGGAGGGAGGAAGTGGAGCTGAGCATACATGCAGGTCTGCAGCTCCTGATGGACAGAACAGAAGAAATGTGAAATAGAGACAGAAAGAAGCTCCCAGAGGGACAGAAGGGGTCCTAGGGGCATGGTAAGTGCAGAAACCACCCGTGGGGCCCGCATCTAGAGGGACGAGGTCGCAGTCAGGGGACCGGCCCCAACATAGTGAGAAACTGCAAGTCTAGCTAACAAACTGGAGGCTATGGCTTCCGCAAGAGTCACAGCCACATCCACCCATACTTTGCCAAAAAGGCAGCTGTAGAGAATCCAGGGGACTCAGGGGACATCGTCCTACCAGAATCGCGGCTGCTGGCTTGAAACACTGTTGGTAAGGCATTGGGCAGGAGAAGTGGAAGCCAGCATAGAGAGACGGCTAGAAAAAGGCATATGAAAGGAGTCCTGGAGAGGTGCATCCCAATCTACCTGGGAGTTTGCTGAACCATAGACCTAGAGGACACAGCACACCCGGCTGGGTGACATAAAGAAATGTAAGTTAAAGTCTGGAAACTGCACCTTGCTGTGTCCTTTCCATTACTCCAATCGCACCCGCCCGGCATTGCCACCACCGCCATCTTATGTCTCAACACTACATCTGCCCTGGGGTTACCTCTACCTGTGGAGAGCTGCACCATCTCTGCTCCATCACCATCTGCCCCAGAGGATATGAACTGCAGCATCGGCCACCACCTCTTTGCCGCACACCACAGATGGCTTCATGAACATTTCCCCTTCTCCCCATAAGCTTTATTCCCATTTACCAAAAAAAATGCTTTCTTATTGGACACCCAGGGCCACAGACCGGGTCATTGTTGCCATGACCTTCCCCTTTAAGCACTGCTGTGTCAGACCCAGTACTAAGTACCCCACAACCCCATGGGGCACTCCAACTTGGCATCACGAACAGGATGAACCGACCCACTACATCAGATTCCGTGCACCTGTATTGGACTGTGTTGCTGAAAAGTGCAAAAGCTGTACCTGCACAATGTAAAGAGTACGATGCAAAAGGAGCAGGCCCATCAGTCAGGGGGATCCGTCTCCTGGCCCAGAATGGCGGGAAGAGGAGAAGGAACCACCCACCAAGAAAGAGGAACCGCCCGCAAAGATGGGTGTGGAGCAGTGAAAGCGATGGAAACTGCAAGGATGGAGCAGACCCGGGTAATGCCATGGTAGAGGGAGGTGAGCAAGCACCGGTGCGAGGGGTGGAGCCAGAGGACTCCCCCGGCTGGGACTCACAAGAACTGGACCAGCTGCCTGTGGTGGACCCAGACCTCCTGGGCGGGGAGGTAGAGGAGCTGACCCGCCAGCTCCTGGAGACACAGCTGGCGGCGATAGCGAGAAGGAAGTAGGCCTTCCTGGAAAAGCTGTCAAATAAAATTTGGCACTCAACTTATATAGATATGGTGAATAAATTATTCTATTGCAGTCCAATAAAGATTTCGGTCATCTTTTGACCTTCTTCAGTATACTGCATTACAACATGTGTAAACATAAAGAAAATACATAATAACCAAATATAGAAATACAAACATGATTTCATATAGTGCAATATATCTCATAACCAATGGAATGTATCGTGAAGGGTGGGAAGGTAGGATAAAAAGGGGAGGAGGGGAAGTAAACACCTAGCACACTCATACCCGACAGCTGCAGTGTTGTCTGTATCTGGATCAAGGACATGAGGTGTCAACATTTTAGAAAACATGTATCAGCTTGTGTCTTAACGTCATATCAAGAATGTGGGACATATAGGGAGTGACTTACTCATAGTAGAGAATAATATGTCCACAATGGAGTCATAAAGTCTAAGTGAGGAGGTTTTCTCTTGTCAAATGTGAGAACATAGGAAGTTAGTGGGGATATATGAATGACCACTGTAAATTAAGTCCTCCATAATGTACTGACCTACTGTATGTCATATAAGTTAGATAAATACTGGTACGTCCAAATGGACTGTAAATCAAGAGATGGTACTAAATTGAAAATAAAGGATAAGTCCCATAAATGTACTTAAAGTGGAGTCTTTATAAACACCATTAGATTTGTCTTACCAGCGATATGAAGAGCTGTGTGAAGATCCCTGCGTAGATGTATCAGGGGACACGTTTCTGTTACACACAAATGGCAGGGTAAGTAAATAATATCAAACGAGGGGAGGTTTTGCTAATGTCCATAATGGACAATAACTTACCGGTGGTGGGTGGTGGCAATTGTGTTGACCATCTAACACGGTGTCTGCCGCTGGTTAGATAGAGACGATTGTGAAAGTTTGTATAGTTATAGGCGGTGGGCGGGATTAATCACTGCACTGTGACTGGAAGTGCGTCACAGGAAGTGTGCACTCCACCAGTAATAGTATATGCGGTTCACCGTCATGGGAACTGACGGTTTGCGTTCCACCAGCCATTTTGTGCTTGTCTGAATACATGACTCTGTATGCTGCTGTGGCAGGGGGCACAATCAACACCATGTATGTGGCGGTGTAAGAATAGATGCAGTCCAGCTAATTGGATAGAGGGAAGGAGAGTCCAAGGGGGAGGAGGATCGGGAGATGATTTGCAAAGGTGATCAATATAAATGACTCTGAAAGAAGAGACAAATAGAGTAACATGCGGAAATACCGCGTTATAGCTTATGAGATCGATCAAAGATCGGATCACACCTGGTCACAACAGTAGTAAATATATGATAAAATCAAATTATAATGGCTCTTATAAGGATAAATATGTCATGTGAAAATATGAAAATACATCACATAAGGGCATTATAACACATGGCAGCAAACATATGGAAAATATAAGTCAGATAAAAGATAATAACTTGTATTCCCTATTCAAGCCTTTAGGAGTCAGGGTCTGTAGTTTGTGTATCCAGTAGGCTTCTCTTCTTTTTAGGGTACAAATACGGTCAGCTAACCAACCCCCCCCAGCCCCCCCGGTCTGGGTATTGGGACATGTTCTATAACTTGAAATCTAAGTTGGGTTATGTTATGTCCCTGAGAGATAAAATGGTGTGGGATAGGTAAGAGCATGTTCCTACATCTAATGGTCGACTTGTGCTTGGATATGCAGTCTTTGATAGGTTGTTTGTTTCCCTGATGTAGTGTACACCACAGGGACACTTAATAAGGTACGGTAGATGGCAAACGTAGTGTCACAAGTTGAAAAGTCTTTGATTTGATATTTTTTCAAGAATGTGGGTGATGGAATGTTTCACCTTTGAGGATGTTGCTGCATTGATTGCAGTGTAGACTGGGGTAAGTTCCAGTTTTTGGTTTCTGTAGAAACCTTTGTGTGGTAATGCGTTTTTTGGGGCCAATGTCTGCTCTTATCAGAGAGTCCCGAGTTTGGAACTCGTTTGTATCAGGGTAGAAAATGTTGTTTATATTATGTTATATTAGGATGTGTTGTCTGTAAGATGTTCCAGTGTCATTCAATAGTATGTAAAATATGTACATAAGGGTGATAAGTATGTACAAAAGGTATTCTCTTGTCAGCTGGTCAACGTGGTAATGTGGAAGGGCTAGTGGCGTCTGCCAGTAAGTCGGGTGGGTAACTGCGTTCTCTGAATTTTTTGTACATTTCGTCTGTCCTCATGTTGCTTTGTAAGGGATCCGTAATGATCTTTCTGACTCTTTTAAATTGTGATCAAGGGATTGACTTCTTGATGGAAAAAGGGTGAAATCTCTGATAGTGAATACTATTTTTGTACGTGGGTTTTATGTACAAGTCTGTACTGAGAGCTCTAAATTAATCCTTAATGACCATTAAGTCTAAGAAATTAACCTGCTGTGCACTGCTTGTAATGGTAAAGGTGAGGTCCGGCCATGCTGTAGTAGATTATGAAAGAATTGGTCAAGTGTCTGAGATGTACCACTCCAGATGCAAAATACATAGTCAATATAATGTTTCCAGACTGGACAGAGTGATTGGAAGAGGGGGGTTGGATACACTATCTCCTCCTCAAATTTAGCCATGCAGCTATTTGCATAGGGTGGGGCTACATTGGAGCCCATTGCAGTCCCTTTGGTCTGTAAGAAGTAGTTGTCCTCAAACATAAAGAAATTTCTTGTTAAGACTAGTGTCAATAATTCGAGACATAGGCTAATGATGTTAGGATCTTTGTTTAAAGGGAACCTGTCACCCCGTTTTTTCAGATTGAGCTATAAATACTGTTAAATAGGGCCTGCGCTGTGTGTTACTATAGTGTATGTAGTGTACCCTGATTCCCCACCTATGCTGAGAAATACATTACCAAAGTCGCCGTTTTCGCCTGTCAATCAGGCTGGTCAGGTCGGGTGGGCGTGTTCACAGCGCTCTTTTCTTCCCCAGCTTTCCGTTGGTGGCGTAGTGGTGTGCGCATGTCCAAGTTCCGAATTCCCTGCGCCCACGTGAAGACACAGCGCGCGATCTGCGCTGTCATCCCTTTCATCGGTGGGGGCGGCCATCTTCCTGGGGCCGCGCGTGCGCAGATGGAGTGCTCTGCTGCACGGGGCTTCAGGAAAATGGCCGCGGGATGCCGCGCATGCGCACAAGAGATCGCGGCGGCCATTTTCCCAAAGCCGAGTTTGCATCTCGGCTTTGGGAAAATGGCCGCCGCGATCTCTTCTGCGCACGCGCGGCATCCCGCGGCCATTTTCCTGAAACTTAAAGGAAAGTTTATTGGAAGAAGTATTAATGTTTACTGTGAGTATGTTGCTATTTTACTGAAAGAATGCTAATGTTTTGTACTTTGCTAAATGGTCATGTTATTTTAAATGCAATGTTAAAATTTGTAGTGCCTAACATAAAAGGAAGAAATGTTTTTTACCTGTTTAATCTGTTAACATGCATGTCTAAACATCATTGACAGTTTCTTTGTTACACCTGTTATTTACGGTGTTCCAGCCCACAGTAAACATTTAACGGGGGGTGGGGGGGTATGTGGCACCCCTGGGGTCCAGACACTACAGAGGTACTGCACCTCATCCAGAGGTGTGGTATCCCACTCTCAGGTAATGAGGTACTCTAACACTCACATCCAACACACACGAGTTCAGTCGGGGCACCTAGGCATACCTTTAGGGAGGAAGGCTTCATCCAAGGCTGCATAGGAATGGGTGTTGGGAGTGCGTGGGGTAGGTAGAGTACAGAAGGAGCTAAGTAGGAGGGAAAGTAGGAGAAGTAGGGAGGAAGTGGGGCTGAGCAGACGTGCAGATCTGCAGCTCCTTACGGACAGAAGAGAAGAAATGTGAAATAGAGAGAGAAAGAAGCTCCCAGAGGGACAGAAGGGGTCCTAGTGGCATGGGAAGTGCAGAAGCCACCTGTGGGGCCCACATCCAGACATGGAGGGACGAGGTCGCAGTCAGGGGATCGGCTCCAACTTAGTGAGAGGCTGCAATGCTAGCTAAGAAACCATAGGCTGTGGCTTCTGCAAGAGTCACAGCCACATCCACCCATACTTTGCCAAAAAGGCAGCCGTAGAAAATCCAGGGGATGTCGCCCAACCAGGTTTGTGGCTGTTGTCTTGGGACACTGTGGGTAAGGCATTAGGCAGGAGAAGTGGAAGCCGGCGTAGAGAGATGGCTAGAGAAAGGCATATTACAGGAGTCCTGGAGAGGTGAATCCCAATCTACCAGGGAGTTTCTAGACCACAGACCGGAGAACACAGCACACCCGGCTGTGTGCCATAAAGAATTGTAAGTAAAAGTCTGGAAACTGCACCTTTCTGTGTCTTTTGCGTTATTCCAATCGCAGTTGCCCGGCATAGCCACCACTGCCATCTTATATTGCTACACTACATCTGTCCTGGGGTTACCACTAGCTGTGGAGAGCTGCACCAACTCTGCTGCATCACCATCTGCCCCAGAGGATCTGAACTGCAGTGTCGGCCACCACCTCATTGCCAAACACCATGGGTGGCGTCACAAACATTTCCCCTTCTCCCCATAAACTTTATTCCCATTTCTGATATACTACAAAAACAACTCTTTCTTATTGGATGCCCAGGGTCACGGACCAGGTCACTGCTGCCGCAACCTTGCCCTTTAACAACTGCCGTGTCGGACCCGGTACCGAGTGCCCCAAGGCCCCATGGGACGCTCCAACTGCATGCAGAGCTCCTCCTACTGCTCTCCCTTCCCATTTCCATAGACTTCTATCAGCAGCTACTGCCGTTTCCTATCGGAGTAATTTAACAATCCTTCTTAAAGGGAATCGGTCACCCTAAAAATCGTATATGAGATAAGGCCACTGGCATCAGGAGATTATCTGCAGCATTCTGGAATGCTGAAGATAAGCTCCGATGTAACCTGAAAGGTAAGAAAAACAGCTTACATTATACTCGCCCAGGGGTGGTCCCGCAGCGGTCCGGTCCGATGGGTGTCGCATTGGGGGCTTATCTACAGCATTTCAGAATGCTGTAGATAAGCCCCTGATGCTGGTGGCTAGGGTTGAGCGAAACGGGTCGTTCATTTTCAAAAGTCGCCGACTTTTGGCAAAGTCGGGTTTCATGAAACCCGATCCGACCCCTGTGCGGGGTCGGCCATGCGGTACGCGACTTTCGCGCCAAAGTCGCGTTTCAATGACGCGAAAAGCGCCATTTCTCAGCCAATGAAGGTAAACGCAGAGTGTGGGCAGCGTGATGACATAGGTCCTGGTCCCCACCATCTTAGAGAAGGGCATTGCAGTGATTGGCTTGCTGTCCGCGGCGTCACAGGGGCTATAAAGGGGCGTTCCCGCCGACCGCCATGTTACTGCTGCTGATCTGAGCTTAGGGAGAGGTTGCTGCCGCTTCGTCAGAAGCAGGGATAGCGTTAGGCAGGGTCCATTAACCACCAAACCGCTTGTGCTGTAGCGATTTCCACAGCCCAACACCACCTTCGGTGTGCAGGGACAGTGGAAGCTACATTTTTTTTTTTTCTCAGCACTGTAGCTCATTGGGCTGCCCTAGAAGGCTCCCTGATAGCTGCATTGCTGTGTGTACGCCGCTGTGCAAACCAACTGCTTTTTTCAAAGCACAAATCCTCTTGTTCCTTCCTTTCTGCACAGCTATCTTGTTTGTTTGTCCACACTTTTTATTTAATTTGTGCATCAGTCCACTCCTTATTGCTGCCTGCCATACCTGGCTGAGATTACTGCAGGGAGATAGTAATTGAAGGACAGTTCCTTTTTTTTTTTTTTTGTGGGAGATTAAGATTGGCATTTCTGCTAGAGTGCCATCCCTGTCTGTGTCATCTCTCACTCAGTGGGCCATAGAAAGCCTATTTATTTTTTTGCTTGATTTGGGTTCTAAAATCTACCTGAAAAAATCACTACATCAATCAGTGGGAGAAAAATATTGGCCTCAGGGCTTGTGTGCCACTCCTTACTCCTGTGTGTGCCATCTCTCACTCAGTGGGCCATAGAAAGCCTATTAATTGTTTTGCTTGATTTGGGTTCCAAAATCTACCTGAAAAAATCACAACATCAATCAGTGGGAGAAAAATATTGGCCTCAGGGCTTGTGTGCCACTCCTGACTCCTGTGTGTGCCATCTCTCACTCAGTGGGCCATAGAAAGCCTATTAATTTTTTTGCTTGATTTGTGTTCTAAATTCTACCTGAAAAAATCAATAAATCAATCAGTGGGAGATTAATATTGGCCTTTGGGCTTGTGTGCCAGTCCTAAGCGTGCCATCTCTCTCTCTCAGATAGTGGGCCATAGAAAGCCTATTTATTATTTTTTTTATTGGGTTTATAAATTTTCCCTGGAAAAAAAAAAAAAAAGTGGGAGATTAATATTGGCCTCTGGGCTTGTGTGCCAGTCCTGAGCGTGCCATCTCTCTCACAAATAGTGGGCCATAGAAAGCCTATTTATTTTTTTGGTTGATTTGGGTTCTAAATTCTACCTGAAAAAATCAATAAATCAATCAGTGGGAGATTAATATTGGCCTTTGGGCTTGTGTGCCAGTCCTAAGCGTGCCATCTCTCTCTCTCAGATAGTGGGCCATAGAAAACCTATTTATTATTTTTTTTATTGGGTTTATAAATTTTCCCTGGAAAAAAAAAAAAAAAGTGGGAGATTAATATTGGCCTCTGGGCTTGTGTGCCAGTCCTGAGCGTGCCATCTCTCTCACAAATAGTGGGCCATAGAAAGCCTATTTATTTTTTGGGTTGATTTGGGTTCTAAATTCTACCTGAAAAAATCAATAAATCAATCAGTGGGAGATAAATATTGGCCTCTGGGCTTGTGTGCCACTCCTGACTCCTGTGTGCGTCATCTCTCACTCAGTGGGCCCTAGAAAGCCTATTTTTTGTTTTATTTGTTTTCTAAATTCTCCCTGAAAAAATCATTTTATTTTATTTGGTTTCTAAATTATTCCTGAAAAAAATCATTTTTTTTTGTATTTTTTTTTTCTAAAGTCTCCCTGAAAAAAAAAAAAAAATCAAATCAGTGGGAGATTAATATTGCCCTTTCTGCTTGTGTGCCAGTCTTCACTCCTGGGTGTGCCATCTCTCTCTCTCTCCAATTGTGGGCCATAGAAAGCCTATTAATTTTTTTGCTTGATTTGGGTTCCAAAATCTACCTGAAAAAATCACTAAATCAATCAGTGGGAGATAAATATTGGCCTCTGGGCTTGTGTGCCACTCCTGACTCCTGTGTGCGTCCTCTCTCACTCAGTGGGCCCTACAAAGCCTATTTTTTTTTTTTCTGTTTTCTAAATTCTCCCTGAAACAATCATTTTATTTTATATTGTTTCTAAATTCTTCCTGAAAAATTCATTTTTTTGTATTTTTTTTTCTAAAGTCTCCCTGAAAAAAAAAAAAAAATCAAATCAGTGGGAGATTAATATTGCCCTTTCTGCTTGTGTGCCAGTCTTGACTCCTGGGTGTGCCATCTCTCTCTCTCTCCAATTGTGGGCCATAGAAAGCCTATAATTTTTTTTGCTTGATTTGGGTTCCAAAATCTACCTGAAAAAATCACTAAATCAATCAGTGGGAGATAAATATTGGCCTCTGGGCTTGTGTGCCACTCCTGACTCCTGTGTGCGTCCTCTCTCACTCAGTGGGCCCTACAAAGCCTATTTTTTTTTTATTTGTTTTCTAAATTCTCCCTGAAACAATCATTTTATTTTATTTTGTTTCTAAATTCTTCCTGAAAAATTCATTTTTTTGTCATTTTTTTTTTCTAAAGTCTCACTGAAAAAAAAAAAAAAAATCAAATCAGTGGGAGATTAATATTGCCCTTTCTGCTTGTGTGCCAGTCTTGACTCCTGGGTGTGCCATCTCTCTCTCTCTCCAATTGTGGGCCATAGAATGCCTATTAATTTTTTTGCTTGATTTGGGTTCCAAAATCTACCTGAAAAAATCACTAAATCAATCAGTGGGAGATAAATATTGGCCTCTGGGCTTGTGTGCCACTCCTGACTCCTGTGTGCGTCCTCTCTCACTCAGTGGGCCCTACAAAGCCTATTTTTTTTTATTTGTTTTCTAAATTCTCCCTGAAACAATCATTTCATTTTATTTGGTTTATAAATTCTTCCTTAAAAAATCATTTTTTTTTATTTTTATTTTTTTCTAAAGTCTCCCTTTTAAAAAAAAAACAACAAATCAGTGGGAGATTAATATTTACATTTGCGCTTCAGTGACAGTCCTGCGTGTGTGGCATCTCTCTCATTTGTTGCCACCAACAACAGAGTGTGTAACATTGTGCCTGATTTTCGTTGTGGTCTCACCCACCTGTAAAGGGGTAGCTAAATCATACTGAAGTTATAGCTCACCGTGTAAGTTGTGTGACAGCAACAAATACCGTTAGTTTGGTAACGTTTTTAAAACAATGAGGAAGTCTGGTGGAAGAGGTCGTGGCCGGGGGCGTTCATTGTCAGCTGGTAATGAGGGTAGTGGTAGTGGTGGAGCATCAGGTGGTCGTGGGAAAAAAATATTGCACCTAAGTCTGGAGCTGTGGAGCCAGGTTCGTCGTCTGGCTACACAAGGCCTCGAACGCTCCCTTTTCTGGGAGTAGGAAAACCGCTTTTAAAGCCGGAGCAGCAAGAGCAAGTTTTGGCTTATCTTGCTGACTCAGCCTCTAGCTCTTTTGCCTCCTCTCGTGAAACTGGTAAAAGTAAAAGCAGCGCGTCGTTAGTGGATGTTCACGGTCAGGGACAAGTCGCTTCCTTGTCCTCTTCAGCAAAAACAACAACAGAGAAGAATGCAGCAGGCGACACAACGGGTTACTCCATGGAGCTCTTTACACATACCGTCCCTGGCTTAGAAAGTGAAGCAGTTAACAGTCCGTGCCCATTACAAGTTGAATCTGACATGGAGTGCACTGATGCACAGCCACAGCCAGACTACTATGTTGGTCCTTTGACTCAGACCACAACATTGCCCTCGCAGGGTGCTGATCAAGAATCAGACCCTGATGAGACTATGTTGCCCCATCACGAACGCTATACCACCGACCGACACGGTGACACAGACGAAGTTGCACACGAGCTACAAGAAGAGGTAATAGATGACCCAGTTCTTGACCCCGATTGGCAGCCATTGGGGGAACAGGGTGCAGGCGGCAGCAGTTCTGAAGCGGAGGAGGAGGGTCCGCAGCAGGCATCAACATCGAAACAGGTTCCATCTGCCGGGCCCGTATCTTGCCCAAAACGCGTGGCAAAGTCAAAACCTGTTGGAGGACAGCGTGGCCATCCGGTTAAAGCTCAGTCTGCAATGCCAGAAAAGGTATCCGATGCTAGAAAGAGTGCAGTCTGGCATTTTTTTAAACAACATCCAATTGATCAGCGCAAAGTCATCTGTCAAAAATGTTCAACTACCTTAAGCAGAGGGCAGAATCTGAAAAGTCTCAATACAAGTTGCATGCATAGACATTTAACCACCATGCATTTGCAAGCTTGGACTAACTCCCAAACGTCCCTTAAGGTTGTAGCACCCTCGGCCAATGAAGCTAGTCATCAACGCAACATCCCTTCCGGCAGTGTAGGGCCACCATTTTCTGCACCACCTGCAGTATCTGTGCAGGTTTCTTTGCCAGGCCAAAGCAGTCAGGGTCAGGGAATCACCAGTTTCGTAGTAGGAAACACTGCATCTAGGGCACCGGCGGCAACAATACCATCTCCCACCGTCTCTCAGTCTGCCATGTCCACCGGCACCCCCGCTAGTTCCACGATCTCCAGCTCTCCAGTCCAGCTCACCCTACATGAGACTATGGTTAGAAAAAGGAAGTACTTAGCCTCGCATCCGCGTACACAGGGTTTGAACGCCCACATAGCTAGACTAATCTCGTTAGAGATGATGCCCTACCGGTTAGTTGAAAGCGAAGCTTTCAAAGCCCTGATGGACTACGCTGTACCACGCTACGAGCTACCCAGTCGACACTTTTTTTCCAGAAAAGCCATCCCAGCCCTCCACCAGCATGTTAAAGAGCGCATCGTCCATGCACTCAGGCAATCTGTGAGCACAAAGGTGCACCTGACAACAGATGCATGGACCAGTAGGCATGGCCAGGGACGTTACGTGTCCATCACGGCACACTGGGTAAATGTGGTGGATGCAGGGTCCACAGGGGACAGCAAGTTTGGGACAGTTCTGCCTAGCCCACGGTCTAGGAAACAGTTGGCTGTAGCCGTTCGCACCCCCTCCTCCTCCTCCTCGTCCTCCTGCAGAAGCGAGACCTCGTCCACAGACCGCAGTCGCACAACCACTCCATCCGCAGCTGCCACTGTTGCACACCAGGTCTCCCATTATGGGGCAGCTACTGGCAAACGTCAGCAGGCTGTATTGGCTATGAAGTGTTTGGGCGACAACAGACACACCGCTGAAGTTCTGTCCGAGTTCTTGCAGAAAGAAACACAGTCGTGGCTGGGCACTGTAGATCTTGAGGCAGGCAAGGTAGTGAGTGATAACGGAAGGAATTTCATGGCTGCCATCTCCCTTTCCCAACTGAAACACATTCCTTGCCTGGCTCACACCTTAAACCTGGTGGTGCAGTGCTTCCTGAAAAGTTATCCGGGGTTATCCGACCTGCTCCTCAAAGTGCGTGGACTTTGCTCACATATCCGCCGTTCGCCCGTACACTCCAGCCGTATGCAGACCTATCAACGTTCTTTGAACCTTCCCCAGCATCGCCTAATCATAGACGTTGCAACAAGTTGGAACTCAACACTGCACATGCTTCAGAGACTGTGTGAACAGAGGCGGGCTGTTATGTTTTTGTGGGAGGATACACATACACGGGCAGGCAGTAGGATGGCAGACATGGAGTTGTCAGGTGTGCAGTGGTCGAAGATTCAAGACATGTGTCAAGTCCTTCAGTGTTTTGAGGAATGCACACGGCTGGTTAGTGCAGACAACGCCATAATAAGCATGAGCATCCCCCTAATGCGTCTGCTGATGCAAAGTTTGACGCACATAAAGGATCAGGCGTCTGCAGCTGAGGAAGAGGAAAGCCTTGATGACAGTCAGCCATTGTCTGGCCAGGGCAGTGTACAGGACGAGGTAGCGGGCGAACAGGAGGAGGAGGACGAGGAGGATGATGGGGATGATTATATTTTTAATGAGGAAGCTTTTCCGGGGCCAGTGGAAATTGTTGGCGCGGCAAGGCCGGGTTCTGGTTTTTGGAGGGACACAAGTGACGTGAATTTGCCTGAAACTGCCCCTCAACCAAGCACAACCACAGATTTGAGAACTGGAACTTTGGGCCACATGGCGGATTATGCCTTACGTATCCTCAAAAGGGACACACGCATTACAAAAATGATGAACGATGACGATTACTGGTTGGCCTGCCTCCTTGATCCTCGCTATAAAGGCAAATTGCAAAATATAATGCCACATGAGAACTTGGAACTAATATTAGCAACCAAACAATCAACTCTTATTGGCCGTTTGCTTCTGGCATTCCCTGCACACAGCGACCGTGATCGTTCTAACACGAGCTGCAGGGGCCAGCAGACCAGAGGTGTTAGAGGGGCAGAAATCAGAAGTGGCGTTGGCCAGAGGGGTTTTCTGACCAGGTTGTGGAGTGATTTTGCTATGACCGCAGACAGGACAGGTACTGCAGCATCAATTCAAAGTGACAGGAGACAACATTTGTCCAGTATGGTTACTAACTATTTTTCATCCCTTATCGACGTTCTCCCTCAACCGTCATTCCCATTTGATTACTGGGCATCAAAATTAGACACCTGGCCAGAATTGGCAGAATATGCATTGCAGGAGCTTGCTTGCCCGGCAGCTAGTGTCCTATCAGAAAGAGTATTCAGTGCTGCAGGTTCAATACTAACAGAAAAAAGGACTCGTCTGGCTACCCAAAATGTAGATGATCTAACCTTCATTAAAATGAACCACAACTGGATTTCGAAATCTTTTGCCCCACCTTGCCCGGCTGACACCTAGCTTTCCTATGTAAAGGTCTTGCCTGTGGACTATTCTGAACGACTTTTCCAATCTCGTAATTTGCAGCACCTGATTGTCCAGCATCCGACATGTTAACACCTCCCTAAATGGCCAAAGTCCCCACACGGGGCCGTGGTATCGCCACTTGGCGCCAGCACCCGTGAGAGTACTGTTTGTCTGAAGAGGTGGGTGTGCCCGCTTTTGGTCGACGGCACTGCCACTAGGTCCCTCATAGTACAATAAAGTGTCTGGCGGTGGTGGTGCGCACCCAACGTCAGACACACCGTTGTAATATGAGGGGCCCTGGGCCTGTACCGCCGGCCACAAGACAGTCCCCCCCCCAGGTCAAACAGTGCTCTACCACTTGCAAAATTTTCTCTCACAGCTCCACCAATGTTTAGTCTATGCGCTGACATCATGTCAATACCATTGTATTGACATTTTTCTTATGTTAGGCCTTCGAAGCCTGTCTGCGGTCACTCCTTCCACTAGGCCTCCACTGACCTGTCTACTGCTGCCCATGTTCCCCTGGAACCAATTTTAAATTGCCTACAGCCAGCCCAATTTATTATGTTAGGGCTTCGAAGCCTGTCTGCGGTCCCTCCTTCCACTAGGCCTCCACTGACCTGTCTACTGCCGCCCGTGTTCCCCTGGAACCAATTTTAAATTGCCTACAGCCCAATTTTTGTTATGTTAGGCCTTCGAAGCCTGTCTGCGGCCCGTTCTTTCCACTACTACTACACTGACCTGGCTACTGCCGCCCGTGTTCCCCTGGAACCAATTTTAAATTGCCTACAGCCAGCCCAATTTATTATGTTAGGGCTTCGAAGCCTGTCTGCGGTCCCTCCTTCCACTAGGCCTCCACTGACCTGTCTACTGCCGCCCGTGTTCCCCTGGAACCAATTTTAAATTGCCTACAGCCAGCCCAATTTATTATGTTAGGGCTTCGAAGCCTGTCTGCGGTCCCTCCTTCCACTAGGCCTCCACTGACCTGTCTACTGCCGCCCGTGTTCCCCTGGAACCAATTTTAAATTGCCTACAGCCAGCCCAATTTATTATGTTAGGGCTTCGAAGCCTGTCTGCAGTCCCTCCTTCCACTAGGCCTCCACTGACCTGTCTACTGCCGCCCGTGTTCCCCTGGAACCAATTTTAAATTGCCTACAGCCAGCCCAATTTATTATGTTAGGGCTTCGAAGCCTGTCTGCGGTCCCTCCTTCCACTGGGCCTCCACTGACCTGTCTACTGCTGCCCGGGTTCCCCTGGAACCAATTTTAAATTGCCTACAGCCAGCCCAATTTATTATGTTAGGGCTTCGAAGCCTGTCTGCGGTCCCTCCTTC
The DNA here is from genome assembly GCF_032444005.1 of Ranitomeya imitator. Taxonomy (NCBI): domain Eukaryota; kingdom Metazoa; phylum Chordata; class Amphibia; order Anura; family Dendrobatidae; genus Ranitomeya; species Ranitomeya imitator. The sequence continues at coordinate 704,090,751 of NC_091283.1, forward strand.
CACTAGGCCTCCACTGACCTGTCTACTGCTGCCCGTGTACCCCTTGAACCAACATCAGAAAATATAAAAATAAGTATTTTGCTTATAAAAAAGAAAATACTGGAGAGATATCAAATGCAGACATTTTAACATTAAAAACAAACACATACAACAAAAATCTGGTACAGTACTAAAAATGGCCACCAGCTACAATAACTTTCTCCTGCAAGTAGTTAACTGAAAGTTTTTTTCAATTTAAAACACAGATATGGCATCCACAGAGTGTTGTCCTGTCGCGTCTTCTTTATATTATTGCCAAGAAGATGCAAAACAATGAAAATAATAAAATCATTATTTACAAAAAAAATAGAGTAAGTCAAAACCACATTGCAAATAAACATTCATTACAAATAAAGAAGCAGGGCGCGTCCGAGGGTGAGTATATACCTAATAAGAATATAATCACCCTCGGACGCGCCCTGCTTCTTTCCGACAGCCTTCCTTCCTAAGAATCAGCCCTTCCGTGGTGTAGAGAGAGGGTTTGTTACACTCCAAGGTGTTCCCCAGGTTGCCTTTCCTGAGCTTCGATCTTCATGCTCTCGTTTAGTAGTTGTCGGAAAGTAGGCTGCATTAGGCCTACAAATTGGGTATGGGGTGGAGAGAGATGGTGTGTTACACTCCAAGGTGTTCCCCAGGTTTCCTTGCCATTGCTTCGGTCTTCCGACTCTCGTTTAGTAGTTGTAGAAAACTACACTGCATTAGGCCTACAAAATGGGTATCGGGTGGAGAGAGATGATGTGTTACACTCCAAGGTGTTCCCCAGGTTTCCTTGCCATTGCTTCGGTCTTCCGACTCTCGTTTAGTAGTTGTAGAAAACTACACTGCATTGGGCCTACAAAATGGGTATCGGGTGGAGAGAGATGGTGTGTTACACTCCAAGGTGTTCCCCAGGTTTCCTTGCCATTGCTTCGGTCTTCCGACTCTCGTTTAGTAGTTGTAGAAAACTACACTGCATTAGGCCTACAAAATGGGTATCGGGTGGAGAGAGATGGTGTGTTACACTCCAAGGTGTTCCCCAGGTTTCCTTGCCATTGCTTCGGTCTTCCGACTCTCGTTTAGTAGTTGTAGAAAACTACACTGCATTAGGCCTACAAAATGGGTATCGGGTGGAGAGAGATGGTGTGTTACACTCCAAGGTGTTCCCCAGGTTTCCTTGCCATTGCTTCGGTCTTCCGACTCTCGTTTAGTAGTTGTAGAAAACTACACTGCATTAGGCCTACAAAATGGGTATCGGGTGGAGAGAGATGGTGTGTTAGACTCCAAGGTGTTCCCCAGGTTTCCTTGCCATTGCTTCGGTCTTCCGACTCTCGTTTAGTAGTTGTAGAATACTACACTGCATTAGGCCTACAAAATGGGTATCGGGTGGAGAGAGATGGTGTGTTACCCTCCAAGGTGTTCCCCAGGTTTCCTTGCCATTGCTTCGGTCTTCCAACTCTCGTTTAGTAGTTGTAGAAAACTACACTGCATTAGGCCTACAAAATGGGTATCGGGTGGAGAGAGATGGTGTGTTACACTCCAAGGTGTTCCCCAGGTTTCCTTGCCATTGCTTCGGTCTTCCGACTCTCGTTTAGTAGTTGTAGAAAACTACACTGCATTAGGCCTACAAAATGTGTATCGGGTGGAGAGAGATGGTGTGTTACACTCCAAGGTGTTCCCCAGGTTTCCTTGCCATTGCTTCGGTCTTCCGACTCTCGTTTAGTAGTTGTAGAAAACTACACTGCATTAGGCCTACAAAATGGGTATCGGGTGGAGAGAGATGGTGTGTTACACTCCAAGGTGTTCCCCAGGTTTCCTTGCCATTGCTTCGGTCTTCCGACTCTCGTTTAGTAGTTGTAGAAAACTACACTGCATTAGGCCTACAAAATGTGTATCGGGTGGAGAGAGATGGTGTGTTACACTCCAAGGTGTTCCCCAGGTTTCCTTGCCATTGCTTCGGTCTTCCGACTCTCGTTTAGTAGTTGTAGAAAACTACACTGCATTAGGCCTACAAAATGGGTATCGGGTGGAGAGAGATGGTGTGTTACACTCCAAGGTGTTCCCCAGGTTTCCTTGCCATTGCTTCGGTCTTCCGACTCTCGTTTAGTAGTTGTAGAAAACTACACTGCATTAGGCCTACAAAATGGGTATCGGGTGGAGAGAGATGGTGTGTTACACTCCAAGGTGTTCCCCAGGTTTCCTTGCCATTGCTTCGGTCTTCCGACTCTCGTTTAGTAGTTGTAGAAAACTACACTGCATTAGGCCTACAAAATGGGTATGGGGTGGAGAGAGATGGTGTGTTCCACTCCAAGGTGTTCTCCAGGTTGCCTTTCCTGAGCTTCTATCTTCAGGCTCTCGTTAAATTGTGGTTAAATGGAACAACTGCATTTGGCGTACTAGTTGGTTTGGGGCCTACTAACAGTGTCTGCCGCTCCTTGCTGTTCTCCTGGTTTCCTGTCCTGAAATTCCGTTTTCAGGCGCTCGTTAAGTAGTTGTTAATGTTAGACTGCATTTGGCCTACTAGTTGGGTTGGGGTCTACTATCGGTGTCTGCCACTCCTTGCTGTTCTCCTCCACTGAACAAAGCTGTGCCGCCTGTTTACTACGGTTGCCAATTTTGAACTGCATTTCGACTACTTACTGATTTGGGCCTACTCTCTGTGTCAGCCTCTCATTCCAGTTGTCCTCCACTGCAATGCCCCCTGGTTATTCCTGTGTTACCAATTTTGAACTGCATTTAGCCAACTTTATTCTTTGGGCCTATATCTGTGTTTCCTCCTCATCCTGCCCATTGCCCAGCCAGTGATAGATGAGTCTGCTGGTACATTGACCCATAACGCAACATTCCCCGTGCACGCTACACAACAACATTGTGACCCTGCTGAAAGTCAGGTTGCTCTTCCCGCATACCATACCACCTTACACGGGGACAAAGAGGAAGGTGCAGATGAAAGTGCAGGTTCCTTCATCAGGTGGGGGGAGGAATACTAGTTGGCGACGTCACTGGCACAGGGCCTCTCATAGTACGCAAAAGTGTTGCTGCCGGTGGGAGGCGCCCCCGCCGTGCAAACACACCGCTGTACTTTGAGGGGCCCTGTGCCAGTGCCAATGCCAACGAGTGGGCCCCCCCTGCTTGCTCAGGTTCACAGCACTTGCAAAGTTGAAATACTTACCTCTCCCTGCTCCACTGCCGTGACGTGGTCCAGATTTCCTGGGCCCACTGATTACTTGAACCAGCCCTACCCACCACAACTTTAGCCAAATGACCCCCAATTTCAAATGCCTTCCAATTATTATAAGGTAAATTACGCTTGACAAGCTTCATTAAGAAGAATGGATGGTTTTGACATTAAAATGGGCACTCTAGGTGTTTTCCTGGCCCCCACTCACTGCCGACTATGCTGCCCCATTGACTTGCATTGGGTTTCGTGTTTCGGTCGATCCCGACTTTACGTCATAATCGGCCGATTTCACTCGACCCGACTTTTGAGATAGTCGGGTTTCGCGAAACCCGGCTCGACTCTAAAAAGGTCAAGGTCGCTCAACTCTACTGGTGGCCTTATCTTATATACGATTTTTGGGGTGACAGATTCCCTTTAACTGAATACAGATTTTACCTCAGAATTGAGAATTTTGAGAATGAAATATCACTCCAGGAGTAGAAAGAGGCAGATTTCACTGATAAGATATATTGCAATGTTTCTTGTTTTCATGTGTATTATTAACAGTTAATAATAATCATAATGATAATAATAATAATTATTATTATTATTATCAGTTACTATTTAAAGTCTATCTTTTTTTTAAATTAAATATACGGCCTAAAATGTCCTATGATCTGTTAGATCTGGCTTCTGAGAACCTCACTAAATGCTAAAAATTGCTCAAAATCAGTCTGAAAGTTGCAGCTGGTCAGACAGCAGTTCTCAGCTTCTGTCTGCGCTCACACAAGGTGCAGTGTACAGGCAGCAATGAGAGCCTAGAGGTCCATGGGTCTAGAGGTCCATGGGTGTACATGTCCTGAGTCTACAGGTCCTTACTCCATTTTACATACAGCGCAAAGTCTTTCCAGTGAGTCTGTGCCCTGCTCTCTGTTCACTTTCAGACAGGAGCTTATTGCTTTTGTCTTACAAGCTGCATTGTTTAGACTAACTTTTTGAGCAATCTGTAGGGTTTGTAAAGAGAACGGGAACACCACAAATTTGCAGGATATTTTACAAATAACCTTTCATTTAAAAAAGTACATAATAGTATTCCTTTAAAGGGGTTGTTCACTACTGGGACAACCCATTCTTAAATGTAGTAATTGCCCCACATAAAGAAAAAACTTTCTTCGCACTATTCACACAAGTACTGTTCTAGTGATTTCAGTGCTGGTTCTGTCAGTGCTCATATGACATTTTTATGACACATGAGTGCTGCAGGCCATCAGCTGCCACTGATAGACTGCAGAACTCACATGGAAAAATAATGTCACGCAAGCAGCAGTAGACACCACACTGACATTGCTAGAATGACACGGGTATGTGGCTGTGGCAACACATTAATATGCCCACTTCATGTCTACTACTTTTTGTATTGTTATCAGCCTCTCTTTGAGGCATATTTTGGGATGTCACATATGTTTTTGGGGCCTATATCAGCCTTATATCCCTTGGCTTTACTTTATTACCATACTAGCTGAAGAGCCAGGGCATAGTAACTAACTATGCTTAGTTATAACAAATAATGGCAGCAGTTAAGGGGCCTTATTCCTCCTGCACCTCATGCTCCTGCTTTTCACACAGCCTCCTACTGCACCTCATGCTTCTCCTTTATACACAGCATTTTTCTGCAGCACAGCTTTTCTCCTTTATAATTGCCTCCTATGGTAGCCCCTTATGCTCCTCTTCCATATATAATTGGAAACACTTGATCCTGAGAGTCCCCTTCATGCCACCAGTGCCCCGTCCCCTCTATGCCCGCAGTGGCCCTCCGCTGCTCTCAGGTTTAGTGTTGAGCGATACCTTCCGATATCGGAAAGTATCGGTATCGGATAGGATCGGCCGATATTCATAAAATATCGGATATCGCCGATACCGATACCCGATCCCAATGCAAGTCAATGGGACCAAAATATCGGAATTAAAATAAACCCTTTCTTGCCTTGTAGGTTCATTCTACATGAAGGAAAACAACTAAGAATAATGCCGGATGTATTTGGGGAGGTGGCGGAGACATTAAAGTCATAGAGGTTTATCCCAATCAAATAGAATAGCATGTTTTTTTTTTTTTTTTTTAAGACGTTCGGAGTGACAAAGATATTGACTATGTAAATTTTTTTTTTTATTTTGTCAGATATTGATGTTTCACTATTCCACGCCCTTCCCCTTCTTTTTTTTTTTTTTTTTTTTACTTTTCCCACACTTTCATCTTCATCATCATCATCAGCATCTTTGACATCAACTTCTTCTTCACCTTATTCATCTTCTTCTTCATCCTTTACCTTTTTTTTTTTTTTGATTACATTCTTCATATTCATTTTATTCAACTATTATTATTCTTCCTATTCTACTTCTTCATCATATTCTCATTTGTGACAGGCATTCCCGTAGTTGTGATCTATAAAAGTTGGAAGATTACACCTTCCGTTCTGCCAGTCACAAAAGTTACATTTGTCCGCGTTCAGTTTGGCCTGCAGCATCAGGCTTTATCCAGGGGCACCACGAGGAGGAACGAACTCGCCCCCATACACTGCTTAGTCTTCTTCTGCATATAATTTAGATAATATCTTTTGCTCTGATATTAAGTCTTATGCTTAATGTTCTTCTGCTCTTTGTTCTGCAGCCTCTTGTTCTTCTGCTTCTCGGTCTTCCATGTCGTCGTCTCCAGGGTCGTCGTCTCCAGTGTCGACATCTCCGCCGTCGTCGTCTCAGCCGTCGTCGTCTCCGCCGTCGTCGTCTCCGCCGTCGTCGTCGTCGTCATCGGGGTGGTCTTCTGGGTCGTCGTCGTCGTCATCGGGGTGGTCTTCCGGGTCGTCGACTTTAGGGTCTTCAACTTGGAAATGTAGCAGAAGGTACAAGAAGGCTGAGAAAATGCCAAGAACCAGCTGATGGAACTGGAACTCGGATGGCTACCCGAAGGTTCAAGAGCCTATGGAACTACCGAGGACCAGCTGACGTTACTGGAACCCGGTTACTAAGCAGGAGGTACCCGTGCTAAAAAGCACTACCAAGGACCGCCTGACGTTGGCGGAACTCGGATACCCAGAAGGAGGCACCTAAGCCAAAGGCTCTGCCTGGAACCAGCTGATGGTACTGGAACCAGGATGGGGAGCAGAAGGTACAAGAGCAAAAGACACTGCCGAGAACCAGCTGACGGTACTGGAACCCGGATGGGTAGCCGAAGGTCCAAGAGCCAATGGAACTACCGAGGACCAGCTGACGTTACTGGAACCCGATTACTAAGCAGGAGGTACCCGTGCCTGAAAGCACTACCAAGGACCACCTGACGTTGGTGGAACTTGGATACCCAGAAGGAGGCACCTAAGCCAAAGGCTCTGCCTGGAACCAGCTGACGGTACTGGAACCAGGATGGGGAGCAGAAGGTACAAGAGCAAAAGACACTGCCGAGAACCAGCTGACGGTGCTGGAACCAGGTGGTGGACCTGAAGGCCCACAGGAGAGGAGAGAACAGCTAGGCCGCGAGGCAGCCGCAGTTACCGAACCCCAACAGTCCTACAGGGGGAGCTGGGCCTACTGGCACTACAGAACCAGCCTTGACTACCAGTTCACGCAGCCCACATAGGAAGCTCCTAAACTGGAGGCACGCTGGAGTTGGCTAACCCGACAGCACCACGACGGGGCAAGCATAGGCGTCTCAGTGAGCTTGACACAACCCGGAAACAGCTGACGGTGCTGAAACCAGGCTTGGCACGAGGGATTACCTGTGTCAAAAACACTGCCGAGAACCAGCTGGCGTTGCTGGAACCCAGATGCGTTGCCCCAGTGTGCAAGAGCCAATGGCACGACCGAGGACCAGCTGACGGTGCTGGAACCCGGTTACTAAGCTGTAGGTGCCCGCGCTAAAAAGCACTACCAAGGACCGCCTGACGTTGGCGGAACTCGGATACCCAGGAGGAGGCACCTAAGCCAAAGGCTCGGCCCGGAACCAGCTGACGGTGCTGGAACCAGGAGGTGGACCCGAAGGCCCACAGGAGAGGAGAGAACAGCTAGGCCGCGAGGCAGCCGCAGTTACCGAACCCCAACAGTCCTACAGGGGGAGCTGGGCCTACTGGCACTACAGAACCAGCCTTGACTACCAGTTCACGCAGCCCACATAGGAAGCTCCTAAACTGGAGGCACCCTGGAGTTGGCTAACCCGACCGCACCACGACGGGGCAAGCATAGGCGTCTCAGTGAACTTGACACAACCCGGAAACAGCTGACGGTGCTGAAACCAGGCTTGGCACGAGGGAGTACCTGTGACAAGAACACTGCCGAGAACCAGCTGGCGGTGCTGGAACCCAGATGCGTAGCCCCAGTGTGCAAGAGCCAATGGCACCGAGGACCAGCTGACGGTGCTGGAACCCGGTTACTAAGCTGTAGGTGCCCGCGCTTAAAAGCACTACCAAGGACCGCCTGGCGTTGGCGGAACTCGGATACCCAGGAGGAGGCACCTAAGCCAAAGGCTCGGCCCGGAACCAGCTGACAGTGCTGGAACCAGGAGGTGGACCCGAAGGCCCACAGGAGAGGAGAGAACAGCTAGGCCGCGAGGCAGCCGCAGTTACCGAACCCACACAGTCCTACAGGGGGAGCTGGGCCTACTGGCACTACAGAACCAGCCTTGACTACCAGTTCACGCAGCCCACATAGGAAGCTCCTAAACTGGAGGCACCCTGGAGTTGGCTAACCCGACCGCACCACGACGGGGCAAGCATAGGCGTCTCAGTGAACTTGACACAACCCGGAAACAGCTGACGGTGCTGAAACCAGGCTTGGCACGAGGGAGTACCTGTGACAAGAACACTGCCGAGAACCAGCTGGCGGTGCTGGAACCCAGATGCGTTGCCCCAGTGTGCAAGAGCCAATGGCACCGAGGACCAGCTGGCGGTGCTGGAACCCGGTTACTAAGCTGTAGGTGCCCGCGCTTAAAAGCACTACCAAGGACCGCCTGGCGTTGGCGGAACTCGGATACCCAGGAGGAGGCACCTAAGCCAAAGGCTCGGCCCGGAACCAGCTGACGGTGCTGGAACCAGGAGGTGGACCCGAAGGCCCACAGGAGAGGAAAGAACAGCTAGGCCGCGAGGCAGCCGCAGTTACCAAACCCCAACAGTCCTACAGGGGGAGCTGGGCCTACTGGCACTACAGAACCAGCCTTGACTACCAGTTCACGCAGCCCACATAGGAAGCTCCTAAACTGGATGCACCCTGGAGTTGGCTAACCCGACCGCACCACGACGGGGCAAGCATAGGCGTCTCAGTGAACTTGACACAACCCGGAAACAGCTGACGGTGCTGAAACCAGGCTTGGCACGAGGGAGTACCTGTGACAAGAACACTGCCGAGAACCAGCTGGCGGTGCTGGAACCCAGATGCGTTGCCCCAGTGTGCAAGAGCCAATGGCACCGAGGACCAGCTGGCGGTGCTGGAACCCGGTTACTAAGCTGTAGGTGCCCGCACTTAAAAGCACTACCAAGGACCGCCTGGCGTTGGCGGAACTCGGATACCCAGGAGGAGGCACCTAAGCCATAGGCTCGGCCAGGAACCAGCTGACGGTGCTGGAACCAGGAGGTGGACCCGAAGGCCCACAGGAGAGGAGAGAACAGCTAGGCCGCGAGGCAGCCGGTGCTGGAGCCCAGATGCGTTGCCCCAGTGTGCAAGAGCCAATGGCACCGAGGACCAGCTGGCGGTGCTGGAACCCGGTTACTAAGCTGTAGGTGCCCGCACTTAAAAGCACTACCAAGGACCGCCTGGCGTTGGCGGAACTCGGATACCCAGGAGGAGGCACCTAAGCCATAGGCTCGGCCAGGAACCAGCTGACGGTGCTGGAACCAGGAGGTGGACCCGAAGGCCCACAGGAGAGGAGAGAACAGCTAGGCCACGAGGCAGCCGCAGTTACCGAACCCCAACAGTCCTACAGGGGGAGCTGGGCCTACTGGCACTACAGAACCAGCCTTGACTACCAGTTCACGCAGCCCACATAGGAAGCTCCTAAACTGGAGGCACCCTGGAGTTGGCTAACCCGACCGCACCACGACGGGGCAAGCATAGGCGTCTCAGTGAACTTGACACAACCCAGAAACAGCTGACGGTGCTGAAACCAGGTTTGGCACGAGGGAGTACCTGTGACAAAAACACTGCCGAGAACCAGCTGGCGGTGCTGGAACCCGGATGCTTTGCCTATCAAACATTGTCTTCCTACAGCCCCAACTAGCGGTGTTGGAGCAAAGGGTAAGCAGGGGGAGCAGAGTGTAGGCCGAAGCCTGTACTGGAGTCAGCTTTGTGTCTGCGTTGCGTTTGCAGGACACTTTGCCGGCTACACAGTGGGGGAACAGCAGGCGGTGCTGAACCCCACTAACACATTGGCTGGTGTTTTTCTCTGTGCAGCTAGCACTTCCGGGCAAAAACTAGCGTTGTTACAGCCCAGGGTCAGCAGGAGGAGGAGAGGAGCAGAGTGTAGGCCGAAGCCTAGTTGAACCAATTTCAAAGGTAACCTTTAACCCCCCCTCAGGTGTTACAAAGTACAAGAGCCACACCTTGTGCAGCATTAATGCTGCACAAGAAAAGGTTGCTCTATTAATTTGTCTACTTGCACATGCTGAATGCAACACGTACACAATTTAGCCCATTCTACAGTCAAACTGTAGTTGAGGCGTGACTTGTATTTTTAAGGAGACGCAGCATAGGTGTCCCAAATAACGCCTTTGTGCTAGGCGCTGCTTCCTGAGCGTTGTTTTTTGCTGTACAGGAGTCTGCGCTCTTGTGTTATCCCTTGGCAATGCCCTGTTAGCGCTGCCCGTCTTATGACCTCATTTCATGTTGGCCGCTGCGGTTAACGATGGTCATAAATCCCAGACCCACACTGCCTTTTCATAAAGTCACACTGCGGTGCTGGGATTCGTGGCCTTGAGCAGTAAATATTTTCGACGCTCACACACGTCCTTACACCTGCTTCAGACTGGGCGGCCTCTGCTGATCCCTTTTCGCATGCCGCGGCCAGGAGGCCGCACAGTCTGAAGAAGGCGGAAGGAGATGAGTGACGACAGACGAACATATGCACTGCTCGTGCCCATAAACCACACCCTCGCTGACAAAATAAATAAGACAACGAGGGGCGTTGTTTCACGCAGGGCGGATGCACAAGCGCAGCCAGCTAACCATGATGTCAAAAGACGGGAAGCGCTACCAAGGGGGGTGCTGCGTATCATTAGAAAGGAAAGTCACACCTCAGGGACAGTGGAATGGTCTCAATGAGACACATTTTGTACGTGTTGAGTTCCACGTGGGCAAGGAGAAAAAGTCAGCCACCTTGTACAAATGCAGCAGTACTGCTGAACAAGGTGGCTGTTATACATAGAAACACCTGGGGGTGGGGGCAGGCTCCCTTCAATTTCAGTTCATGTGCCTGCATGGCGTTTGCAGGTCACGTTGCCGGCTACACAGCTGGGGAACAGCTGGCGGTGCTGAACCCCACTGACACATTGGCTGGTGTTTTTCTCTGTGCAGCTCGCATGTCCGGGCAAAAACTGGCGGTGTTAGAGCCCAGGGTCAGCAGGAGGAGGAGAGGAGCAAAGTGTAGGCCGAAGCCTGCACTGGTGGCAGCTTTTGGTCAGTTGTGCCAGCGTGGCTTGTGCTGGACACGATGCAGGCTACACAGCAGGGGAACAGCTGGCAGTGCTGAACCCCACTAACACATTGGCTGGTGTTTTTCTCTGTGCAGCTCGCATGTCCGGGCAAAAACTGGCGGTGTTAGAGCCCAGGGTCAGCAGGAGGAGGAGAGGAGCAGAGTGTAGGCCGAAGCCTAGTTGTACCAATTTCAAAGGTAACCTTTAACCCCCCTCAGGTGTTGCAAGGTACAAGAGCCACACCTCGTGCAGCATTAATGCTGCACAAGTAAAAGGTTGCTCTCTTAATTTTTCTCCTTGCACACGCTGAATAAAACACGTACACTATTTAGCCCATTATACTGTCAAACAGTAGTGGAGGCGTGACTTGTCTTTTTAAGGAGATGCAGCACAGGTGTCAAAATTTACACCTAGGTGCTGGGCGCAGATTCCTGAGCATTGTTATTTGCTGTACAGGAGTCTGCGCTCTTGTTATCCCTTGGCCATGCGCTGTGAGCGATGCCTGTCTTCTCACCTCATTTCATGTTGGCCGGTGCGGTTAGCGATGGCCATGAAACCCAGACCCGCAGTGTCTTTTAATAAAGTCACACTGCAGAGCTGGGATTCGTGACCTTGCGCAGTAAATTTTGTCGCCTGTCCCTCATGTCCTTACACCTGCATCAGACTGGGCGGCCTCATCTGATCCCTTCTCGCATGCCGCGGCCATGAGGCCGCACATTCTGAAGAAGGCGGAAAGAGATGAGTAAAGACAGGCGAAGATATCCACTGCTCGTGCCCATCAATCACACCCTCGCAGTCAAAATAAGTAAGACAACGAGGAGCGTGGTTTCAGGCAGGGCGGACGCACAGCCACAGCCAGCCAACCAAAGATGTCAGAAGACGGGCAGCGCTAACAAGGGGGGTGCTGCGTGTCATTAAAAAGGAAAGTCACACCTCAGGGACATTGTAATGGTCTGTAATGAGACACATTTTTTACGTGTTTAATTAAACGTGGGCAAGTAGACAAAGTCAGCCACCTTGTACAAATGCAGCAGTACTGCTGTACAAGGTGGCTGTTATACATAGAAACACCTTGGGGTAGGTGGCAGGGTCCCTTTAATTTCAGTTCATGTGCCTGCGTGGCGTTTGCAGGTCACGTTGCCGGCTACACAGCAGGGGAACAGCTGGCGTTGCTGAACCCCACTAACACATTGGCTGGTGTTTTTCTCTGTGCAGCTAGCACTTCCAGGCTAAAACTGGCGGTGTTATGAGCCCAGGGTCAGCAGGAGGAGGAGAGGAGCAGAGTGTAGGCCGAAGCCTGCACTGGTGGCAGCTTTTGTTCTGTTGTGCCTGCGTGGTGTTTGCAGATCACGTTGCCGGCTACACAGCTGGGGAACAGCTGGCGGTGCTGAACCCCACTAACACATTGGCTGGTGTTTTTCTCTGTGCAGCTAGCACTTCCGGGCAAAAACTAGCGGTGTTTAAGCCCAGGGTCAGCAGGAGGAGGAGAGGAGCACAGTGTAGGCCGAAGCCTAGTTGAACCAATTTCAAAGGTAACCTTTAACCCCCCTCAGGTGTTGCAAGGTACAAGAGCCACACCTCGTGCAGCATTAATGCTGCACAAGTAAAAGGTTGCTCTCTTAATTTTTCTCCTTGCACACGCTGAATAAAACACGTACACTATTTAGCCCATTCTACTGTAAAACAGTCGTGGAGGCGCGACTTGTCTTTTTAAAGAAAAGCAGCCCAGGTGTCGAAAATAACACCTTGGTGCATGGGCGCAGCTTCCTGAGCGTTGTTATTAGCTGTACAGGAGTCTGCGCTCTTGTTATCCCTTGGCCATGCGCTGTGAGCGCTTCCTGTCTTCTGACCTCATTTCATGTCGGCCGTTGCGGTTAGCGATGGAAATGAATCCCAGACCCACAGTGTGTTTTCAAAAAATCACACTGCGTGGCTGGGATTCGTGGCCTTGTGCAGTAAATATGTTTGCCGCTCACACATGTCCTTACACCTGCTTCAGACTGGGCGGCCTCATCTGATCCCTTATCGCATGCCGCGGCCATGAGGCCGCATAGTCTGAAGAAGGCGGAAGGAGATGAGTTAAGACAGGCGAACATATGCACTGCACATGCCCATCAATAACACCCTCGCAGCCAAAATATATGAGACAACGAGGGGCATTGTGTTGGGCAGGGCGGACGCACAGGCACAGGCAGCCAACCAATGATGTCAGAAGACGGGCAGCGCTACCAAGGGTGGTGCTGCGTATCATTAGAAAGGAAAGTCACACCTCAGGGACAGTGGAATGGTCTCAATGAGACACATTTTGTACGTGTTGAGTTCCACGTGGGCAAGGAGAAAAAGTCAGCCACCTTGTACAAATGCAGCAGTACTGCTGTACAAGGTGGCTATTATACATAGAAACACCTGGGGGTGGGGGGCAAGCTCCCTTCAATTTCAGTTCATGTGCCTGCGTGGCGTTTGCAGGACACGTTGCAAGCTACACAGCAGGGGAACAGCTGGCGGTGCTGAACCCCACTAACACATTGGCTGGTGTTTTTCTCTGTGCAGCTAGCAATTCCGGGCAAAAACTAGCGGTGTTAGAGCCCAGGGTCAGCAGGAGGAGGAGATGAGCAGAGTGTAGGCCGAAGCCACCACTGGTGGCAGCTTTTGGTCGGTTGTGCCCGCGTGGCTTGTGCTGGACACGATGCCGGCTACACAGCAGGGGAACAGCTGGCGGTGCTGAACCCCACTAACACATTGGCTGGTGTTTTTCTCTGTGCAGCTAGCACTTCAGGGCAAAAACTAGCGGTGTTAGAGCCCAGGGTCAGCAGGAGGAGGAGAGGAGCAAAGTGTAGGCCGAAGCCTCGTTGAACCAATTTCAAAGGTAACCTTTAACCCCCCCTCAGGTGTTGCAAGGTACAAGAGCCACACCTTGTGCAGCATTAATGCTGCACAAGTAAAAGGTTGCTCTATTTAGTTTGCTCCTTGCACACGCTGAATAAAACACGTACACTATTTAGCCCATTATACTGTCAAACAGTAGTGGAGGCGTGACTTTTCTTTTGAAGAAGACGCAGCACAGGTGTCAAAATTTACACCTAGGTGCTGGGCGCAGACTCCTTACCGTTGTTATTTGCAGTACAGGAGAGTGCGCTCTTGTGTTATCCCTTGGCAATACCCTGTTAGTGCAGGCCGTCTTATGACCTCATTTCATGTTGGCCGGTGCGGTTAACGATGGCCATAAATCCCAGACCCACAGTGCCTTTCCATAAAGTCACACTGCGGTGCTGGGATTCGTGGCCTTGTGCAGTAAATATGTTCGCCGCTCACACATGTCCTTACACCTGCTTCAGACTGGGCGGCCTCAGCTGATCCCTTATTGCCTGCCATGGCCATGAGGCCGCACAGTCTGAAGAAGGCGGAAGGAGGGGAGTGAAGACAGGCGAACATATGCACTGCTCGTGCCCATCAATCACACCCTCGCAGTCAAAATATATGAGACAACGAGGGGGGTTGTGTCGGGCAGGGCGGACGCACAGGCACAGGCAGCCAACCAATGATGTCAGAAGACAGGCAGCGCTACCAAGGGGGGTGGTGCGTGTCATTAAAAAGTAAAGTCACACCTCAGGGACATTGTAATGGTCTCTAATGAGACACATTTTGTACGTGTTGAGTTCCACGTGGGCAAGGAGAAAAAGTCAGCCACCTTGTACAAATGCAGCAGTACTGCTGTACAAGGTGGCTGTTATACATAGAAACACCTGGGGGTGGGGGGCAGGCTCACTTCAATTTCAGTTCATGTGCCTGCGTGGCGTTTGCAGGACACGTTGCCAGCTACACAGCAGGGGAACACCTGGCGTTGCTGAACCCCACTGACACATTGGCTGGTGTTTTTCTCTGTGCAGCTCGCATGTCCGGGCAAAAACTGGCGGTGTTAGAGCCCAGGGTCAGCAGGAGGAGGAGAGGAGCAAAGTGTAGGCCGAAGCCTGCACTGGTGGCAGCTTTTGATCAGTTGTGCCAGCGTGGCTTGTGCTGGACACGATGCAGGCTACACAGCAGGGGAACAGCTGGCGGTGCTGAACCCCACTAACACATTGGCGGGTGTTTTTCTCTGTGCACCTAGCACTTCCAGGCTACAACTGGCGGTGTTATAGCCCAGGGTCAGCAGGAGGAGGAGAGGAGCAGAGTGTAGGCCGAAGCCTAGTTGAACCAATTTCAAAGGTAACCTTTAACCCCCCCTCAGGTGTTGCAAGGTACAAGAGCCACACCTTGTGCATCATTAATGCTGCACAAGTAAAAGGTTGCTCTCTTAATTTTGCTCCTTGCACACGCTGAATAAAACACGTACACTATTTAGCCCATTCTACTGTAGAACAGTAGTAGAGGCGTGACTTGTCTTTTTAAAGAAAAGCAGCACAGGTGTCGAAAATAACACCTTGGTGCATGGGCGCAGCTTCCTGAGCGTTGTTATTTGCTGTACAGGAGTCTGCGCTCTTGTTATCCCTTGGCCATGCGCTGTGAGCGCTTCCTGTCTTCTGACCTCATTTCATGTCGGCCGTTGCGGTTAGCGATGGACATGAATCCCAGACCCACAGTGTGTTTTCTAAAAATCACACTGCGTGGCTGGGATTCGTGGCCTTGTGCAGTAAATATGTTTGCCGCTCACACATGTCCTTACAC
This sequence comes from Ranitomeya imitator, assembly GCF_032444005.1. NCBI lineage: Eukaryota > Metazoa > Chordata > Amphibia > Anura > Dendrobatidae > Ranitomeya > Ranitomeya imitator. The sequence continues at coordinate 704,106,252 of NC_091283.1, forward strand.
CTGCTTCAGACTGGGCGGCCTCATCTGATCCCTTATCGCATGCCGCGGTCATGAGGCCACCCAGTCTGAAGAAGGCGGAAGGAGATGAGTGAACACAGGCAAACATATGCACTGCACATGCCCATCAATCACATCCTCGTTGTCCAAAAAAATAAGACACAGAGGGGCGTTGTTTCGAGCAGGGCAGACGCACAGGCGCAGCCAGCTAACCAATGATGTCAAAAGACGGGCAGCGCTAACAAGGGTGGTGCTGCGTATCATTAGAAAGGAAAGTCACACCTCAGGGACAGTAGAATCGTCTCAATGAGACACATTTAGTACGTGTTTAATTAAACGTGGGCAAGGAGAAAAAGTCTGCCACCTTGTACAAATGCAGCAGTACTGCTGTACAAGGTGGCTGTTATACATAGAAACACCTGGGGGTGGGGGGCAGGCTTCCCTCAATTTCAGTTCATGTGCCTGCGTGGCGTTTGCAGGACACGTTGCCAGCTACACAGCAGGGGAACAGCTGGCGTTGCTGAACCCCACTGACACATTGACTGGTGTTTTTCTCTGTGCAGCTCGCATGTCCGGGCAAAATCTGGCGGTGTTAGAGCCCAGGGTCAGCAGGAGGAGGAGAGGAGCAAAGTGTAGGCCGAAGCCTGCACTGGTGGCAGCTTTTGGTCGGTTGTGCCAGTGTGGCTTGTGCTGGACACGATGCCGGCTACACAGCAGGGGAACAGCTGGCGGTGCTGAACCCCACTAACACATTGGCTGTTGTTTTTCTCTGTGAAGCTCGCATTTCCGGGCAAAAACTAGCGGTGTTAGAGCCCAGGGTCAGCAGGAAGAGGAGAGGAGCAAAGTGTAGGCCGAAGCCTGCACTGTTGGCAGCTTTTGGTCGGTTGTGCCAGCGTGGCTTGTGCTGGACACGATGCCGGCTACACAGCAGGGGAACAGCTGGCGGTGCTGAACCCCACTAACACATTGGCTGTTGTTTTTCTCTGTGAAGCTCGCATTTCCGGGCAAAAACTAGCGGTGTTAGAGCCCAGGGTCAGCAGGAGGAGGAGAGGAGCAGAGTGTAGGCCGAAGCCTAGTTGAACCAATTTCAAAAGTAACCTTTAACCCCCCCTCAGGTGTTGCAAGGTAGAAGAGCCACACCTTGTGCAGCATTAATGCTGCACAAGAAAAAGGTTGCTCTATTTAGTTTGCTCCTTGCACACGCTGAATAAAACACGTACACTATTTAGCCCATTAAACTGTCAAACAGTAGTGGAGGCGTGACTTGTCTTTTTAAGGAGACGCAGCACAGGTGTCAAAATTTACACCTAGGTAAACCTAGATTCCTGAGCGTTGTATTAGCTGTACAGGAGTCTGCGCTATTGTGATCCCTTGGCCATGCGCTCTGAGCGCTGCCTGTCTTCTCACCTCATTTCATGTTGGCCGTTGCGGTTAGCAATGGATATGAATCCCAGGCCCACAGTGTGTTTTCAAAAAATCACACTGCGTGGCTGGGATTCGTGGCCTTGTGCAGTAAATATGTTTGCCGCTCACACATGTCCTTACACCTGCTTCAGACTGGGCGGACTCAGCTGATCCCTTATCGCCTACCACGGCCAGGAGGCCGCACAGTCTGAAGAAGGCGGAAGGAGATGAGTTAAGACAGGCGAACATATGCACTGCACATGGCCATCAAGCACACCCTCGCAGCCAAAATATATGAAACGAGGGGGGTTGTGTCGGGCAGGGCGGACGCACAGGCACAGGCAGCCAACCAATGATGTCAGAAGACGGGCAGCGCTACCAAGGGGGGTGGTGCGTGTCATTAAAAAGTAAAGTCACACCTCAGGGACATTGTAATGGTCTGCAATGAGACACATATTTTACGTGTTTAATTTTACGTGGGCAAGGATAAAAAAAACAGCCACCTTGTACAAATGCAGCAGTACTGCTGTACTAGGTGGCTGTTATACATAGAAACGCCTGGGGGGGTGGGGCCAGGTTCCCTTTAATTTCAGTTCATGTGCCTGCGTGGGGTTTGCAGGTCACGTTGCCGGCTACACAGCAGGGGAACAGCTGGCGGTGCTGAACCCCACTAACACATTGGCTGGTGTTTTTCTCTGTGCAGCTAGCACTTCCGGGCAAAAACTAGCGGTGTTTGAGCCCAGGGTCAGCAGGAGGAGGAGAGGAGCAGAGTCTAGGCCGAAGCCTGCACTGGTGGCAGCTTTTGTTCTGTTGTGCCAGCGTGGCTTGTGCTGGACACGTTGCCGACTACACAGCAGGGGAACAGCTGGCGGTGCTGAACCCCACTGACACATCACCTAGTGTTTTTTCTGTGTAGACAACACTTCCAGGTGGCAACTGACAGTGTTGAAACCCAGGGAATCAAAGAGGAGCAGAGTGTAGGCCGAAGCCTGCAGTGGAGCAAGTTGAAAGGGAACCTTTAACCCCCCCCCCCCCAGGCATTTGTTGCTGAAAGAGCCATCTTGTACAGCAGTAATACTGCACATGGAAAATGGTGGCTCCGAAAATTATGCTCCTTGCAAACGCTGAAGTACACACTCATACAATGTGTCCCCTCACACCGTCAAACCATCCCGGAAGTGGGACTTTCCTTTGTAATGTGACACAGCACAGCCGTCATTCCAACCCCCTTGGTGCCGGGTGCCACCTCCTCAACGTTGTTTGGTTCTGTCATGGAGCCCGCGCTGTAATGTTATCCCTTGGCCATGCACAGTTAGCGGTGCCCGTCTTCTGACATCATGTAGGTGTCAGGCTGGCAGTGCCTGTGCGTCCAAGCTGCCCGAGATCCAACCTTGCAGTGTAATCTAATGTAGTCCCACTGCGGGCCAGGGATCCATGGGCATGCGCAGTGCATATCATCGCCTCTCACTCACCTCCTTCCTGCTTCTTCAGACTGTGCGGCGTCACGGCCGTGGCATGCTATTAGGGATCAGCTGACGCCGCCTAGTCTGAAGAAGCGTGAAGAAGGGGAGTCAGAGGCTAGTATATGCACTGCGCATGGCCATGGATACCAGGCCCACTGTGGGATCACATTAGACGACACTGCGAGGTGTGATTTCGGGCAGCGTGGACGCATAGGCGCAGCCAGGACGACAACAAATGATGTCAGAGGACGGGCAGCGCAAACTGTGCATGGCCAAGGGATAACATAACAGCGCAGGGTTCATGACGGAATCAAACAACGCTAAGGAGGCAGCGCACGGTGCCAAGGGGGTAGCAATGACGGCTGTGCTTCGTCACATTACAAAGGAAAGTCCCACCTCCGGGACGGTTGGACGGTGTGAGGGGACACATTACATGAGTGTGTAGTTCAGCGTTTGCAAGGAGCATAATTTCAAGAGCGACCTTTCCCTTGTGCAGTATTAGTGCTGCACATGGTGGCTCTTTCAGTAACAAACGCCTAGGACGGGGGGGGGACAGGTCCCCTTACATTTTAGTTGTGCCAGCATGGCGGTCGCATGACACGTTGCCGGATACCCAGCTGGGGATCAGCTGACGTTACTGAACCCCAATAACAGAGGAGCGACTGTTGACTGTGCACAGCACTTCCAGGCACCAACTGGCGGTGTTAGAGCCCAGGGACAGCAGGAGGAGCAGATTGGAGGTATTGCCGCACACACAGCTGGGGATCAGCTGACGTTACTGAACCCCAATAACAGAGGAGCGACTGTTGAATGTGCACACAGCACTTCCAGGCACCAACTGGCGGTGTTAGAGCCCAGGGACAGCAGGAGGAGCAGATTGGAGGTATTGCCACACACGCAGCTGGGGATCAGCTGACGTTACTGAACCCCAATAACAGAGGAGCGACTGTTGACTGTGCACACAGCACTTCCAGGCACCAACTGGCGGTGCTAGAGCCCAGGGACAGCAGGAGGAGCAGAGGAACAGAGTGTAGGCCGAAGCCTGATTGGAGCAAGTTGAAAGGGAACCTTTAACCCCCCCCCCCAAGACGTTTGTAGCTGAAAGAGCCATCTTGTGCAGCACTAAGGATGCAAAAGGAAAAGGTGGTTCTTTTAATTATGCTCCTTGCAAACACCGAAGTAAACACTAAGAATGTGTCCCCTTATACCGTTAAACCGTCCCGGAGGTGCGAATTTCCTTCATAATGGGACACAGCACAGCTGTCATTCCTATCCCCTTGGTGCCGTGCGCTGCCTCCTCAGCGTTGTTTTAAGCTGTCACGGAGCCTGCGCTGTTCTGTTAGCCCTTGGCCATGCCCAATTAGCGCTGCCTGTCTTCTGACATAATTTGGTGTCAGGCTGTCAGTGCCTGTGCGTCCACGCTGCTCCAGATCCCATCTCGCAGTCTCGTCTAACGTAATCCCACTGCGGGCCTTGGAACCATGGGCATGCACAGTGCATATCCTCGACTCTCACTCCCCTCCTTCCCTCTTCTTCAGACTGTGCGGTGTCACGGCCGTGGCATGCTATTAGGGATCAGCTGACGGCGCACAGTCTAAAGAAGGCGGAGGGAAATGAGCGAGACCCCGAGGGGAAGATATGCACTGCGCATGCCCATGGATCCCAGGCCCGCAGTGTGACTCAATCAGAAGACACTGCGAGGCGGGATCTCGGGCAGCGCGGCCGCACAGGCGCAGCCAGCCTGACACCAAATTATGTCAGAAGACAGGCAGCGCAAATAGGGCATGTCCAAGGGATAACAGAACAGCGCAGGCTCCGTGACAGCTTAAAACAACGCTGAGGAGGCAGCGCATGGCACCAAGGGGGTAGGAATGACGGCTGTGCTGCGTCACATTACGAAGGAAAGTCCCAGCTCCGGGACAGTATAACGGTATCAGTGAACACATTTTATAAGTGTTAAGTTCTGCGTGTGCAAGGAGCTAAAAAAAAAGAGCTACCTTTTCCTTGTGCAGCATTACTGCTGCACAAGATGGCTCTTTCAGTAACAAACGACGGGGGGGGGGGGGGGGACAGGTTCCCTTACATTTAGGTTGTTGTGCCAGCGTGGCGGTCGCAGGACACATTGCCGGCTACACAGCTGGGGATCAGCTGACGTTACTGAAACCCAATAACACTGGGTCGTATGTTTTTACTGTGCAGCCTGCACTTCTGAGCCGCAACTGGCGGTGTTGGAGCCCAGGAATAGCAGTTCAGGTGGTAGAAAGATGAACACAGCAGGAGACCTGGATGACACCCAATTACTTAATTAGGCAGAGGAGTGGCAAATTCCTGCGAGATCCAGGCCTGGTTCATTTTCAGGAAAGTAAGCCGGTCAATGTTATCGGAGGATAGTCACATGCGACGGTCTGTTAGTACACCACCTGCGGCACTAAAGACACGTTCCGATAAGACACTAGCCGCAGGGCAAGCCAGCACCTCCAATGCATACTGGCTTAGCTCTGGCCATGTATCCAGCTTAGAGACCCAAAACTTGAATGGGGAAGAGCCGTTAGGGAGTACAGTAAGAGGGCAAGCCATGTAGTCTGTCACCATCTGACGGAACCGTTGCCTCCTGCTGACTGGAGCCGCCGGTGATGGTGTAGACATTTGGGGCGGGCACACAAAAGTGTGCCAGAGTTGTGCCATACTGGGCTTGCCTTGGGCAGAGGCACTGCTTCTGCTCCCTCTTTGGGCAGAGCCTCCCCCACGGCCTCGACGCACTGAGCTGCTTTGTAAAGCACTAGCAGCACTCCTCTCAGTTGGACAGGAGAAGATGATGGAATTCACCAGTGTGTCGTGGTACTCCCGCAATTTACGCTCCCGGGTCAACGCAGGGATGAGGTTTTGGACGTTGTCCCGGTAGCGAGGATCGAGGAAGGTGAACACCCAATAATCAGGCATGTTGAGAATGTGGTCGATGCGGCGGTCGTTTCTCAGGCACTGCAGCATGAAATCCACCATGTGCTGCAGAGTGCCAACTGGCCCAGAAACGCTGTCCCCTGCTTGAGACATGATCTCTGCCCGCTCGTCATCACCCCACCCTCGCTGTACACACTGACCACTGGACAATTGTGTCGCTCCCTCCTCTGGACGGAGCTCTTCCTCCTCCATTGACTCCTCCTCATCCTCCTCACAAATTGGCCCCTGCGTACCCCTTTGTGAGGAACCACGTGGCACTGACTCTCCAGAAGCTGATGGAAAAGGTGACTCCTCATCCTCCACCTCTTCCACAACATCATCCCTTAACCCTTGCAAAGTTTGCTGAAGCAGGCAGATAAGGGGGACAGTCATGCTGACTAGTGCATCATCTGCACTTGCCATCCGCGTGGAATAATCAAAAGGACGCAAAACCTGGCAGACGTCCTTCATAGTGGCCCACTCTGTGGTTGTGAAGTCTGATCGGCGCTGACTGCGACTTCTTTGCGCCTGATGCAGCTGGTACTCCATAACTGCTTGCTGCTGCTCACACAACCGCTCCAACATATGTAACGTGGAATTCCACCGGGTAGGTAGGTCACATATGATGCGGTGTTCCGGAAGGCGGAATCGGCGCTGCAGAGCAGCAATGCGGGATCTGGCCAAGCTGGAACGCCGCAAGTGAGCACACTCTAGGCGGACCTTGTGCAGCAGGGCATCAAGATCCGGATAGTCCCTCAGAAAACTCTGCACAACCAAATTGAGCACATGTGCCAGACATGGGATGTGAGTGAGGTTGCCAAGGGCCAAAGCTGCCACCAGATTTCGGCCATTGTCACACACTACCATGCCTGGCTGGAGATTCGCTGGCAGTAACCACACATCGCTCTCCTGCTTGATGGCATTCCAGAGCTCCTGCGCTGTGTGGCTTCGATGCCCCAATGAAACTAGTTTCAAGACGGCCTGCTGACGTTTGGCCACGGCTGTGCTCATGTCGGTCATAGGTAAACGTTCACGGGTCCATGTGGAGGTGGACTGTGACGGATCCTGCAGAGAGGAATCTGAGGAACTGGTGTAAGAGGAGGAGTCGATGTGTACAGACTGGATTCCTGCAATCCTTGGAGTGGGCAGGACACGTCCTGCGCCACTCGCACGATCTGTACCTGGCTCAACAACATTAACCCAATGGGCAGTGAGGGAAACATATCGCCCCTGTCCATGCTGACTGGTCCACGCATCGGTGGTGAGGTGGACCTTGCTACTGACGGCGTTCAGTAGCGCATGTTTTATGTTTGCCTCAACATGCCTGTGCAGGGCAGGGACAGCCTGCCTGCTGAAGTAAAAGCGGCTGGGCACCTTGTACTGTGGGACTGCCAATGCCATCAAGTCACGGAAGCTGTCAGTCTCCACCAGCCTGAACGAGAGCATTTCCAGGGACAACAGTTTGGCAATGCCTGCATTCAGAGCCTGTGCTCGGGGGTGGTTGGCCGAGAATGCCCGCCTTTTCTCCCATGCCTGTACTACCGATGGCTGTAGAGTAGACTGGGAGTGTGAGGATGACTGGGAAGGTGGTGCTGTGGGTGGAATTACACTAGGTCTCTGGACAACAGTGGAGGAAGAGGCAACACGAGATGAAGAGGTGGTAGCTGCCGCTGTTGGTTGGCCTACGTCTTCACTGTGTTTCTGTAACTCCACCGCGTGCCTGGTCCGCACATGTTTCCACATATTTGTGGTATTGAGGTTGCTGACATTTTTCCCTCTTTTTACTTTCTGATGACACAGCTTGCATTTGACAAAACAAATGTCATCTGCAACTGTGTCAAAAAAGGACCAGGCACTGCAAGTCTTGGGAGCGCCCTTTTTGGCTTTGGAAAGAGACAGTCTCCTAACGGGTGCCAAAGTGGAGGCTCCAGGCTCCACAGTCTTCCCCCTCCCTCTCCCTCTTTGGCCCGTAAGGGGAAGCTCTTCCTCAGAGCTGCTCCCACCACCTTCCTGTTCCTCACGCCATGATGGGTCAAGGACCTCATCATCTCCACTACCCTCTGCCACCAACTGCTCCTCCTGGGTAGTCTCGGCAGCACAGTACGCATCAGAAAGTGGCACCTGAGTTTCATCATCAGATGCGTACTGCGCTGTGGTCACCGGAGGCACTGGCCCACCTGCCTCTTCAGAGTCAGAGAGAAAAAGCTGTTGGGCATCACTGCACACTGCCTCTTCTTCCATTTCTCCAATGCTGCTTGGCTGGCCCCCTGTTTCCAAGCCAAGAGATTCAGAGAACAGAAGTAGAGACGGCTCCTGTCCTGGGCTCTCTGACTGCCTGGCCAATTTGGCAGGTGGTGAAGAGACAGATGGCTGCTCTCCAGTGCTCTGTGCCTGAGAGGATGTGGCACTAACTGAAGTCGATGCCGAGGCGTTAGCTGCCATCCACCCGACAACGGCTTCAATTTGGTCTTCACGCAGCAGCGGTGCACGGCGCTCTCCGACAAAGCTGCGCATGAAGGACTGTTCCCTGCTGAAACTGAGTGACGACGAGTCACCGGCGCCCGCAGCAGGCACAGAATCACCACGTCCTCTCCCTGCTCCTCTCCCTGCTCCGCGCCCACGCCCACGTGCCTTACTCCCTGCCCTCTTCATCTTGGTTGACAGATAAAAATAAGCAGAAAAGTACTAAGGCCTTAGTGTGCTTATTCCTGAAATGCTCCTCCTAACAGGTGTAAGAAACACTAATGTTGTAAAGTGTGGACTAAACTTTATTATTTTTCAAATGTGGCCTACACAAGTGTTAAGTTGTGTTTGGTGAACTTTACTTTTTTTTTTGTGCAGATCGGGCTACAGAGCTAGTTTAAATCACACGGAGACCGTGCAGAAAGCCGTAAACGGCGCTGCAAGGCCAAAAAACCCTCCTCTAGGTTATCCTATGTAGTGTTTTTCCACTATTTAGCTGGAGACGGGTGGAAAGACACTAATAGGATTTTTTTTTTTTAAATTTTAAACAGGCTGCACTATTTGAAAAAAAGGAAATTGTTTTTCAAGGTATGAGGCAGTAACGCACCCTGAGCTGAATCCAACCGGCTATGGCTGCACACAGACTACAGGGCGAGCTGCGCTCACACAGAGACCGTGCAGACAGCCGTAAACGGCGCTGCAAGGCCCAAAAAAACCCCTCTAGGTTATCCTATGTAGTGTTTTTCCACTATTTAGCTAGAGACGGGTGGAAAAACACTAATAGGGAATTTTTTTTTAAATTTTTAAACAGGCTGCACTATTTGAAAAAAAGGAAAATTTTTCTCAAGGTATGAGGCAGTAACGAACCCTGAGCTGAATCCAACCGGCTATGGCTGCACACAGACTACAGGGCGAGCTGGGCTCACACGGAGACCGTGCAGACAGCCGTAAACGGCGCTGCAAGGCCCAAAAACCCCCCTCTAGGTTATCCTATGTAGTGTTTTTCCACAATTTAGCTGGAGACGGGTGGAAAAACACTAATAGGGAATTTTTTTTAAAATTTTTAAACAGGCTGCACTATTTGAAAAAAAGGAAAATTTTTCTCAAGGTATGAGCCAGTAACGAACCCTGAGCTGAATCCAACCGGCTATGGCTGCACACAGACTACAGGGCGAGCTGGGCTCACATGGAGACCGTGCAGACAGCCGTAAACGGCGCTGCAAGGCCCCAAAACCCCCCTCTAGGTTATCCTATGTAGTGTTTTTCCACAATTTAGCTGGAGACGGGTGGAAAAACACTAATAGGGAATTTTTTTAAAATTTTTTAAACAGGCTGCACTATTTGAAAGAAATGAAAATTTTTCTCAAGGTATGAGCCAGTAACGAACCCTGAGCTGAATCCAACCGGCTATGGCTGCACACAGACTACAGGGCGAGCTGGGCTCACACGGAGACCGTGCAGACAGCCGTAAACGGCGCTGCAAGGCCCCAAAACCCCCCTCTAGGTTATCCTATGTAGTGCTTTTCCACAATTTAGCTGGAGACGGGTGGAAAAACACTAATAGGGAATTTTTTAAAAAATTTTTAAACAGGCTGCACTATTTGAAAGAAATGAAAATTTTTCTCAAGGTATGAGCCAGTAACCGGCTATGGCTGCACACAGACTACAGGGCGAGCTGGGCTCACACGGAGACCGTGCAGACAGCCGTAAACGGCACTGCAAGGCCCAAAAAAACCCCTCTAGGTTATCCTATGTAGTGTTTTTCCACAATTTAGCTGGAGACGGGTGGAAAAACACTAATAGGAAATTTGAGAAAAAATGTGCAGCAGGCTGCACTATGAGCAAAAAAGGACAACTGTGTGAGGCAGTGTGAACCCCCCCTGAGCTGAATACAACCGGGTATATGGCTGCACACAGACTACAGAGTGAGCTACACACACACACACACACAGAGACCTTGCAGAACGCTGTTAAAACAGCGCTGCAAGGCAAGAGCAAGGTGAACAGTGAAGAACACACAGCGTTTTGCTAAATTAGCCTTTGGAAAGGAAAATAAAGCAATTAGCTAGCTCAACTGGCCCTCAGTTAGAACACAGCGTCCTGTCCCTAACTGAAATCACAGCAGAGTGAGCGCAAAATGGCGGCAGCGTTTTTTATAGTGCAGAGTGACATCATTTCAGCAGCCAATCACAGCCTTGCCAGTACTTACATGCCCACCATGCTAAACAGGATGTGCCCACACTTCCAATCATTCCTCATTGGCTGCTGCGTTCAGTTTGAATTCTGGGAACTTCCGATTCCGGTATCCGATACGCGGGAAGTATCCGATACCGCAAATATCGGCCGATACCCGATACTTGCGGTATCGGAATGCTCAACACTACTCAGGTTGTTTCCGCTAACCCCTGAGTGCCCAGGCTGCATACTGACATGTAAGCCCATGGCTGAAGGTGCCACATACCACCATCGGTATTAGGCCTGTGCAGCGTCACAGGGTCCTGGGCCTTGCAGTAATATCATTCTCCTCTAGGGGGGAGTGATGTTACATTTGGAGGCAATAAAGGAGATCTTTTTACCAGGTACCACAAACATACAACACATTTCATACTCCAGTCCACCAGGGGGAGCTATGCTCCTATTTATTAGGGCACTCTTCACACTTAGGTAAAACTGGTGGTCTGGATGGGAAGTTAGGCAGTTGCTGGCTGAGCTTTGGTCTGGTAGTTGGTCCGGGACAGGGGTGGGAGCCTAGATAGAGGGAAACGGAGCTGCGCCTGCCCTAAGTGCGGCAGTTTCCTAAGAAAGGACACGACAAGAGAACTGTATTGTAGAGAGGGAGAAGAAGTTATAGCAAAGGAGTGGATATCAGAAGGAGTTCTGCCCTGCACAGGCTGCCTCCTCCACGGGTAGCCGGAACACAGAGGGAGCAACAGTCCTTTATGCCTTGCTCCAGAGACGGGCAGGACAGCTAATTGCAAGTTGCAGATCAGCCCTTACACCCAGGAGGCAAGGTGGCACCCACGAGAGGCCGGGGCATGATAGAGTCCCTGTAAAAAAGCCTCAAGCCACCAGTCATACGGGTTTGTCTTATCCATCTGGGGGACACAGAGAGAGACATAACATCTACAACATCTGTGAAGACCTTATGAGAGGCTTAGCAGTAAGGTACTACAACACCAAGGCGCTATAGGAAGGCTACTGATTTCCACCTGGATAAGGGGAATCTGGATTTGCCTCCAAACCGGCCGGACTCTGCTTGCTCTGTGATCTGGTGCTCTGGACTGTGGATGCTGAATAGGGTTGAGCGAAACGGGTCGTTCATTTTCAAAAGTCGCCGACTTTTGGCAAAGTCGGGTTTCAATGACGCGAAAAGCTCCATTTCTCAGCCAATGAAGGTAAACGCAGAGTGTGGGCAGCGTGATGACATAGGTCCTGGTCCCCACCATCTTAGAGAAGGGCATTGCAGTGATTGGCTTGCTGTCTGCGGCGTCACAGGGGCTATAAAGGGGCGTTCCCGCCGACCGCCATGTTACTGCTGCTGATCTGAGCTTAGGGAGAGGTTGCTGCCGCTTCGTCAGAAGCAGGGATAGCGTTAGGCAGGGTCCATTAACCACCAAACCGCTTGTGCTGTAGCGATTTCCACTGCCCAACACCACCTTCGGTGTGCAGGGACAGTGGAAGCTACATTTTTTTTTTCCCCCTCAGCGCTGTAGCTCATTGGGCTGCCCTAGAAGGCTCCCTGATAGCTGCATTGCTGTGTGTACGCCGCTGTGCAAACCAACTGCTTTTTTCAAAGCACAAATCCTCTTGTTCCTTCCTTTCTGCACAGCTATCTTTTTGGTTTGTACACACTTTTTATTTAATTTGTGCATCAGTCCACTCCTTATTGCTGCCTGCCATACCTGGCTGAGATTACTGCAGGGAGATAGTAATTGAAGGACACTCCCTGTTTTTTTTTTTTGTGGGAGATTAAGATTGACATTTCTGCTAGAGTGCCATCCCTGTCTGTGTCATTCCTCACTCAGTGGGCCATAGAAAGCCTATTTATTTTTTTGCTTGATTTGGGTTATAAAATCTACCTGAAAAAATCACTACATCAATCAGTGGGAGAAAAATATTGGCCTCAGGGCTTGTGTGCCACTCCTGACTCCTGTGTGCATCATCACTCACTCAGTGGGCCATAGAAAGCCCATTTTTTTTTTTTTTTGCTTTATTTGGGTTCTAAATTCTACCTGAAAAAATCAATAAATCAATCAGTGGGAGATTAATATTGGCCTTTGGGCTTGTGTGCCAGTCCTAAGTGTGCCATCTCTCTCTCTCAGATAGTGGGCCATAGAAAGCCTATTTATTTTATTTTTTTTTTAATGGGTTTATAAATTTTCCCTGGAAAAAAAAAAAAAAAGTGGGAGATTAATATTGGCCTCTGGGCTTGTGTGCCAGTCCTGAGCGTGCCATCTCTCTCACAAATAGTGGGCCATAGAAAGCCTATTTATTTTTTTTTTTTTTGTTTTATAAATTCTCCCTTAAAAAAAAAGGGAGATTAATATTGGCCTTTGGGCTTGTGTGCCAGTCCTAAGCGTGCCATCTCTCTCTCTCAGATAGTGGGCCATAGAAAGCCTATTTATTTTTTTTTTTTTAATGGGTTTATAAATTTTCCCTGGAAAAAAAAAAAAAGTGGGAGATTAATATTGGCCTCTGGGCTTGTGTGCCAGTCCTGAGCGTGCCATCTCTCTCACAAATAGTGGGCCATAGAAAGCCTATTTATTTTTTTTTTTTTTTGTTTTATAAATTCTCCCTTGAAAAAAAAGGGAGATTAATATTGGCCTTTGGGCTTGTGTGCCAGTCCTAAGCGTGCCATCTCTCTCTGTCTCTCAGATAGTGGGCCATAGAAAGCATATTTATTATTTTTTTTATTGGGTTTATAAATTTTCCCTGGAACAAAAAAAAAAAAGTGGGAGACAAATATTGGCCTCTGGGCTTGTGTGCCACTCCTGACTCCTGTGTGCGTCATCTCTCACTCAGTGGGCCATAGAAAGCCTTTTTTTGTTTTATTTGTTTTCTAAATTCTCCCTGAAAAAATCATTTTATTTTCTTTGGTTTCTAAATTCTTCCTGAAAAAATCATTTTATTCTATTTTTTTTTTTCCTAAAGTCTCCCTGAAAAAACAAACAAAAAAAAAACAAATCAGTGGGAGATTAATATTGCCCTCTCTGCTTGTGTGCCAGTCTTGACTCCTGGGTGTGCCATCTCTCTCTCTCTCTCTCCAATTGTGGGCCATAGAAAGCCTATTATTTTTTTAGCTTGATTTGGGTTCCAAAATCTACCTGAAAAAATCACTACATCAATCAGTGGGAGATAAATATTGGCCTCTGGGCTTGTGTGCCACTCCTGACTCCTGTGTGCGTCATCTCTCACTCAGTGGGCCATAGAAAGCCTTTTTTTGTTTTATTTGTTTTCTAAATTCTCCCTGAAAAAATCATTTTATTTTTTTTGGTTTCTAAATTCTTCCTCAAAAAATCATTTTATTCTATTTTTTTTTTCCTAAAGTCTCCCTGAAAAAAAACAAACAAAAAAACAAATCAGTGGGAGATTGATATTGCCCTTTCTGCTTGTGTGCCAGTCTTGACTCCTGGGTGTGCCATCTCTCTCTCTCTCTCTCCAATTGTGGGCCATAGAAAGCCTATTATTTTTTTAGCTTGATTTGGGTTCCAAAATCTACCTGAAAAAATCACTACATCAATCAGTGGGAGATAAATATTGGCCTCTGGGCTTGTGTGCCACTCCTGACTCCTGTGTGCGTCATCTCTCACTCAGTGGGCCATAGAAAGCCTTTTTTTGTTTTATTTGTTTTCTAAATTCTCCCTGAAAAAATCATTTTATTTTTTTTGGTTTCTAAATTCTTCCTCAAAAAAATCATTTTATTCTATTTTTTTTTTCCTAAAGTCTCCCTGAAAAAAAACAAAAAAAAAACAAATCAGTGGGAGATTAATATTGCCCTTTCTGCTTGTGTGCCAGTCTTGACTCCTGGGTGTGCCATCTCTCTCTCTCTCTCCAATTGTGGGCCATAGAAAGCCTATTATTTTTTTTAGCTTGATTTGGGTTCCAAAATCTACCTGAAAAAATCACTACATCAATCAGTGGGAGATAAATATTGGCCTCTGGGCTTGTGTGCCACTCCTGACTCCTGTGTGCGTCATCTCTCACTCAGTGGGCCATAGAAAGCCTTTTTTTGTTTTATTTGTTTTCTAAATTCTCCATGAAAAAATCATTTTATTTTATTTGGTTTCTAAATTCTTCCTCAAAAAAATCATTTTATTCTATTTTTTTTTTCCTAAAGTCTCCCTGAAAAAAAAAAAAAACAAAAACAAATCAGTGGGAGATTAATATTGCCCTTTCTGCTTGTATGCCAGTCTTGACTCCTGGGTGTGCCATCTCTCTCTCTCTCTCCAATTGTGGGCCATAGAAAGCCTATTATTTTTTTTAGCTTGATTTGGGTTCCAAAATCTACCTGAAAAAATCACTACATCAATCAGTGGGAGATAAATATTGGCCTCTGGGCTTGTGTGCCACTCCTGACTCCTGTGTGCGTCATCTCTCACTCAGTGGGCCATAGAAAGCCTTTTTTTGTTTTATTTGTTTTCTAAATTCTCCCTGAAAAAATCATTTTATTTTATTTGGTTTCTAAATTCTTCCTGAAAAAATCATTTTATTCTATTATTTTTTTTTTCCTAAAGTCTCCCTTAAAAAAAAAAAAAATCAAATCAGTGGGAGATTAATATTTACATTTGTGCTTCAGTGACAGTCCTGCGTGTGTGGCATCTCTCTCATTTGTTGCCACCAACAACAGAGTGTGTAACATTGTGCCTGATTTTCGTTGTGGTCTCCCTCACCTGTAAAGGGGTAGCTAAATCATACTGAAGTTATAGCTCACCGTGTAATTTGTGTGACAGCAACAAATACCGTTAGTTTGTTTATGTTTTTAAAACAATGAGGAAGTATGGTGGAAGAGGTCGTGGCCAGGGGCGTTCATTGTCAGCTGGTAATGAGGGTAGTGGTAGTGGTGGAGCATCAGCTGGTCGTGGGAAAAAAAATATTGCCCCTAAGTCTGGAGCTGTGGAGCCAGGTTCGTCGTCTGGCTACACAAGGCCTCGAACGCTCCCTTTTCTGGGAGTAGGAAAACCGCTTTTAAAGCCGGAGCAGCAAGAGCAAGTTTTGGCTTATCTTGCTGACTCAGCCTCTAGCTCTTTTGCCTCCTCTCGTGAAACTGGTAAATGTCAAAGCAGCGCGTCATTAGTGGATGTTCACGGTCAGGGACAAGTCGCTTCCTTGTCCTCTGCAGCAAAAACAACAACAGAGAAGAATGCAGCAGGCGACACAACGGGTTACTCCATGGAGCTCTTTACACATACCGTCCCTGACTTAGAAAGTGAAGCAGTTAACAGTCCATGCCCATTACAAGTTGAATCTGACATGGAGTGCACTGATGCACAGCCACAGCCAGACTACTATGCTGGTCCTTTGACTCAGACCACAACATTGCCCTCGCAGGGTGCTGATCAAGAATCAGACCCTGATGAGACTATGTTGCCCCATCACGAACGCTATACCACCGACCGACACGGTGACACAGACGAAGTTGCACACGAGCTACAAGAAGAGGTAATAGATGACCCAGTTCTTGACCCCGATTGGCAGCCATTGGGGGAACAGGGTGCAGGCGGCAGCAGTTCTGAAGCGGAGGAGGAGGGGCCGCAGCAGGCATCAACATCGCAACAGGTTCCATCTGCCGGGCCCGTATCTTGCCCAAAACGCGTGGCAAAGTCAAAACCTGTTGGAGGACAGCGTGGCCATCCGGTTAAAGCTCAGTCTGCAATGCCTGAAAAGGTATCCGATGCTAGAAAGAGTGCAGTCTGGCATTTTTTTAAACAACATCCAATTGATCAGCGCAAAGTCATCTGTCAAAAATGTTCAACTACCTTAAGCAGAGGACAGAATCTGAAAAGTCTCAATACAAGTTGCATGCATAGACATTTAACCACCATGCATTTGCAAACCTGGACTAACTACCAAACGTCCCTTAAGGTTGTAGCACCCTCGGCCAATGAAGCTAGTCAGCAACGCGACATCCCTTCCGGCAGTGTAGGGCCACCATTTTCCGCACCACCTGCAGTATATGTGCAGGTTTCTTTGCCAGGCCAAAGCAGTCAGGGTCAGGGAATCACCAGTTTCGTAGTAGGAAACACTGCATCTAGGGCACCGGTGGCAACAATACCATCTCCCACCGTCTCTCAGTCTGCCATGTCCACCGGCACCCCCGCTAGTTCCACGATCTCCAGCTCTCCAGTCCAGCTCACCCTACATGAGACTATGGTTAGAAAAAGGAAGTACTTAGCCTCGCATCCGCGTACACAGGGTTTGAACGCACACATAGCTAGACTAATCTCGTTAGAGATAATGCCCTACCGGTTAGTTGAAAGCGAAGCTTTCAAAGCCCTGATGGACTACGCTGTACCACGCTACGAGCTACCCAGTCGACACTTTTTTTCCAGAAAAGCCATCCCAGCCCTCCACCAGCATGTTAAAGAGCGCATCGTCCATGCACTCAGGCAATCTGTGAGCACAAAGGTGCACCTGACAACACATGCATGGACCAGTAGGCATGGCCAGGGACGTTACGTGTCCATCACGGCACACTGGGTAAATGTGGTGGATGCAGGGTCCACAGGGGACAGCAAGTTTGGGACAGTTCTGCCTAGCCCACGGTCTAGGAAACAATTGGCTGTAGCCGTTCGCACACCCTCCTCCTCCTCTTCGTCCTCCTGCAGAAGCGAGAGCTCGTCCACAGACCGCAGTCGCACAACCACTCCATCCGCAGCTGCCACTGTTGCACACCAGGTCTCCCATTATGGGGCAGCTACTGGCAAACGTCAGCAGGCTGTATTGGCTATGAAGTGTTTGGGCGACAACAGACACACCGCGGAAGTTCTGTCCGAGTTCTTGCAGAAAGAAACGCAGTTGTGGCTGGGCACTGTAGATCTTGAGGCAGGCAAGGTAGTGAGTGATAACGGAAGGAATTTCATGGCTGCCATCTCCCTTTCCCAACTGAAACACATTCCTTGCCTGGCTCACACCTTAAACCTGGTGGTGCAGTGCTTCTTGAAAAGTTATCCGGGGTTATCCGACCTGCTCCTCAAAGTGCGTGGACTTTGCTCACATATCCGCCGTTCGCCCGTACACTCCAGCCGTATGCAGACCTATCAGCGTTCTTTGAACCTTCCCCAGCATCGCCTAATCATAGACGTTGCAACAAGGTGGAACTCAACACTGCACATGCTTCAGAGACTGTGTGAACAGAGGCGGGCTGTTATGTTTTTGTGGGAGGATACACATACACGGGCAGGCAGTAGGATGGCAGACATGGAGTTGTCAGGTGTGCAGTGGTCGAAGATTCAAGACATGTGCCAAGTCCTTCAGTGTTTTGAGGAATGCACACGGCTGGTTAGTGCAGACAACGCCATGATAAGCATGAGCATCCCCCTAATGCGTCTGCTGATGCAAAGTTTGACGCACATAAAGGATCAGGCGTCTGCAGCTGAGGAAGAGGAAAGCCTTGATGACAGTCAGCCATTGTCTGGCCAGGGCAGTGTACAGGACGAGGTAGCGGGCGAAAAGGAGGAGGAGGACGAGGAGGATGATGGGGATGATTATATTTTTAATGAGGAAGCTTTTCCGGGGCCACTGGAAATTGGTGGCGCGGCAAGGCCGGGTTCTGGTTTTTTGAGGGACACAAGTGACGTGGATTTGCCTGAAACTGCCCCTCAACCAAGCACAACCGCAGATTTGAGAACTGGAACTTTGGCCCACATGGCGGATTATGCCTTACGTATCCTCAAAAGGGACACACGCATAACTAAAATGATGAATGATGACGATTACTGGTTGGCCTGCCTCCTTGATCCTCGCTATAAAGGCAAATTGCAAAATATAATGCCACATGAGAACTTGGAACTAATATTAGCAACCAAACAATCAACTCTTGTTGACCGTTTGCTTCTGGCATT
Source organism: Ranitomeya imitator (assembly GCF_032444005.1). Classification (NCBI taxonomy): domain Eukaryota; kingdom Metazoa; phylum Chordata; class Amphibia; order Anura; family Dendrobatidae; genus Ranitomeya; species Ranitomeya imitator. Next base: position 704,124,577 of record NC_091283.1, read on the forward strand.
CCCTGCACACAGCGCCCGTGATCGTTCTCACACGAGCTGCAGGGGCCAGCAGACCAGAGGAGTTAGAGGGGCAGAAATCAGAAGTGGCGTTGGCCAGAGGGGTTTTCTGACCAGGTTGTGGAGTGATTTTGCTATGACCGCAGACAGGACAGGTACTGCAGCATGAATTCAAAGTGACAGGAGACAACATTTGTCCAGTATGGTTACAAACTATTTTTCATCCCTTATCGATGTTCTCCCTCAACCGTCATTTCCATTTGATTACTGGGCATCAAAATTAGACACCTGGCCAGAATTGGCAGAATATGCATTGCAGGAGCTTGCTTGCCCGGCAGCTAGTGTCCTATCAGAAAGAGTATTCAGTGCTGCAGGTTCAATACTAACAGAAAAAAGGACTCGTCTGGCTACCCAAAATGTAGATGATCTAACCTTCATTAAAATGAACCACAACTGGATTTCGAAATCTTTTGCCCCACCTTGCCCGGCTGACACCTAGCTTTCCTATGAAAAGGTCTTGCCTGTGGACTATTCTGAATGCCTTTTCCAATCTCGTAATTTTCTGCACCTGATTGTCCAGCATACGACATGTTTACACCTCACTAAATGGCCAAACTCCCCACACGGGGCCGTGGTATCGACACTTGGCGACAGCACCCGTGAGAGTGCAGTTTGTCTGAAGAGGTGGGTGAGCCCGCTTTTGGTCGACGGCACTGCCACTGGGTCCCTCCTAGTACAATAAAGTGTCTCTGGCGGTGGTGGTGCGCACCCAACGTCAGACACACCGTTGTAATATGAGGGGCCCTGGGCCTGTACCGCCGGCCACAAGACAGTTTCCCCCCACCCCAGCTCAAACAGTGCTCTACCACTTGCAAAATTATCTCACAGCTCCACCAATGTTTAGTCTATGCGCTGACATCCTTCAATGCCTGCCACTGACAATACCATTGTATTGACATTTTTGTTATGTTAGGCCTTCGATGCCTGTCTGTGGTCACTCCTTCCACTAGGCCTCCACTGACCACACCACTGCTGCCCGTGTACCCCTGGAACCAATTTAAAATTGCCTACAGCCATGTGTTATTATTTTAGGCCTTCGATGCCTGTCTGCGGTCACTCCTTCCACTAGGCCTCCACTGACCACACCACTGCTGTCCGTGTACCCCTGGAACCAATTTAAAATTGCCTACAGCCATGTGATATTATTTTAGGCCTTCGATGCCTGTCTGCGGTCACTCCTTCCACTAGGCCTCCACTGACCACACCACTGCTGTCCGTGTACCCCTGGAACCAATTTAAAATTGCCTACAGCCATGTGATATTATTTTAGGCCTTCGATGCCTGTCTGCGGTGACTCCTTCCACTAGGCCTCCATTGACCACACCACTGCTGCCCGTGTACCCCTGGAATCAATTTAAAATTGCCTACAGCCATGTGTTATTATTTTAGGCCTTCGATGCCTGTCTGCGGTCACTCCTTCCACTAGGCCTCCACTGACCACACCACTGCTGCCCGTGTACCCCTGGAACCAACATCAGAAAATATAAAAATAAGTATTTTGCTTATAAAAAAGAAAATACTGGAGAGATATCAAATGCAGACATTTTAACATTAAAAACAAACACATACAACAAAAATCTGGTACAGTACTAAAAATGGCCACCAGCTACAATAACTTTCTCCTGCAAGTAGTTAACTGAAAGGTTTTTTCAATTTTAAACACAGATATGGCATCCACCGAGTGTTGTCCTGTCGAGTCTTCTTTATATTATTGCCAAGAAGATGCAAAACAATGAAAATAATAAAATCATTATTTACCAAAAAAATAGAGTAAGTCAAAACCACATTGCAAATAAACATTCATTACAAATAAAGAAGCAGGGTGCGTCCGAGGGTGAGTATATACCTAATAAGAATATAATCACCCTCGGACGCGCCCTGCTTCTTTCCGACAGCCTTCCTTCCTAAGAATCAGCCCTTCCCTGGTGTAGAGAGAGGGTTTGTTACACTCCAAGGTGTTCCCCAGGTTGCCTTTCCTGAGCTTCGATCTTCCGGCTCTCGTTTAGTAGTTGTTGGAAACTACACTGCATTAGGCCTACAAATTGGGTATGGGGTGTAGAGAGATGGTGTGTTACACTCCAAGGTGTTCCCCAGGTTTCCTCTCCATTGCTTCGATCTTCCGGCTCTCGTTTAGTAGTTGTTGGAAACTACGCTGCATTAGGCCTACAAATTGGGTATGGGGTGTAGAGAGATGGTGTGTTACACTCCAAGGTGTTCCCCAGGTTTCCTCTCCATTGCTTCGATCTTCCGGCTCTCGTTTAGTAGTTGTTGGAAACTACGCTGCATTGGGCCTACAAATTGGGTATGGGGTGTAGTGAGATGGTGTGTTCCACTCCAAGGTGTTCTCCAGGTTGCCTTTCCTGAGCTTCGATCTTCCGGCTCTCGTTTAGTAGTTGTTGGAAACTACGCTGCATTAGGCCTACAAATTGGGTATGGGGTGTAGAGAGATGGTGTGTTCCACTCCAAGGTGTTCTCCAGGTTGCCTTTCCTGAGCTTCGATCTTCCGGCTCTCGTTTAGTAGTTGTTGGAAACTACGCTGCATTAGGCCTACAAATTGGGTATGGGGTGTAGAGAGATGGTGTGTTCCACTGTAGAGAGATGGTGTGTTCCACTCCAAGGTGTTCCCCAGGTTTCCTCGCCAATGCTTCGATCATCATGCTCTCGTTTAGTAGTTGTTGGAAACTACGCTGCATTAGGCCTACAAATTGGGTATGGGGTGTAGAGAGATGGTGTGTTACACTCCAAGGTGTTCCCCAGGTTTCCTCTCCATTGCTTCGATCTTCCGGCTCTCGTTTAGTAGTTGTTGGAAACTACGCTGCATTAGGCCTACAAATTGGGTATGGGGTGTAGAGAGATGGTGTGTTACACTCCAAGGTGTTCCCCAGGTTTCCTCTCCATTGCTTCGATCTTCCGGCTCTCGTTTAGTAGTTGTTGGAAACTACGCTGCATTGGGCCTACAAATTGGGTATTGGGTGTAGAGAGATGGTGTGTTCCACTCCAAGGTGTTCTCCAGGTTGCCTTTCCTGAGCTTCGATCTTCCGGCTCTCGTTTAGTAGTTGTTGGAAACTACGCTGCATTAGGCCTACAAATTGGGTATGGGGTGTAGAGAGATGGTGTGTTCCACTGTAGAGAGATGGTGTGTTCCACTCCAAGGTGTTCCCCAGGTTTCCTCGCCAATGCTTCGATCATCATGCTCTCGTTTAGTAGTTGTTGGAAACTACGCTGCATTAGGCCTACAAATTGGGTATGGGGTGTAGAGAGATGGTGTGTTACACTCCAAGGTGTTCCCCAGGTTTCCTCTCCATTGCTTCGATCTTCCGGCTCTCGTTTAGTAGTTGTTGGAAACTACGCTGCATTAGGCCTACAAATTGGGTATGGGGTGTAGAGAGATGGTGTGTTACACTCCAAGGTGTTCCCCAGGTTTCCTCTCCATTGCTTCGATCTTCCGGCTCTCGTTTAGTAGTTGTTGTAAACTACGCTGCATTAGGCCTACAAATTGGGTATGGGGTGTAGAGAGATGGTGTGTTACACTCCAAGGTGTTCCCCAGGTTTCCTCTCCATTGCTTCGATCTTCCGGCTCTCGTTTAGTAGTTGTTGGAAACTACGCTGCATTAGGCCTACAAATTGGGTATGGGGTGTAGAGAGATGGTGTGTTACACTCCAAGGTGTTCCCCAGGTTTCCTCTCCATTGCTTCGATCTTCCGGCTCTCGTTTAGTAGTTGTTGGAAACTACGCTGCATTAGGCCTACAAATTGGGTATGGGGTGTAGAGAGATGGTGTGTTCCACTGTAGAGAGATGGTGTGTTCCACTCCAAGGTGTTCCCCAGGTTTCCTCGCCAATGCTTCGATCATCATGCTCTCGTTTAGTAGTTGTTGGAAACTACGCTGCATTAGACCTACAAATTGGGTATGGGGTGTAGAGAGATGGTGTGTTCCACTCCAAGGTGTTCTCCAGGTTGCCTTTCCTGAACTTCTATCTTCAGGCTCTCATTAAATTGTGGTTAAACGGAACAACTGCATTTGGCGTACTAGTTGGTTTGGGGCCTACTATCGGTGTCTGCCGCTCCTTGCTGTTCTCCTGGTTTCCTGTCCTGAAATTCCGTTTTCAGGCGCTCGTTAAGTAGTTGTTAATGTTAGACTGCATTTGGCCTACTAGTTGGGTTGGGGCCTACTATCGGTGTCTGCCACTCCTTGCTGTTCTCCTCCACTGAACAAAGCTGTGCCGCCTGTTTACTACTGTTGCCAACTTTGAACTGCATTTCGACTACTTACTGACTTGGGCCTACTCTCTGTGTCAGCCTCTCATTCCAGTTGTCCTCCACTGCAATGCCCCCTGATTAGTCCTGTGTTACCAATTTTGAACTGCATTTAGCCCACTTTATTCTTTGGGCCTATATCTGTGTTTCCTCCTCATCCTGCCCATTGCCCAGCCAGTGATAGATGAGTCTGCTGGTACATTGACCCATAACGCAACATTTCCCGTGCACGCTACACTGCAAGATTGTGACCCTGCTGAAAGTCAGGTTCCCCTTCCCGCATACCATACCACCTTACACGGGGACAAACAGGAAGGTGCAGATGAAAGTGCAGGTTCCTTCATCAGGTGGGGGGAGGAATACTAGTTGGCGACGTCACTGGCACAGGGCCTCTCATGGTACGCAAAAGTGTTGCTGCCGGTGGGAGGCACCCCCGCCGTGCAAACACACCGCTGTACTTTGAGGGGCCCTGTGCCAGTGCCAATGCCAACGAGTGGGCCCCCCTGCTTGCTCAGGTTCACAGCACTTGCAAAGTTGAAATACTTACCTCTCCCTGCTCCACTGCCGTGACGTGGTCCAGATTTCCTGGGCCCACTAATTACTTGAACCAGCCCTACCCACCACAACTTTAGCCAAATGACCCCCAATTTCAAATGCCTTCCAATTATTATAAGGTAAATTACGCTTGACAAGCTTCATTAAGAAGAATGGATTGTTTTGACATTAAAATGGGCACTCTAGGTGTTTTCCTGGCCCCCACTCACTGCCGACTATGCTGCCCCATTGACTTGCATTGGGTTTCGTGTTTCGGTCGATCCCGACTTTACGTCATAATCGGCCGATTTCACTCGACCCGACTTTTGAGATAGTCGGGTTTCGCGAAACCCGGCTCGACTCTAAAAAGATCAAGGTCGCTCAACTCTAATGCTGAAGCCTTCAGTAAAAGGTAAAGAGACTGCAACCTTGTGTCCTCGTTCTTCACTGCGCCTTTCACCATCCACCATCTACACACTGGGAAGCCCTGGGGACATAATTCACCTGTGGGAAGGTATACCATCTAGCTGCCATAACATCACCCCAGCAGACCCCTTAAAGCAGCGTCGGTCACCCTGACCAAATACCACAGGTGGCGTCATGAACACTTTCCCTTTAAAGACCTTTCCCCCTTTTACTACGGATGTCCCGAGGGCCACGGACTGGGTCAGCCACCGTGACATCCCCCTTGAGAACCGAAGGACGCGGTACCGAGTACCCCACTGCCCACGGGGTACCTGCAGGTACCCATAGTGGGACATGGGGGTGACATACGCCTTCTGCACATGTTTGTGCCTTTTCCTGCTGGCGTACATGATGTTGGAGTCCATGTTGCTGCTCTTCTCTAGCGTAGACTGACAGCTGAGGCTCCACCTGTGTGTGGTGGGTTTCTTCTTTCCTCCTTCCTGGTAGGCCACCAGCTGGTCCACAGATCCAGTCCCGGGTCTGGAGAGTTTCTATGCTTTTTTCCTCTCTCTTCCATGCCTGAACTCTCTGTAGATATGATACCCTGGGCAGCTAAAGGACCTGTGATGATATTACGACCATGTGACCAGTCTTTCTGGCCAGTTATGGCAAGCCAACCACATGCATGTGACCACTGACACAAGTGATTGACTGCAGCGTCATGCCAAGGACGTTGGTATATCACTATTGTAACTCAAATATCTTCCTCCCTACTGGAGTGTTAGCAGATAAACTAGATATATTATTATTCCTGCTTTGTTGCCATTGTTTTACATTTTGGACAACCTATTTAATGACTGCTAAATAAAATACAACATATTTGTGAACTGTTGGGAACTCCCCTATATGATTTAGCTAAATAATGTATTGAAATGCTTGATGTATTTAAGTGAACATGACCAATGAACACATCCATATATTATTTTCTTAGTTGTTCTTGCCTTGGGGTACAGATTTCAAAGTTTGGACACTTGTAACAATTAATTGAATGATCCGGAAAGCAGTTTAGCTTCATTTGAAGTTTTCATTGTATAACAATATTTTGCATCCATTGTGAATTTTCCATGAATAATTTATTCTGCTTCATAGTGGTATTATTATATTTTATAGTGCTATAATATATTCTACTTAGCAATAACCACAGCAACGAAGTTGATGTGCTTTAAAAATCACAATTTCTGCAAAGTGGCACATGTGCTTTAAAACATTATTCCCTGACACTTGGTTAAAGAAACTGTAGATCAAACCATTTATAGCCTGTCAAACTGCCAGTGATTTCTGTAGCTGCTCTTCACTTCTAAGGAAATGTGGTCTAACAGGACTGGCCTTGACATTAGAAAGATGGCCATCCTAGAATAGTGATGTAGTGTTGACTGTGCTGTGTTATATATATGCACAGTGTCTACTGTGGCATTTTGTGGAGAGAATTGATTAAGGTGCGACAATCCCTGACACCTTCCAATGTATTAGTCACAGAAAATCTCTTTTGGCTGGAGGAAATGTATGTATCACATGCACTGCACTTATTATGACTTTGTATGGTATTTAAAAAGTATCTGAAAGCCCTCTCTAAATTATTTTATTTTACTCACTCATATAGCATGACAATATTCTGCAGCACTTTATAGACATCATCACTTTCCCCATTGGGACTCACAATCTATAAACCCTATCAGTAGAGTTGAGCGACCTTGACCTTTTTAGAGTCGAGCCGGGTTTCGCGAAACCCGACTATCTCAAAAGTCGGGTCGAGTGAAATCGGCCGATTATGACGTAAAGTCGGGATCGACCGAAACACGAAACCCAATGCAAGTCAATGGGGCAGCATAGTCGGCAGTGAGTGGGGGCCAGGAAAACACCTAGAGTGCCCATTTTAATGTCAAAACCATCCATTCTTCTTAATGAAGCTTGTCAAGCGTAATTTACCTTATAATAATTGGAAGGCATTTGAAATTGGGGGTCATTTGGCTAAAGTTGTGGTGGGTAGGGCTGGATCAAGTAATTAGTGGGCCCAGGAAATCTGGACCACGTCACGGCAGTGAAGCAGGGAGAGGTAAGTATTTCAACTTTGCAAGTGCTGTGAACCTGAGCAAGCAGGGGGGGCCCACTCGTTGGCATTGGCACTGGCACAGGGCCCCTCAAAGTACAGCGGTGTGTTTGCACGGCGGGGGCGCCTCCCACTGGCAGCAACACTTTTGCGTACTATGAGAGGCCCTGTGCCAGTGACGTCGCCAACTAGTATTCCTCCCCCCACCTGATGAAGGAACCTGCACTTTCATCTGCACCTTCCTCTTTGTCCCCGTGTAAGGTGGTATGGTATGCGGGAAGAGCAACCTGACTTTCAGCAGGGTCACAATGTGGTTGTGTAGCGTGCACGGGGAATGTTGCGTTATGGGTCAATGTACCAGCAGACTCATCTATCACTGGCTGGGCAATGGGCAGGATGAGGAGGAAACACAGATATAGGCCCAAATAATAAAGTGGGCTAAATGCAGTTCAAAATTGGTAACACAGGAATAACCAGGGGGCATTGCAGTGGAGGACAACTGGAATGAGAGGCTGACACAGAGAGTAGGCCCAAATCAGTAAGTAGTCGAAATGCAGTTCAAAATTGGCAACCGTAGTAAACAGGCGGCACAGCTTTGTTCAGTGGAGGAGAACAGCAAGGAGTGGCAGACACCGATATTAGGCCCCAAACCAACTAGTAGGCCAAATGCAGTCTAACATTAACAACTACTTAACGAGCGCCTGAAAACGGAATTTCAGGACAGGAAACCAGGAGAACAGCAAGAAGCGGCAGACACTGTTAGTAGGCCCCAAACCAACTAGTACGCCAAATGCAGTTGTTCCATTTAACCACAATTTAACGAGAGCCTGAAGATAGAAGCTCAGGAAAGGCAACCTGGAGAACACCTTGGAGTGGAACACACCATCTCTCTCCACCCCATACCCATTTTGTAGGCCTAATGCTGTGTAGTTTTCTACAACTACTAAACGAGAGTCGGAAGACCGAAGCAATGGCAAGGCAACCTGGGGAACACCTTGGAGTGTAACACACCATCTCTCTCCAACCGATACCCATTTTGTAGGCCTAATGCAGTGTAGTTTTCTACAACTACTAAACGAGAGTCGGAAGATCGAAGCAATGGCGAGGAAACCTGGAGAACACCTTGGAGTGTAACACACCATCTCTCTCCACCCCATACCCATTTTGTAGGCCTAATGCTGTGTAGTTTTCTACAACTACTAAACGAGAGTCGGAAGACCGAAGCAATGGCAAGGCAACCTGGGGAACACCTTGGAGTGTAACACACCATCTCTCTCCACCCGATACCCATTTTGTAGGCCTAATGCAGTGTAGTTTTCTACAACTACTAAACGAGAGTCGGAAGACCGAAGCAATGGCAAGGCAACCTGGGGAACACCTTGGAGTGTAGCACACCATCTCTCTCCACCCGATACCCATTTTGTAGGCCTAATGCAGTGTAGTTTTCTACAACTACTAAACGAAAGTCGGAAGATCGAAGCAATGGCGAGGAAACCTGGAGAACACCTTGGAGTGTAACACACCATCTCTCTCCACCCCATACCCATTTTGTAGGCCTAATGCTGTGTAGTTTTGTACAACTACTAAACGAGAGTCGGAAGACCGAAGCAATGGCAAGGCAACCTGGGGAACACCTTGGAGTGTAACACACCATATCTCTCCACCCGATACCCATTTTGTAGGCCTAATGCAGTGTAGTTTTCAACAACTACTAAACGAGAGTCGGAAGACCGAAGCAATGGCAAGGCAACCTGGGGAACACCTTGGAGTGTAACACACCATCTCTCTCCACCCGATACCCATTTTGTAGGCCTAATGCAGTGTAGTTTTCTACAACTACTAAACGAGAGTCGGAAGATCGAAACAATGGCGAGGAAACCTGGAGAACACCTTGGAGTGTAACACACCATCTCTCTCCACCCCATACCCATTTTGTTGGCCTAATGCTGTGTAGTTTTCTACAACTACTAAACGAGAGTCGGAAGACCGAAGCAATGGCAAGGCAACCTGGGGAACACCTTGGAGTGTAACACACCATCTCTCTCCACCCGATACCCATTTTGTAGGCCTAATGCAGTGTAGTTTTCTACAACTACTAAACGAGAGTCGGAAGACCGAAGCAATGGCAAGGCAACCTGGGGAACACCTTGGAGTGTAACACACCATCTCTCTCCACCCGATACCCATTTTGTAGGCCTAATGCAGTGTAGTTTTCTACAACTACTAAACGAGAGTCGGAAGACCGAGGCAATGGCAAGGCAACCTGGGGAACACCTTGGAGTGTAACACACCATCTCTCTCCACCCGATACCCATTTTGTAGGCCTAATGCAGTGTATTTTTCTACAACTACTAAACGAGAGTCGGAAGATCGAAGCAATGGCGAGGAAACCTGGAGAACACCTTGGAGTGTAACACACCATCTCTCTCCACTCCATACCCATTTTGTAGGCCTAATGCTGTGTAGTTTTCTACAACTACTAAACGAGAGTCGGAAGATCGAAGCAATGGCGAGGAAACCTGGAGAACACCTTGGAGTGGAACACACCATCTCTCTACACCCCATACCCAATTTGTAGGCCTAATGCAGTGTAGTTTCCAAGAACTACTAAACGAGAGCCGGCAGATCGAAGCTCAGGAAAGGCAACCTGGAGCACACCTTGGAGTGGAACACACCATCTCTCTACACCCCATTCCCAATTTGTAGGCCTAATGCAGTGTAGTTTCCAACAACTACTAAACGAGAGCCGGAAGATTGAAGCTCAGGAATGGCAACCTGGAGAACACCTTGGAGTGGAACACACCATCTCTCTACACCCCATACCCAATTTGTAGGCCTAATGCAGTGTAGTTTCCAACAACTACTAAACGAGAGCCGGAAGATCGAAGCTCAGGAAAGGCAACCTGGAGAACACCTTGGAGTTGAACACACCATCTCTCTACACCCCATACCCAATTTGTAGGCCTAATGCAGCCTACTTTCCGACAACTACTAAACGAGAGCATGAAGATCGAAGCTCAGGAAAGGCAACCTGGGGAACACCTTGGAGTGTAACACACCCTCTCTCTACACCACGGAAGTGCTGATTCTTAGGAAGGAAGGCTGTCGGAAAGAAGCAGGGCGCGTCCGAGGGTGATTATATTCTTATTAGGTATATACTCACCCTCGGACGCGCCCTGCTTCTTTATTTGTAATGAATGTTTATTTGCAATGTGGTTTTGACTTACTCTATTTTTTTGGTAAATAATGATTTTATTATTTTCATTGTTTTGCATCTTCTTGGCAATAATATAAAGAAGACGCGACAGGACAACACTCGGTGGATCCCATATCTGTGTTTTAAATTGAAAAAAACTTTCAGTTAACTACTTGCAGGAGAAAGTTATTGTAGCTGGTGGCCATTTTTAGTACTGTACCAGATTTTTGTTGTATGTGTTTGTTTTTAATGTTAAAATGTCTGCATTTGATATCTCTCCAGTATTTTCTTTTTTATAAGCAAAATACTTATTTTTATATTTTCTGATGTTGGTTCAAGGGGTACACGGGCAGCAGTAGACAGGTCAGTGGAGGCCTAGTGGAAGGAGGGACCGCAGACAGGCTTCGAAGCCCTAACATAATAAATTGGGCTGGCTGTAGGCAATTTAAAATTGGTTCCAGGGGAACCCGGGCAGCAGTAGACAGGTCAGTGGAGGCCTAGTGGAAGGAGGGACCGCAGACAGGCTTCGAAGCCCTAACATAATAAATTGGGCTGGCTGTAGGCAATTTAAAATTGGTTCCAGGGGAACCCGGGCAGCAGTAGACAGGTCAGTGGAGGCCTAGTGGAAGGAGGGACCGCAGACAGGCTTCGAAGCCCTAACATAATAAATTGGGCTGGCTGTAGGCAATTTAAAATTGGTTCCAGGGGAACCCGGGCAGCAGTAGACAGGTCAGTGGAGGCCTAGTGGAAGGAGGGACCGCAGACAGGCTTCGAAGCCCTAACATAATAAATTGGGCTGGCTGTAGGCAATTTAAAATTGGTTCCAGGGGAACTCGGGCAGCAGTAGACAGGTCAGTGGAGGCCTAGTGGAAGGAGGGACCGCAGACAGGCTTCGAAGCCCTAACATAATAAATTGGCCTGGCTGTAGGCAATTTACAATTGGTTCCAGGGGAACACGGGCGGCAGTAGACAGGTCAGTAGAGGCCTAGTGGAAGGAGGGACCGCAGACAGGCTTCGAAGCCCTAACATAATAAATTGGGCTGGCTGTAGGCAATTTAAAATTGGTTCCAGGGGAACCCGGGCAGCAGTAGACAGGTCAGTGGAGGCCTAGTGGAAGGAGGGACCGCAGACAGGCTTCGAAGCCCTAACATAATAAATTGGGCTGGCTGTAGGCAATTTAAAATTGGTTCCAGGGGAACACGGGCAGCAGTGGCCTGTTCAGTGTAGTAGTAGTGGAAAAACGGGCCGCAGACAGGCTTCGAAGGCCTAACATAACAAAAATTGGGATGTAGGCAATTTACAATTGGTTCCAGGGGAACACGGGCAGCAGTAGATAGGTCAGTGGAGGCCTAGTGGAAGGAGGGACCGCAGACAGGCTTCGAAGCCCTAACATAATAAATTGGCCTGGCTGTAGGCAAATTACAATTGGTTCCAGGGGAACACGGGCGGCAGTAGACAGGTCAGTGGAGGCCTAGTGGAAGGAGGGACCGCAGACAGGCTTCGAAGCCCTAACATAATAAATTGGGCTGGCTGTTGGCAATTTAAAATTGGTTCCAGGGGAACCCGGGCAGCAGTAGACAGGTCAGTGGAGGCCTAGTGGAAGGAGGGACCGCAGACAGGCTTCGAAGCCCTAACATAATAAATTGGGCTGGCTGTAGGCAATTTAAAATTGGTTCCAGGGGAACCCGGGCAGCAGTAGACAGGTCAGTGGAGGCCTAGTGGAAGGAGGGACCGCAGACAGGCTTCGAAGCCCTAACATAATAAATTGGGCTGGCTGTAGGCAATTTAAAATTGGTTCCAGGGGAACCCGGGCAGCAGTAGACAGGTCAGTGGAGGCCTAGTGGAAGGAGGGACCGCAGACAGGCTTCGAAGCCCTAACATAATAAATTGGCCTGGCTGTAGGCAATTTAAAATTGGTTCCAGGGGAACACGGGCAGCAGTAGACAGGTCAGTGGAGGCCTAGTGGCAGGAGGGACCGCAGACAGGCTTCGAAGCCCTAACATAATAAATTGGGCTGGCTGTAGGCAATTTAAAATTGGTTCCAGGGGAACCCGGGCAGCAGTAGACAGGTCAGTGGAGGCCTAGTGGAAGGAGGGACCGCAGACAGGCTTCGAAGCCCTAACATAATAAATTGGGCTGGCTGTAGGCAATTTAAAATTGGTTCCAGGGGAACCCGGGCAGCAGTAGACAGGTCAGTGGAGGCCTAGTGGAAGGAGTGACCGCAGACAGGCTTCGAAGGCCTAACATAAGAAAAATGTCAATACAATGGTATTGACAGTGCCAGGCATTGAAGGATGTCAGCGCATAGACTAAACATTGGTGGAGCTGTGAGAGAAAATTTTGCAAGTGGTAGAGCACTGTTTGACCTGGGGGGGGGGACTGTCTTGTGGCCGGCGGGACAGGCCCAGGGCCCCTCATATTACAACGGTGTGTCTGACATTGGGTGCGCACCACCACCGCCAGACACATTATTGTACTATGAGGGACCTAGTGGCAGTGCCGTCGACCAAAAGCGGGCACACCCACCTCTTCAGACAAACAGTACTCTCACGGGTGCTGGCGCCAAGTGGCGATACCACGGCCCCGTGTGGGGACTTTGGCCATTTAGGGAGGTGTTAACATGTCGGATGCTGGACAATCAGGTGCTGCAATTACGAGATTGGAAAAGTCGTTCAGAATAGTCCACAGGCAAGACCTTTACATAGGAAAGCTAGGTGTCAGCCGGGCAAGGTGGGGCAAAAGATTTCGAAATCCAGTTGTGGTTCATTTTAATGAAGGTTAGATCATCTACATTTTGGGTAGCCAGACGAGTCCTTTTTTCTGTTAGTATTGAACCTGCAGCACTGAATACTCTTTCTGATAGGACACTAGCTGCCGGGCAAGCAAGCTCCTGCAATGCATATTCTGCCAATTCTGGCCAGGTGTCTAATTTTGATGCCCAGTAATCAAATGGGAATGACGGTTGAGGGAGAACGTCGATAAGGGATGAAAAATAGTTAGTAACCATACTGGACAAATGTTGTCTCCTGTCACTTTGAATTGATGCTGCAGTACCTGTCCTGTCTGCGGTCATAGCAAAATCACTCCACAACCTGGTCAGCAAACCCCTCTGGCCAACGACACTTCTGATTTCTGCCCCTCTTACACCTCTGGTCTGCTGGCCCCTGCAGCTCGTGTTAGAACGATCACGGGCGCTGTGTGCAGGGAATGCCAGAAGCAAACGGTCAACAAGAGTTGATTGTTTGGTTGCTAATATTAGTTCCAAGTTCTCATGTGGCATTATATTTTGCAATTTGCCTTTATAGCGAGGATCAAGGAGGCAGGCCAACCAGTAATCGTCATCGTTCATCATTTTTGTTATGCGTGTGTCCCTTTTGAGGATACGTAAGGCATAATCCGCCATGTGGGCCAAAGTTCCAGTTCTCAAATCTGTGGTTGTGCTTGGTTGAGGGGCAGTTTCAGGCAAATCCACGTCACTTGTGTCCCTCCAAAAACCAGAACCCGGCCTTGCCGCGCCAACAATTTCCACTGGCCCCGGAAAAGCTTCCTCATTAAAAATATAATCATCCCCATCATCCTCCTTGTCCTCCTCCTCCTCTTCGCCTGCTACGTCGTCCTGTACACTGCCCTGGCCAGACAATGGCTGACTGTCATCAAGGCTTTCCTCTTCCTCAGCTGCAGACGCCTGATCCTTTATGTGCGTCAAACCTTGCATCAGCAGACGCATTAGGGGGATGCTCATGCTTATTATGGCGTGTTCTGCACTAACCAGCCGTGTGCATTCCTCAAAACACTGAAGGACTTGACACATGTCTTGAATCTTCGACCACTGCACACCTGACAACTCCATGTCTGCCATCCTACTGCCTGCCCGTGTATGTGTATCCTCCCACAAAAACATAACAGCCCGCCTCTGTTCACACAGTCTCTGAAGCATGTGCAGTGTTGAGTTCCACCTTGTTGCAACGTCTATGATTAGGCAATGCTGGGGAAGGTTCAAAGAACGCTGATAGGTCTGCATACGGCTGGAGTGTACGGGCGAACGGCGGATATGTGAGCAAAGTCCACGCACTTTGAGGAGCAGGTCGGATAACCCCGGATAACTTTTCAGGAAGCACTGCACCACCAGGTTTAAGGTGTGAGCCAGGCAAGGAATGTGTTTCAGTTGGGAAATGGAGATGGCAGCCATGAAATTCCTTCCGTTATCACTCACTACCTTGCCTGCCTCAAGATCTACAGTGCCCAGCCACGACTGCGTTTCTTTCTGCAAGAACTCGGACAGAACTTCAGCGGTGTGTCTGTTTTCACCCAAACACTTCATAGCCAATACAGCCTGCTGACGTTTGCCAGTAGCTGCCCCATAATGGGAGACCTGGTGTGCAACAGTGGCAGCTGCGGATGGAGTGGTTGTGCGACTGCGGTCTGTGGACGAGGTCTCGCTTCTGCAGGAGGACGAGGAGGAGGGGGTGCGAATGGCTACAGCCAACTGTTTCCTAGACCGTGGGCTAGGCAGAACTGTCCCAAACTTGCTGTCCCCTGTGGACCCTGCATCCACCACATTTACCCAGTGTGCCGTGATGGACACGTAACGTCCCTGGCCATGCCTACTGGTCCATGCATCTGTTGTCAGGTGCACCTTTGTGCTCACAGATTGCCTGAGTGCATGGACGATGCTCTCTTTAACATGCTGGTGGAGGGCTGGGATGGCTTTTCTGGAAAAAAAAGTGTCGACTGGGTAGCTCGTAGCGTGGTACAGCGTAGTCCATCAGGGCTTTGAAAGCTTTGCTTTCAACTAACCGGTAGGGCATCATCTCTAACGAGATTAGTCTAGCTATGTGGGCGTTCAAACCCTGTGTACGCGGATGCGAGGCTAAGTACTTCCTTTTTCTAACCATAGTCTCATGTAGGGTGAGCTGGACTGGAGAGCTGGAGATCGTGGAACTAGCGGGGGTGCCGGTGGACATGGCAGACTGAGAGACGGTGGGAGATGGTATTGTTGCCGCCGGTGCCCTAGATGCAGTGTTTCCTACTACGAAACTGGTGATTCCCTGACCCTGACTTCTTTGGCCTGGCAAAGAAACCTGCACAGATACTGCAGGTGGTGCAGAAAATGGTGGCCCTACACTGCCGGAAGGGATGTTGTGTTGCTGACTAGCTTCATTGGCCGAGGGTGCTACAACCTTAAGGGACGTTTGGGAGTTAGTCCAAGCTTGCAAATGCATGGTGGTTAAATGTCTATGCATGCAACTTGTATTGAGACTTTTCAGATTCTGCCCTCTGCTTAAGGTAGTTGAACATTTTTGACAGATGACTTTGCGCTGATCAATTGGATGTTGTTTAAAAAAATGCCAGACTGCACTCTTTCTAGCATCGGATACCTTTTTCAGGCATTGCAGACTGAGCTTTAACCGGATGGCCACGCTGTCCTCCAACAGGTTTTGACTTTGCCACGCGTTTTGGGCAAGATACGGGCCCGGCAGATGGAACCTGTTGCGATGTTGATGCCTGCTGCGGCCCCTCCTCCTCCGCTTCAGAACTGCTGCCGCCTGCACCCTGTTCCCCCAATGGCTGCCAATCGGGGTCAAGAACTGGGTCATCTATTACCTCTTCTTGTAGCTCGTGTGCAACTTCGTCTGTGTCACCTTGTCGGTCGGTGGTATAGCGTTCGTGATGGGGCAACATAGTCTCATCAGGGTCTGATTCTTGATCAGCACCCTGCGAGGGCAATGTTGTGGTCTGAGTCAAAGGACCAGCATAGTAGTCTGGCTGTGGCTGTGCATCAGTGCACTCCATGTCAGATTCAACTTGTAATGGGCATGGACTGTTAACTGCTTCACTTTCTAAGCCAGGGACGGTATGTGTAAAGAGCTCCATGGAGTAACCCGTTGTGTCGCCTGCTGCATTCTTCTCTGTTGTTGTTTTTGCTGAAGAGGACAAGGAAGCGACTTGTCCCTGACCGTGAACATCCACTAACGACGCGCTGCTTTTACTTTTACCAGTTTCACGAGAGGAGGCAAAAGAGCTAGAGGCTGAGTCAGCAAGATAAGCCAAAACTTGCTCTTGCTGCTCCGGCTTTAAAAGCGGTTTTCCTACTCCCAGAAAAGGGAGCGTTCGAGGCCTTGTGTAGCCAGACGACGAACCTGGCTCCACAGCTCCAGACTTAGGTGCAATATTTTTTTTCCCACGACCACCTGATGCTCCACCACTACCACTACCCTCATTACCAGCTGACAATGAACGCCCCCGGCCACGGCCTCTTCCACCAGACTTCCTCATTGTTTTAAAATCCTTACCAAAATAACGGTATTTGTTGCAGTCACACAACTTACACGGTGAGTTATAACTTCAGTATGATTTAGCTACCCCTTTACAGGTGGGTGAGACCACAACGAAAATCAGGCACAATGTTACACACTCTGTTGTTGGTGGCAACAAATGAGAGAGATGCCACACACGCAGGACTGTCACTGAAGCGCAAATGTAAATATTAATCTCCCACTGATTTGTGTTTTTTTTTTTAAAAAGGAGACTTTAGAAAAAAAAAAAAAAATGATTTTTTAAGGAAGAATTTATAAACCAAATAAAATGAAATGATTTTTTCAGGGAGAATTTAGAAAACAAATAAAACATAAAATAGCCTTTCTAGGGCCCAGTGAGTGAGAGAGGACGCACACAGGAGTCAGGAGTGGCACACAAGCCCAGAGGCCAATATTTATCTCCCACTGATTGATTTAGTGATTTTTTCAGGTAGATTTTGGAACCCAAATCAAGCAAAAAAAATTAATAGGCTTTCTATGGCCCACAATTGGAGAGAGAGAGATGGCACACCCAGGAGTCAAGACTGGCACACAAGCAGAAAGGGCAATATTAATCTCCCACTGATTTGATTTTTTTTTTTTTTTTTCAGGGAGACTTTAGAAAAAAAAATACAAAAAAATGAATTTTTCAGGAATAATTTAGAAACCAAATAAAATAAAATGATTTTTTCAGGGAGAATTTAGAAAACAAATAAAACAAAAAATAGGCTTTCTAGGGCCCACTGAGTGAGAGAGGACGCACACAGGAGTCAGGAGTGGCACACAAGCCCAGAGGCCAATATTTATCTCCCACTGATTGATTTAGTGATTTTTTCAGGTAGATTTTGGAACCCAAAGCAAGCAAAAAAATTAATAGGCTTTCTATGGCCCACAATTGGAGAGAGAGAGATGGCACACCCAGGAGTCAAGACTGGCACACAAGCAGAAAGGGCAATATTAATCTCCCACTGATTTGTTTTTTTGTTTTTTTTTCAGGGAGACTTTAGAAAAAAAAAATACAAAAAAAATGATTTTTTTCAGGAATAATTTAGAAACCAAATAAAATAAAATGATTTTTTCAGGGAGAATTTAGAAAACAAATAAAACAAAAAATAGGCTTTCTAGGGCCCACTGAGTGAGAGAGGACGCACACAGGAGTCAGGAGTGGCACACAAGCCCAGAGGCCAATATTTATCTCCCACTGATTGATTTAGTGATTTTTTCAGGTAGATTTTGGAACCCAAATCAAGCAAAAAAATTAATAGGCTTTCTATGGCCCACAATTGGAGAGAGAGAGATGGCACACCCAGGAGTCAAGACTGGCACACAAACAGAAAGGGCAATATTAATCTCCCACTGATTTGATTTTTTTTTTTTTTTCAGGGAGACTTTAGAAAAAAAAATACAAAAAAAATGATTTTTTTCAGGAATAATTTAGAAACCAAATAAAATAAAATGATTTTTTCAGGGAGAATTTAGAAAACAAATAAAACAAAAAATAGGCTTTCTAGGGCCCACTGAGTGAGAGAGGACGCACACAGGAGTCAGGAGTGGCACACAAGCCCAGAGGCCAATATTTATCTCCCACTGATTGATTAAGTGATTTTTTCAGGTAGATTTTGGAACCCAAATCAAGCAAAAAAATTAATAGGCTTTCTATGGCCCACAATTGGAGAGAGAGAGATGGCACACCCAGGAGTCAAGACTGGCACACAAGCAGAAAGGGCAATATTAATCTCCCACTGATTTGTTTTTTGTTTTGTTTTTCAGGGAGACTTTAGAAAAAAAAAATACAAAAAAAATGATTTTTTTCAGGAATAATTTAGAAACCAAATAAAATAAAATGATTTTTTCAGGAAGAAATTAGAAAACAAATAAAACAAAAAATAGGCTTTCTAGGGCCCACTGAGTGAGAGAGGACGCACACAGGAGTCAGGAGTGGCACACAAGCCCAGAGGCCAATATTTATCTCCCACTGATTGATTTAGTGATTTTTTCAGGTAGATTTTGGAACCCAAAGCAAGCAAAAAAATTAATAGGCTTTCTATGGCCCACAATTGGAGAGAGAGAGATGTCACACCCAGGAGTCAAGACTGGCACACAAGCAGAAAGGGCAATATTAATCTCCCACTGATTTGTTTTTTTGTTTTTTTTTCAGGGAGACTTTAGAAAAAAAAAATACAAAAAAAATGATTTTTTTCAGGAATAATTTAGAAATCAAATAAAATAAAATGATTTTTTCAGGGAGAATTTAGAAAACAAATAAAACAAAAAATAGGCTTTCTAGGGCCCACTGAGTGAGAGAGGACGCACACAGGAGTCAGGAGTGGCACACAAGCCCAGAGGCCAATATTTATCTCCCACTGATTGATTTATTGATTTTTTCAGGTAGAATTTAGAACCCAAATCAACCAAAAAAATAAATAGGCTTTCTATGGCCCACTATTTGTGAGAGAGATGGCACGCTCAGGACTGGCACACAAGCCCAGAGGCCAATATTAATCTCCCACTTTTTTTTTTTTTTCCAGGGAAAATTTATAAACCCAATAAAAAAAATAATAAATAGGCTTTCTATGGCCCACTATCTGAGAGAGAGAGATGGCACGCTTAGGACTGGCGCACAAGCCCAAAGGCCAATATTAATCTCCCACTGATTGATTTATTGATTTTTTCAGGTAGATTTTGGAACCCAAATCAAGCAAAAAAATAAATAGGCTTTCTATGGCCCACTGAGAGATGGCACACACAGGAGTAAGGAGTGGCACACAAGCCCTGAGGCCAATATTTTTCTCCCACTGATTGATGTAGTGATTTTTTCAGGTAGATTTTAGAACCCAAATCAAGCAAAAAAATAAATAGGCTTTCTATGGCCCACTGAGTGAGAGATGACACAGACAGGGATGGCACTCTAGCAGAAATGCCAATCTTAATCTCCCACAAAAAAAAAAAAAAAAAAAAAGGAACTGTCCTTCAATTACTATCTCCCTGCAGTAATCTCAGCCAGGTATGGCAGGCAGCAATAAGGAGTGGACTGATGCACAAATTAAATAAAAAGTGTGGACAAACAAACAAGATAGCTGTGCAGAAAGGAAGGAACAAGAGGATTTGTGCTTTGAAAAAAGCAGTTGGTTTGCACAGCGGCGTACACACAGCAATGCAGCTATCAGGGAGCCTTCTAGGGCAGCCCAATGAGCTACAGCGCTGAGGGGAAAAAAAAAAAAAATGTAGCTTCCACTGTCCCTGCACACCGAAGGAGATGTTGGGCAGTGGAAATCGCTACAGCACAAGCGGTTTGGTGGTTAATGGACCCTGCCTAACGCTATCCCTGCTTCTGACGAAGCGGCAGTAACCTCTCCCTAGGCTCAGATCAGCAGCAGTAACATGGCGGTCGGCGGGAACGCCCCTTTATAGCCCCTGTGACGCCGCGGACAGCAAGCCAATCACTGCAATGCCCTTCTCTAAGATGGTGGGGACCAGGACCTATGTCATCACGCTGCCCACACTCTGCGTTTACCTTCATTGGCTGAGAAATGGCGCTTTTCGCGTCATTGAAACGCGACTTTGGCGCGAAAGTCGCGTACCGCATGGCCGACCCCGCACAGGGG
Organism: Ranitomeya imitator; assembly: GCF_032444005.1. Taxonomy (NCBI): domain Eukaryota; kingdom Metazoa; phylum Chordata; class Amphibia; order Anura; family Dendrobatidae; genus Ranitomeya; species Ranitomeya imitator. Next base: position 704,145,033 of record NC_091283.1, read on the forward strand.
TCGGATCGGGTTTCATGAAACCCGACTTTGTCAAAAGTCGGCGACTTTTGAAAATGTTCGACCCGTTTCGCTCAACCCTACCTATCAGTATGTCTTTGGAACTTGGGAGGAAACCTGCACAAACACATGGAGGACATGTAAACTCCTTGCAGATGTTGTCCTTGGTTATTTCCAGTCTGCAAGTCTACAGTGCTAACCACTTAGCCAATGTGCTAAGTGTGATCCCAAAAAAGGAGGAGCATACAGTACATAATGTCTGAATAGAAACCTGATCCATCACATGATTGGGGAACCATTGATACCGCAATGCCCTGCACTTGGGGTAAGCAACAAAGCTAATCAGAACTATACTACATTTCTAATTGGAGGCATTTGCAATTATAATCATTATTATTATTACACCTACTATTTATCGGGATAGGATCTTGGAGATGAGAATACCCTCTTTAATGAGAGGCGCTTCCATGTCCAAGCCCAAGTCTAAGATCAATATGTGTAGTATCTAGTAGGGTTGAGCGACTTTTCATTTTTTGAGGTCGAGTCGGGTTTCACGAAACCCGACTTTCTCAAAAGTCGGGTCGAGTGAAATCGGCCGATCTTATTGAAAAGTCGGGGTCGGGGATCGGCCGAAACACGAAACCCAATGCAAAGTCAATGGAATTTTTTTTTTTATATCTGCTTCAGCGTGATATAGCAGAAAAGCCGGTAATTCAATTGCCGGCTTTTCATTTCTCCTGCCTAAACCCGACATGATATGAGACATGGTTTACATACAGTAAACCATGTCATATCCCCCTTTTTTTTGCATATTACACACTACTAATGTTAGTAGTGTGTATATGCAAAATTTCGGCGCTCTAGCTATTAAATTAAAGGGTTAAATCGCGGAAAATATTGGCTTGGGCTCCCGCGCAATTTTCTTCACCAGAATAGTAAAGCCAGTGACTGAGGGCAGATATTAATAGCCTGGAGAAGGTCCACGGTCCACGGTTACTGGCCCCCCCCTGGCTAAAAACATCTGCCCCCAGCCACCCCAGAAAAGGCACATCCGGAAGATGCGCCTATTCTGGCACTTGGCCACTCTCTTCCCATTCCCGTGTAGCGGTGGGATATGGGGTAATGAAGGGTTAATGTCACCTTCCCCTGCAAAACCCCGGGGAATGAAGGTAATGTAGGTCAATGACCTATAGTTACCTTCAGTCCCGGTGATGCGCCCTCTGCTGGATGTCCTCAAATTACCTTGAGCAAGGGAACTTTCCTGGATATCCCACCGCTACACGGGAATGGGTAGAGAGTGGCCAAGTGCCAGAATAGGCGCATCTTACAGATGTGCCTTTTCTGGGGTAGCTGGGGGCAGATGTTTCTAGCCAGGGGGGCCAATAACCGTGGACCCTCTCCAGGCTATTATTATTTGCCCTCAGTCACTGGCTTTACTACTCTGGCGGAGAAAATTGCGCGGGAGCCCATGCCAATTTTTTCCGCGATTTAACCCTTTAATTTAATAGCTAGAGCGCCGAAATTTTGCAATACAAACTACTAACATTAGTAGTGTGTAATATGCAAAAAAAAGGGGGATATGACATGGTTTACTGTATGTAAACCATGTCTTATATCATGTCGGTTTAGGCAGGAGAAATGAAAGGCCGGCAATTGAATTACCGGCTTTTCAACATTATCGCGCTGAAATATATACAGTGGGGCAAAAAAGTATTTAGTCAGTCAGCAATAGTGCAAGTTCCACCACTTAAAAAGATGAGAGGCGTCTGTAATTTACATCATAGGTAGACCTCAACTATGGGAGACAAACTGAGAAATAAAAATCCAGAAAATCACATTGTCTGTTTTTTTAACAATTTATTTGCATATTATGGTGGAAAATAAGTATTTGGTCAGAAACAAACAATCAAGATTTCTGGCTCTCACAGACCTGTAACTTCTTCTTTAAGAGTCTCCTCTTTCCTCCACTCATTACCTGTAGTAATGACACCTGTTTAAACTTGTTATCAGTATAAAAAGACACCTATGCACACCCTCAAACAGTCTGACTCCAAACTCCACTATGGTGAAGACAAAAGAGCTGTCAAAGGACACCAGAAACAAAATTGTAGCCCTGCACCAGGCTGGGAAGACTGAATCTGCAATAGCCAACCAGCTTGGAGTGAAGAAATCAACAGTGGGAGCAATAATTAGAAAATGGAAGACATACAATACCACTGATAATCTCCCTCGATCTGGGGCTCCACGCAAAATCCCACCCCGTGAGGTCAGAATGATCACAAGAACGGTGAGCAAAAATCCCAGAACCACGCGGGGGGACCTAGTGAATGAACTGCAGAGAGCTGGGACCAATGTAACAAGGCCTACCATAAGTAACACACTACGCCACCATGGACTCAGATCCTGCAGTGCCAGACGTGTCCCAATGCTTAAGCCAGTACATGTCCGGGCCCGTCTGAAGTTTGCTAGAGAGCATTTGGATGATCCAGAGGAGTTTTGGGAGAATGTCCTATGGTCTGATGAAACCAAACTGGAACTGTTTGGTAGAAACACAACTTGTCGTGTTTGGAGGAAAAAGAATACTGAGTTGCATCCATCAAACACCATACCTACTGTAAAGCATGGTGGTGGAAACATCATGCTTTGGGGCTGTTTCTCTGCAAAGGGGCCAGGACGACTGATCCGGGTACATGAAAGAATGAATGGGGCCATGTATCGTGAGATTTTGAGTGCAAACCTCCTTCCATCAGCAAGGGCATTGAAGATGAAACGTGGCTGGGTCTTTCAACATGACAATGATCCAAAGCACACCGCCAGGGCAACGAAGGAATAGCTTCGTAAGAAGCATTTCAAGGTCCTGGAGTGGCCTAGCCAGTCTCCAGATCTCAACCCTATAGAAAACCTTTGGAGGGAGTTGAAAGTCCGTGTTGCCAAGCGAAAAGCCAAAAACATCACTGCTCTAGAGGAGATCTGCATGGAGGAATGGGCCAACATACCAACAACAGTGTGTGGCAACCTTGTGAAGACTTACAGAAAACGTTTGACCTCTGTCATTGCCAACAAAGGATATATTACAAAGTATTGAGATGAAATTTTGTTTCTGACCAAATACTTTTTTTCCACCATAAAATGCAAATAAAATGTTAAAAAACTGACAATGTGATTTTCTGGATTTTTTTTTCTCAGTTTGTCTCCCATAGTTGAGGTCTACCTATGATGTAAATTACAGACGCCTCTCATCTTTTTAAGTGGTGGAACTTGCACTATTGCTGACTGACTAAATACTTTTTTGCCCCACTGTATATATATATATATATATATATATATATATATGCGTGTGTGTGTCTCTATGATATATATATATCACGAAACCCAACTTTGCTAAAAGTCGGCAACTTTTGAAAATTGCTGATCTGTTTTGCTCAACCCTAGTATCTAGTGTCAGCTATAGTGGTGTAAAGCAGTAGAAACAAGTTTTTGAAGGTTGGAGTGATGTCCCACTATCTGGCAGTTTGATGGTGGTGCCTGGAGAGTGCAGTACAAGGAAATAATTTATCCATTTTGTAAAATTGTATGAAGGAATGATAATGACTAAGTGTCAGTCTTTCAGGGTTTTGGCTCGGCTTCCAGTAAAGGTGCAGTTAATGCCACATAATACAAAGAGATTTTAGATGATTGAATGCTTCCTTCCCAGTGAAAGGAGAATGTTATAGCTGCAAAAGGAAACACATCCCAACATTATTGTGGAGACACGGGGAGTCGGCGGGTGCCCTGGGTCCACTAGCTGGAACTGCATGGACCAGGGATCGTCCCACCGAATGCCCGCTCTCCCTTTAACGTGGGTGTAACGCTACTCAGACAACATTGTGAGGGTAAAACAGTGTGGCACAGCATTACTGAACCAAAAAACAGGCAGATAACATGTAGAACAGTCCCAGCACAGTACCAAAAATTTTGCACATTACAGAGTCTCACCTTTCCGCTGATTCGTTGGGATAATGGCAGCTGTTACGTCAGAGCTCCTAGGGTCGGCTACCCCACCTGTGGCACACATAGGGAGAGGGTATCGACAAGCGTAGGTATATGACAGTCCATTCAGTCCATGCAAGGCTACTTGATCGAAGGATCACAACCTGGCTTCATTTTCCAGGGTCGATTACTCCACCTGTGGCAAGCACACGGAGAGGAGGTGACGACGAATGTAAGAAAATGACAGTTCATTGAGTCCATACAAGGTACAAGGCCAGTTGATTCAAGAATCACAACCTAGTTTCTCTATATGCATCCATGGTTCAGTGATGGTCAATGGGACACAGCTGTATTCCTCTAACCGGGGCCCAAAACCTATAGGTTGTTTCCTGCAGAATGATAGATTCCTGTCCCTCGTGATGGAGCCATGATGTAAAATGACATGACAGGTACTGCTGCATCGATGCAAAGTGTCAGGAGTCATCATTTGTCCAGTATGGTAACCAACTATTTTTCCGCCATTATCGATGTTCTCCCTCACAGGTCATTCCCCTTTGATTACTGGGCATCTAAAATAGACAGACACCTGGCCTGAATTGGCAGAATATGCATTACAGGAGCTCGCTTGCCCAGCTGTTAGTGTTCTCTCAGAAAGAGTCTTCTGTGCTGCTGGTTCAATACTGACCAAAAAAAGGACACGTCTGGCTCCCCGAAATGTTGATGATCTAACCTTCATTAAAATGAACCAATCATGGATTTCGAATTATTTTGCCCCACCTTCCCTTGCTGACACGTAGCTTGCCAGAAAAATTTCTTGTTTTTGGCCTCCTCTTACTGACTTCACCAATTCCTCCATTTGCAGGTGCCGAATGTCCATCATAGGCCATTTGTATACCTCCCTAAATGGGCTGACTCCCCCCACAGGACCTTGGTCACAACTTGGCGCAAGCACCCGTGCGAGTGCCGTTTGCCTGGACAGGTGTGTGTGCCCACTCTTGGGCGACGGCACTGGCACAGGGTCCCACATAGTGCAATGAAGTGTCTCTGACGGTGGTGGTGCACAACCAACGTCAGACACACCGTTGTAATATGAGGGGCCCTGTGCCAGTACTGCCACCCACGAGAGAGTGTTCCCCCCCAGCTCGAACAGTGCTCTACCACTTGCAATACTTACCTCTCCCTGCTCCACAACTGTGTAGTCTGTGCTGTTAAATCCTTAAATGGCACTGCCATTACAAATTTGTTGCAATGATAGATGATAGTAAAAATATACAGGGGCCCTGGCCTCCATTTAGACCCCTTAATACTTTGTGCCAAATACCACTGTTTGCAACTCTGCAGAGGAGTCCACCCCTGTACCTCGCTATGCCACCAGATAATTATGAACAATTCCTTGGCAGACATTTAGCCCAATTTAGTATTTTGGCCTACTAATTGTGTCAGCCACTTACAACAGTTTGCCACCATTTTTTAGGTTAGGCCTCTGTCTTTCTGTCTGTCTGCGCCACACATTACAACTGTCCCTGCTGAAACAACTTAGGCCGCCTGGTTACAACTGTCCCCCCTCGAAACAAGATAGGCCGCCTGGTTAGTCTTGCTAGCAGTTTTGAACTGCATGAAACTACCTTTTTTTATTTAAGGCCTCTGTCTGTCTGTCTGTCTGTCTGCGCCACACATTACAACTGTCCCCCCCTGAAACAAGCTAGGCCGCCTGGTTAGTCCTGCTAGCAGTTTTGAACTGCATGAAGCCACCTTTTTTTATTTTAGGCCTCTGTCTGTCTTTCTGTCTGGCTGCTCCACACATTACAACTGTCCCCCGCTGAAACAAGCTAGGCCACCTGGTTAGTCCTGCTAGCAGTTTTGAACTGCATGAAGCCAGCTTTTTTTATTTTAGGCCTCTGTCTGTCTGCCTGGCTGTGCCACACATTACAACTGTCCACCCCCTGAAACAAGCTAGGCCACCTGGTTAGTCCTGATAACAGTTTTGAACTGCATGAAGCCACCTTTTTTATTTTAGGCCTCTGTCTGTCTGGCTGTCTGGCTGGCTGGCTGTGCCACACATTACAACTGCCCCCCCCCCCCCCCCCGAAACAAGCTAGGCCGCCTGGTTATTCCTGCTAGCAGTTTTGAACTGCAATTAGCAACCTTTTTTAATTTTAGGCCTCTGTCTGTCTGTCTGGCTGGCTGTGCCACACATTACAACTGTCCCCGGCTGAAACAAGCTAGGCTGCCTGGTTATTCCTGCTAGCAGTTTCGAACTGCATGAAGCCACCATTTTTTATTTTAGGCCTCTGTCTGTCTGTCTGTCTGGCTGGCTGTGCCACACATTACAACTGCCCCACCCTTGAACAAGCTAGGCCGCCTAGTTATTCCTGCTAGTCGTTTCAAACTGCATTTAGCCACCTTTTTTATTTTAGGCCTCTGTCTGTCTTTCTGTCTGGCTGCGCCACACATTACAACTGTCCCCGCTGAAACAAGCTAGGCCACCTGGTTAGTCCTGCTAGCAGTTTTGAACCGCATGAAGCCACCTTTTTTTATTTTAGGCCTCTGTCTGTCTGTCTGTCTGGCTGGCTGTGCCACACATTACAACTGTCCCCCCCCCCTGAAACAAGCTAGGCCACCTGGTTATTCTTGCTAGCCGTTTCAAACTGCATTTAGCCACCTTTTTTTATTTTAGGCCTCTGTCTGTCTCTGTCTGGCTTTGACACACATTACAACTGACCCCCCCTGAAACAAGCTAGGCCGCCTGGTTAGTCCTGCTAGCAGTTTTGATCTGCATGAAGCCACCTTTTTTTATTTTAGGCCTCTGTCTGTATGTCTGTCTGTCTGTCTGGCTGGCTTTGCCACACATTACAACTGTCCCCACCTGAAACAAGCTAGGCCGCCTGGTTATTACTGCTAGCAGTTTCGAACTGCATTTAGCCACCTATTTTTATTTTAGGCCTCTGTCTGTCTGTCTGTCTGTCTGCGCCACACATTACAACTGTCCCCTGCTGAAACAAGCTAGGCCGCCTGGTTATTCCTGCTAGCAGTTTCGAACTGCATTTAGCCACCTTTTTTAATTTTAGGCCTCTGTCTGTCTGTCTGTCTGTCTGTCTGGCTGCGCCACACATTACAACTGTCCTCGGCTGAAACAAGCTAGGCCGCCTGGTTAGTCCTGCTAGCAGTTTTGAACTGCATGAAGCCACCTTTTTTTATTTTAGGCCTCTGTCTGTCTTTCTGTCTGGCTGCGCCACACATTACAACTGTCCCCTGCTGAAACAAGCTAGGCCGCCTGGTTAGTCCTGCTAGCAGTTTTGAACTGCATGAAGCCACCTTTTTTATTTTAGGCCTCTGTCTGTCTGTCTGTGCTACACATTACAACTGTCCCCCCCTGAAACAAGCTAGGCAGCCTGGTTATTCCTGCTAGCAGTTTTGAACTGCATGAAGCCACCTTTTTTTATTTTAGGCCTCTGTCTGTCTTTCTGTCTGGCTGCGCCACACATTACAACTGTCCCCTGCTGAAACAAGCTAGGCCACCTGGTTAGTCCTGCTAGCAGTTTTGAACTGCATGAAGCCAGCTTTTTTTTATTTTAGGCCTCTGTCTGTCTGTCTGGCTGTGCCACACATTACAACTGTCCCCCCCTGAAACAAGCTAGGCCACCTGGTTAGTCCTGCTAGCAGGTTTGAACTGCATGAAGCCACCTTTTTTTATTTTAGGCCTCTGTCTGTCTGGCTGTGCCACACATTACAACTGCCCCCCCCCCCCCCCTGAAACAAGCTAGGCCACCTGGTTATTCCTGCTAGCCGTTTCAAACTGCATTTAGCCACCTTTTTTTATTTTAGGCCTCTGTCTGTCTCTGTCTGGCTGTGACACACATTACAACTGTCCCCCGCTGAAACAAGCTAGGCCACCTGGTTAGTCCTGCTAGCAGGTTTGAACTGCATGAAGCCACCTTTTTTTATTTTAGGCCTCTGTCTGTCTGGCTGTGCCACACATTACAACTGCCCCCCCCCCCCCTGAAACAAGCTAGGCCACCTGGTTATTCCTGCTAGCCGTTTCAAACTGCATTTAGCCACCTTTTTTTATTTTAGGCCTCTGTCTGTCTCTGTCTGGCTGTGACACACATTACAACTGTCCCCCCCTGAAACAAGCTAGGCCGCCTGGTTAGTCCTGCTAGCAGTTTTGATCTGCATGAAGCCACCTTTTTTTATTTTAGGCCTCTGTCTGCCTGTCTGTCTGTCTGTCTGCGCCACACATTACAACTGTCCCCTGCTGAAACAAGCTTGGCCGCCTGGTTATTCCTGCTAGCAGTTTCGAACTGCATTTAGCCACCTTTTTTAATTTTAGGCCTCTGTCTGTCTGTCTGTCTGTCTGGCTGCGCCACACATTACAACTGTCCTCGGCTGAAATAAGCTAGGCCGCCTGGTTAGTCCTGCTAGCAGTTTTAAACTGCATGAAGCCACCATTTTTTATTTAAGGCCTCTGTCTGTCTGTCTGTCTGTCTGCGCCACACATTACAACTGTCCCTCCCTGAAACAAGCTAGGCCGCCTGGTTAGTCCTGCTAGCAGTTTTGATCTGCATGAAGCCACCTTTTTTTATTTTAGGCCTCTTTCTGTCTGGCTGCTCCACACATTACAACTGTCCCCCGCTGAAACAAGCTAGGCCACCTGATTAGTCCTGCTAGCAGTTTTGAACTGCATGAAGCCACCTTTTTTATTTTAGGCCTCTGTATGTCTGTCTGTCTGGCTGCGCCACACATTACAACTGTCCCCCGCTGAAACAAGCTAGGCCACCTGGTTAGTCCTGCTAGCAGTTTTGAACTGCATGAAGCCAGCCTTTTTTTTATTTTAGGCCTCTGTCTGTCTTTCTGTCTGGCTGCGCCACACATTACAACTGTCCCCCGCTGAAACAAGCTAGGCCACCTGGTTAGTCCTGCTAGCAGTTTTGAACTGCATGAAGCCAGCTTTTTTTATTTTAGGCCTCTGTCTGTCTGTCAAATTGTGCCACACATTACAACTGCCCCCCCCCCTGAAACAAGCAAGGCCACCTGGTTAGTCCTGCTAACAGTTTTGAACTGCATGAAGCCACCTTTTTTATTTTAGGCCTCTGTCTGTCTGGCTGGCTGGCTGTGCCACACATTACAACTGCCCCAACCCCCCCCCCGAAACAAGCTAGGCCGCCTGGTTATTCCTGCTAGCAGTTTTGAACTGCATTTAGCAACCTTTTTTAATTTTAGGCCTCTGTTTGTCTCTCTGGCTGGCTGTGCCACACATTACAACTGTCCCCGGCTGAAACAAGGTAGGCTGCCTGGTTATTCCTGCTAGCAGTTTCGAACTGCATGAAGCCACCATTTTTTATTTTAGGCCTCTGTCTGTCTGGCTGTCTGGCTGTGCCACACATTACAACTGCCCCCCCCCCCCTGAACAAGCTAGGCCGCCTGGTTATTCCTGCTAGCAGTTTCAAACTGCATTTAGCCACCTTTTTTATTTTAGGCCTCTGTCTGTCTTTCTGTCTGGCTGCGCCACACATTACAACTGTCCCCCGCTGAAACAAGCTAGGCCACCTGGTTAGTCCTGCTAGCAGTTTTAAACTGCATTTAGCAACCTTTTTTAATTTTAGGCCTCTGTCTGTCTCTCTGGCTGGCTGTGCCACACATTACAACTGTCCCCGGCTGAAACAAGCTAGGCTGCCTGGTTATTCCTGCTAGCAGTTTCGAACTGCATGAAGCCACCTTTTTTTATTTTAGGCCTCTGTCTGTCTCTGTCTGGCTGTGCCACACATTACAACTGCCCCCCCCGAACAAGCTAGGCCGCCTGGTTATTCCTGCTAGCCGTTTAAAACTGCATTTAGCCACCTTTTTTATTTTAGGCCTCTGTCTGTCTTTCTGTATGGCTGCGCCACACATTACAACTGTCCCCACCTGAAACAAGCTAGGCCGCCTGGTTAGTCCTTCTAGCAGTTTTGATCTGCATGAAGCCACCTTTTTTTATTTTAGGCCTCTGTCTGTCTGTCTGTCTGGCTGGCTTTGCCACACATTACAACTGTCCCCACCTGAAACAAGCTAGGCCGCCTGGTTATTACTGCTAGCAGTTTCGAACTGCATTTAGCCACCTAATTTTATTTTAGGCCTCTGTCTGTCTGTCTGTCTGTCTGTCTGCGCCACACATTACAACTGTCCTCGGCTGAAACAAGCTAGGTCGCCTGGTTAGTCCTGCTAGCAGTTTTGAACTGCATGAAGCCACCTTTTTTTATTTTAGGCCTCTGTCTGTCTTTCTGTCTGGCTGCGCCACACATTACAACTGTCCCCCGCTGAAACAAGCTAGGCCACCTGGTTAGTCCTGCTAGCAGTTTTGAACTGCATGAAGCCACCTTTTTTTATTTTAGGCCTCTGTCTGTCTGTCTGTCTGGATGAGCCACACATTACAACTGTCCCCTGCTGAAACAAGCTAGGCCACCTGGTTAGTCCTGCTAGCAGTTTTGAACTGCATGAAGCCACCTTTTTTATTTTAGGCCTCTGTCTGTCTGTCTGTGCTACACATTACAACTGTCCCACCCTGAAACAAGCTAGGCAGCCTGGTTATTCCTGCTAGCAGTTTTGAACTGCATGAAGCCACCTTTTTTTATTTTAGGCCTCTGTCTGTCTTTCTGTCTGGCTGCGCCACACATTACAACTGTCCCCCGCTGAAACAAGCTAGGCCACCTGGTTAGTCCTGCTAGCAGTTTTGAACTGCATGTAGCCACCTTTTTTCATTTTATGCCTCTGTCTGTCTGGATGCGCCACACATTACAACTGTCCCCTGCTGAAACAAGCTAGGCCACCTGGTTAGTCCTGCTAGCAGTTTTGAACTGCATGAAGCCACCTTTTTTATTTTAGGCCTCTGTCTGTCTGTCTGTGCTACACATTACAACTGTCCCCCCCTGAAACAAACTAGGCAGCCTGGTTATTCCTGCTAGCAGTTTTGAACTGCATGAAGCCACCTTTTTTTATTTTAGGCCACTGTCTGTCTGTCTGTCTGTCTGTCTGGCTGGCTTTGCCACACATTACAACTGTCCCCACCTGAAACAAGCTAGGCCGCCTGGTTATTACTGCTAGCAGTTTCGAACTGCATTTAGCCACCTATATTTATTTTAGGCCTCTGTCTGTCTGTCTGTCTGTCTGTCTGCGCCACACATTACAACTGTCCCCTGCTGAAACAAGCTAGGCCGCCTGGTTATTCCTGCTAGCAGTTTCGAACTGCATTTAGCCACCTTTTTTAATTTTAGGTCTCTGTCTGTCTGTCTGTCTGGCTGCGCCACACATTACAACTGTCCTCGGCTGAAACAAGCTAGGTCGCCTGGTTAGTCCTGCTAGCAGTTTTGAACTGCATGAAGCCACCTTTTTTTATTTTAGGCCTCTCTCTGTCTTTCTGTCTGGCTGCGCCACACATTACAACTGTCCCCCGCTGAAACAAGCTAGGCAACCTGGTTAGTCCTGCTAGCAGTTTTGAACTGCATGAAGCCAGCTTTTTTTATTTTAGGCCACTGTCTGTCTGTCTGGCTGTGCCACACATTACAACTGTCCCCCCCTGAAACAAGCTAGGCCACCTGGTTAGTCCTGCTAACAGTTTTGAACTGCATGAAGCCACCTTTTTTTATTTTAGGCCTCTGTCTGTCTGTCTGTCTGGATGAGCCACACATTACAACTGTCCCCCGCTGAAACAAGCTAGGCCACCTGGTTAGTCCTGCTAACAGTTTTGAACTGCATGAAGCCACCTTTTTTTATTTTAGGCCTCTGTCTGTCTTTCTGTCTGGCTGCGCCACACATTACAACTGTCCCCCGCTGAAACAAGCTAGGCCACCTGGTTAGTCCTGCTAGCAGTTTTGAACTGCATGAAGCCACCTTTTTTCATTTTAGGCCTCTGTCTGTCTGGATGCGCCACACATTACAACTGTCCCCTGCTGAAACAAGCTAGGCCACCTGGTTAGTCCTGCTAGCAGTTTTGAACTGCATGAAGCCACCTTTTTTATTTTAGGCCTCTGTCTGTCTGTCTGTGCTACACATTACAACTGTCCCCCCCTGAAACAAACTAGGCAGCCTGGTTATTCCTGCTAGCAGTTTTGAACTGCATGAAGCCACCTTTTTTTATTTTAGGCCACTGTCTGTCTGTCTGTCTGTCTGTCTGGCTGGCTTTGCCACACATTACAACTGTCCCCACCTGAAACAAGCTAGGCCGCCTGGTTATTACTGCTAGCAGTTTCGAACTGCATTTAGCCACCTATATTTATTTTAGGCCTCTGTCTGTCTGTCTGTCTGTCTGTCTGCGCCACACATTACAACTGTCCCCTGCTGAAACAAGCTAGGCCGCCTGGTTATTCCTGCTAGCAGTTTCGAACTGCATTTAGCCACCTTTTTTAATTTTAGGCCTCTGTCTGTCTGTCTGTCTGGCTGCGCCACACATTACAACTGTCCTCGGCTGAAACAAGCTAGGTCGCCTGGTTAGTCCTGCTAGCAGTTTTGAACTGCATGAAGCCACCTTTTTTTATTTTAGGCCTCTGTCTGTCTTTCTGTCTGGCTGCGCCACACATTACAACTGTCCCCCGCTGAAACAAGCTAGGCCACCTGGTTAGTCCTGCTAGCAGTTTTGAACTGCATGAAGCCAGCTTTTTTTATTTTAGGCCACTGTCTGTCTGTCTGTCTGTGCCACACATTACAACTGTCCCCCCCTGAAACAAGCTAGGCCACCTGGTTAGTCCTGCTAACAGTTTTGAACTGCATGAAGCCACCTTTTTTATTTTAGGCTTCTGTCTGTCTGGCTGGCTGGCTGGCTGTGCCACACATTACAACTGCCCGCCCCCCCCCCCCCCCCCCCGAAACAAGCTAGGCCGCCTGGCTATTCCTGCTAGCAGTTTTGAATTGCATTTAGCAACCTTTTTTAATTTTAGGCCTCTATCTATCTGGCTGGCTGGCTGTGCCACACATTACAACTGTCCCCGGCTGAAACAAGCTAGGCTGCCTGGTTATTCCTGCTAGCCGTTTCAAACTGCATTTAGCCACCTTTTTTATTTTATGCCTCTGTCTATCTTTCTGTCTGGCTGCGCCACACATTACAACTGTCCCCCGCTGAAACAAGCTAGGCCACCTGGTTAGTCCTGCTAGCCGTTTCGAACTGCATGAAGCCACCTTTTTTTATTTTAGGCCTCTGTCTGTCTCTGTCTGGCTGTGACACACATTACAACTGTCCCCCCCTGAAACAAGCTAGGCCGCCTGGTTAGTCCTGCTAGCAGTTTTGATCTGCATGAAGCCACCTTTTTTATTTTAGGCCTCTGTCTGTCTATCTGTCTGTCTGGCTGGCTTTGCCACACATTACAACTGTCCCCACCTGAAACAAGCTAGGCCGCCTGGTTATTACTGCTAGCAGTTTCGAACTGCATTTAGCCACCTATTTTTATTTTAGGCCTCTGTCTGTCTGTCTGTCTGTCTGCGCCACACATTACAACTGTCCCCTGCTGAAACAAGCTAGGCCGCCTGGTCATTCCTGCTAGCAGTTTCGAACTGCATTTAGCCACCTTTTTAATTTTAGGCCTCTGTCTGTCTGTCTGGCTGCGCCACACATTAGAACTGTCCTCGGCTGAAACAAGCTAGGCTGCCTGGTTAGTCCTGCTAGCAGTTTTAAACTGCATGAAGCCACCTTTTTTTATTTTAGGCCTCTGTCTGTCTGTCTGGCTGTGCCAGACATTACAACTGTCCTCCGCTGAACCAAGCTATGCCGGCTGTGTACTCCTCTTACCAATTTAGAACAGCATTTAGCCTACTTACTTATTTGGGCCTAGTAACTGTGTCAGACTCTCACAACAGTTGTCCTCCACCGCTGAACCCAGCAATGCCGCCTCTGTAGTCCTCTTACCAATTGTGAACTGAATATATCCTTCTTTTTTATTTAAGGCCTACTCAGTGTGTCAGAGCCACTAATTACACTTGTCCTCCTCTGCTGAACCACGCTATGCCGCCTGTGTACTCCTCTTACCAATTTTGAACTGCAATTAGCCACCTTTTTTAATTGTGGGCCTACTCTGTCTGTCTGAGCCACTTATTACAGTTGTCCTCCACTGAACAAAGCTGTGCCGCCTGTGTACACCACTTACCAATTTTGAACTGCATTTTGCCTACTTACTTATTTAGGCCTACTAACTGTGTCTGCCTCCCATTACAGTTCTCCTCCACTGAACAAAGCTGAGCCTCAATTTTCATCCAGTGTCCGATATTAAACTGCATTTGGCCTACTTCTTTGGTTGGGCCTACAAATGGTGTGTGGTGCAGCTTGGTGCTCTCCACTGAATAAAGCTGAGCTTAAATTTTCAGGCTTTCAGCCTATATCAAATATTAAACTGCATTTGGCCTACTTGTTTGGTTGGACCTACTAATGGTGTCTGCCGCTGCTTGTTGTTCTCCTCCACTGAACAAAGCTGAGCTTCAATTGTCAGGCTTTCAGCCTATATCAAATATAAAAATGCATTTGGCCTACTTGTTTGGTTGGGCCTACTAACGGTGTCTGCCGCTGCTTGCTTTTTTCAACTGAACAAAGCTGAGATTCAATCTTCAGGCTTTCGGCCTATTTCAAATATTAAACTGCATTTGGCCTACTTGTTTGGTTGGGCCTACTAACGGTGTCTGCCACTGCTTTTTGTTCTCCTCCACTGAACAAAGCTAAGCTTCAATTTTCAGGCTTTCAGCCTATATCAAATATAAAAATGCATTTGGCCTACTTGTTTGGTTGTGCCTACTAACGGTGTCTGCCGCTGCTTGCTTTTCTCAACTGAACAAAGGTGAGCTTCAATCTTCAGGCTTTCGGCCTATTTCAAATATTAAACTGCATTTGGCCTACTTGTTTGGTTGGACCTACTAATGGTGTCTGCCGCTGCTTGTTGTTCTCCTCCACTGAACAAAGCTGAGCTTCAATTGTCAGGCTTTCAGCCTATATCAAATATAAAAATGCATTTGGCCTACTTGTTTGGTTGGGCCTACTAACAGTGTCTGCCGCTGCTTGCTTTTTTCAACTGAACAAAGCTGAGAGTCAATCTTCAGGCTTTCGGCCTATTTCAAATATTAAACTGCATTTGGCCTACTTGTTTGGTTGGGCCTACTAACGGTGTCTGCCACTGCTTTTTGTTCTCCTCCACTGAACAAAGCTAAGCTTCAATTTTCAGGCTTTCAGCCTATATCAAATATAAAAATGCATTTGGCCTACTTGTTTGGTTGTGCCTACTAACGGTGTCTGCCGCTGCTTGCTTTTCTCAACTGAACAAAGGTGAGCTTCAATCTTCAGGCTTTCGGCCTATTTCAAATATTAAACTGCATTTGGCCTACTTGTTTGGTTGGGCCTACTAACGGTGTCTGCCACTGCTTTTTGTTCTCCTCCACTGAACAAAGCTAAGCTTCAATTTTCAGGCTTTCAGCCTATATCAAATATAAAAATGCATTTGGCCTACTTGTTTGGTTGTGCCTACTAACGGTGTCTGCCGCTGCTTGCTTTTCTCAACTGAACAAAGGTGAGCTTCAATCTTCAGGCTTTCGGCCTATTTCAAATATTAAACTGCATTTGGCCTACTTGTTTGGTTGGGCCTACTAACGGTGTCTGCCACTGCTTTTTGTTCTCCTCCACTGAACAAAGCTAAGCTTCAATTTTCAGGCTTTCAGCCTATATCAAATATAAAAATGCATTTGGCCTACTTGTTTGGTTGTGCCTACTAACGGTGTCTGCCGCTGCTTGCTTTTCTCAACTGAACAAAGGTGAGCTTCAATCTTCAGGCTTTCGGCCTATATCAGACATTAAACTGCATTTGGGCTACTTGTTTGGTTGGGCGTACTAACGGTGTCTGCTGCTGCTTGGTGTTCTCCACTGAAAAAATCTGAGCTTCGATTTTCAGGCTTTCGGCCTATATCAGATATTGAACTGCATTTGGACTACTTGTTTGGTTGGGCCTACTAATGGTGTCTGCGGCTACTTGCTTTTCTCAACTGAACAAAGCTGAGCTTCAATCTTCAGGCTTTCGGCCTATATCAGATATTAACCCCTTCCCGACCTGTGGCACAGCGTATGCATCATGAAAGTCGGTGCCAATCCGACCTGTGACGCATATGCTGTGTCACAGAAAGATCGCGTCCCTGCAGGCCGGGTGAAAGGGTTAACTCCAATTTCACCCGGCCTGCAGGGACAGGGGGAGTGGTAGTTTAGCCCAGGGGGCTACGATCGCTCTGATTGGCTGTTGAAAGTGAAACTGCCAATCAGAGCGATTTGTAATATTTCACCTAAAAAACTGGTGAAATATTACAATCCAGCCATGGCCGATGCTGCAATATCATCGGCCATGGCTGGAAACACTGATGTGCCCCCACCCCACCCCACCGATCGCCCCCCCCCCCCCACCCCCCGATCTGTGGTCCGCTCCCCTCTGTCCTGTGCTCTGCTCCCCCGTCCTCCTGTCCGCTCCCCCGTGCTCCAATCAAACCCCCCCGCACTCCGATCACCCCCCCGCACAGCGATCCACCCCCGTGCTCCGATTCCCCCCCCGTGCTCCGATCCACCCCCCTGCACAGCGATCCCCCACCCCGTGCTCCAATCCACCCCCCCGTGTTCCGATCCACCCCCCATGCTCCGATCCACCCCCCCATACTCCGACGCTCCCCCCGTGCCCTGATCTCCCCCCCCCCTTATACTTACCTCCCGGGATCCGTCCGTCTTCTTTCCTGGGCGCCGCCATCTTCCAAAATGGCGGGAGCATGTGCAGTGCGCCCGCCGAATCTGCCGGCCAGCAGATTCTTTCCAAAGTGAGTTTTGATCACTGAGATATAACCTATCTCAGTGATCAAAATAAAAAAAAATAGTAAACGACCCCCCCCTCCTTTGTCACCCCCATAGGTAGGGACAATAAAAAAATAAAGATTTTTTTTTTTTTTTTACACTAATGTTAGAATAGGGTTAGGGTTAGGGGTAGGGATAGGGTTAGGGGTAGGGTTAGGGGTAGGGCTAGGGTTAGGGTTAGGGGTAGGGTTAGGGGTAGTGTTAGGGGTAGGGCTAGGGGTAGGGCTAGGGTTAGGGTTAGGGTTTCGGTATGTGCACACGTATTCTGTTCATCTGCGGATTTTTCCGCTGCGGATTTGATAAATCCGCAGTGCTAAACCGCTGTGGATTTATCGCGGATTTACCACGGTTTTTCTGCGCATTTCACTGCGGTTTTACAACTGCGATTTTCTATTGCAGCAGTTGTAAAACCGCTGCGGAATCCGCAGAAAGAAGTGACATGCTGCGGAATGTAAACCGCTGCGTTTCCGTGCAGTTTTTCCGCACGATTTTTGTTTCCCATAGGTTTACATTGAACTGTAAACTCATGGGAAACGGCTGCGGATCTGCAGCGTTTTCCGCAGCGTGTGCACATACCTTTAGAATTAGGCTATGTGCACACGGTGCGGATTTTGCTGCGGATCTGCAGCGGATTGGCCACTGCGGATTCGCAGCAGTGTTCCATCAGGTTTGCAGTTCCATGTAAACATATGGAAAACCAAATCCGCTGTGCCCATGGTGCGGAAAATACCACGCGGAAATGCTGCGTTGTATTTTCCGCAGCATGTCAATTCTTTGTGCGGATTCCGCAGCGTTTTAAACCTGTTCCTCAATAGGAATCCACAGGTGAAATCCGCACAAAAAACACTGGAAATCCACGGTAAATCCGCAGGTAAAACGCAGTGCCCTTTACCCGCGGATTTTTCAAAAATGATGCTGAAAAATCTCACACGAATCCGCAACGTGAGCACATAGCCTTAGGGTTAGGGTTGGAATTAGGGTTGTGGTTAGGGTTGTGATTAGGGTTAGGGGTGTGTTGGGGTTAGGGTTGTGGTTAGGGGTGTGTTGGGGTTAGGGGTGTGATTAGGGTTATGGCTACAGTTGGGATTAGGGTTAGGGGTGTGTTGGGGTTAGTGTTGGAGTTAGAATTGAGGGGTTTCCACTGTTTAGGCACATCAGGGGTCTCCAAACGCAACATGGCGCCACCATTGATTCCAGCCAATCTTGTTTTCATAAAGTCAATTGGTGCTCCCTTAATTCCGAGCCCCGGCGTGCGCCCAAACAGTGGTTTACCCCCACATATGGGGTACCAGCATACTCAGGACAAACTGCGCAACAATGACTGCGGTCCAATTTCTCCTGTTACCCTTGTGAAAATAAAAAAATGCTTGCTAAAACATAATTTTTGAGGAAAGAAAAATAATTTTTTATTTTCACGGCTCTGCGTTGTAAACGTCTGTGAAACACTTGGGAGTTCAAAGTGCTCACCACATATCTAGATAAGTTCCTTGCGGGGTCTAGTTTCTAAAATGGGGTCACTTGTGGGGGGTTTCTACTGTTTAGGCACACCAGGGGCTCTGCAAACGCAACGTGACGTCCGCAGACCATTCCATCAAAGTCTGCATTTCAAAAGTCACTACTTCCCTTCGGAGCCCCAACGTGTGCCCAAACAGTGGTTTACCCCCACACATGGGGTATCAGCGTACTCAGGACAAACTGGACAACAACTTTTGTGGTCCAATTTCTCCTGTAACCCTTGGGAAAATAAAAAATTCTGGGCTAAATAATTATTTTTGAGGAAAGAAAACGTATTTATTATTTTCACGGCTCTGTGTTATAAACTTCTGTAAAGCACTTGGGGGTTGAAAGTGCTCACCACATATCTAGATAAGTTCCTTTGGGGGTCTAGTTTCCAAAATGGGGTCATTTGTGGGGGGTTTCTACTGTTTAGGCAAACCAGGGGCTCTGCAAACGCAACGTGACGTCCGCAGACCATTCCATCAAAGTCTACATTTCAAAAGTCACTATTTCCCT
This sequence comes from Ranitomeya imitator, assembly GCF_032444005.1. Classification (NCBI taxonomy): domain Eukaryota; kingdom Metazoa; phylum Chordata; class Amphibia; order Anura; family Dendrobatidae; genus Ranitomeya; species Ranitomeya imitator. Next base: position 704,163,835 of record NC_091283.1, read on the forward strand.
TCGGAGCCCCGACGTGTGCCCAAACAGTGGTTTACCCCCACACATGGGGTATCAGCGTACTCAGGACAAACTGGACAACAACTTTTGTGGTCCAATTGCTCCTGTAACCCTTGGGAAAATAAAAAATTCTGGGCTAAAAAATTATTTTTGAGGAAAGAAAACGTATTTATTATTTTCACGGCTCTGTGTTATGAACTTCTGTAAAGCACTTGGGGGTTGAAAGTGCTCACCACATATCTAGATAAGTTCCTTTGGGGGTCTAGTTTCCAAAATGGGGTCATTTGTGGGGGGTTTCTACTGTTTAGGCACACCAGGGGCTCTGCAAACGCAACGTGACGCCCGCAGACCATTCCATCAAAGTCTGCATTTCAAAAGTCACTACTTCCCTTCGGAGCCCCAACGTGTGCCCAAACAGTGGTTTACCCCCACACATGGGGTATCAGCGTACTCAGGACAAACTGCACAACAACTTTTGTGGTCCAATTTCTCCTGTAACCCTTGGGAAAATAAAAAATTCTGGGCTAAAAAAATATTTTTGAGGAAAGAAAGAGTATTTATTATTTTCACGGCTCTGTGTTATAAACTTCTGTAAAGCACTTGGGGGTTGAAAGTGCTCACCACATATCTAGATAAGTTCCTTTGGGGGTCTAGTTTCCAAAATGGGGTCATTTGTGGGGGGTTTCTACTGTTTAGGCACACCAGGGGCTCTGCAAACGCAACGTGACGCCCGCAGACCATTCCATCAAAGTCTGCATTTCAAAAGTCACTACTTCCCTTCTGAGCCCCGACGTGTGCCCAAACAGTGGTTTACCCCCACACATGGGGTACCAGCGTACTCAGGACAAACTGCACAACAACTTTTGTGGTCCAATTTCTCCTGTAACCCTTGGGAAAATAAAAAATTCTGGGCTAAATAATTATTTTTGAAGAAAGAAAACGTATTTATTATTTTCACTGCTCTGTGTTATGAACTTCTGTGAAGCACTTGGGGGTTCAAAGTGCTCACCTCACATCTAGATAAGTTCCTTTCGGGGTCTAGTTTCCAAAATGGGGTCACTTGTGGGGGGTTTCTACTGTTTAGCCACATCAGGGGCTCTGCAAACGCAACGTGACGCCAGCAGAGCATTCCATCAAAGTCTGCATTTCAAAACGTCACTACTTCACTTCCGAGCCCCAGCATGTGCCTAAACAGTGGTTTACCCCCACATATGGGGTATCAGCGAACTCAGGAGAAACTGGACAACAACATTTGGGGTCAAATTTCTCCTGTTACCCTTGGGAAAATAAAAAATAGCGGGCTAAAAAATCATTTTTGAGAAAAGAATTTTTTTTTTTAATTTTCATGGCTCTGCGTTATAAACTTCTGTGAAGCACTTGAGGGTTCAAAGTGCTCACCACACATCTAGATTAGTTCCTTTGGGGGTCTAGTTTCCAAAATGGGGTCATTTGTGGGGGATCTCCAATGTTTAGGCACACAGGGGCTCTCCAAACGCGACATGGTGTCCGCTAATGATTGGAGCTAATTTTCCATTTAAAAAGCCAAATGGCGTGCCTTCCCTTCTGAGCCCTGCCGTGCGCCCAAACAGTGGTTTATCCCCACATATGGGGTATCTGCGTACTCAGGACAAACTGGACAACAACATTTGTGGTCCAATTTCTCCTATTACCATTGGCAAAATAGGAAATTCCAGGCTAAAAAATCATTTTTGAGAAAAGAAAAATTATTTTTTATTTTCATGTCTCTGCATTATAAACTTCTGTGAAGCACCTGGGGGTTTAAAGTGCTCAGTATGCATCTAGATAAGTTCCTTGGGGGGTCTAGTTTCCAAAATGGGGTCACTTGTGGGGGAGCTCCAATGCATAGGCACACAGGGGCTCTCCAAACGCGACATGGTGTCCGCTAACAATTGGAGCTAATTTTCCATTCAAAAAGTCAAAAGGCGCGTCTTCCCTTCCGAGCCCTGCCGTGTGCCCAAACAGTGGTTTACCCCCACATATGAGGTATCGGCGTACTCGGGAGAAATTGCTCAACAAATTTTAGGATCCATTTTATCCTATTGCCCATGTGAAAATGAAAAAATTGAGGCGAAAATAAATTTTTTGTGAAAAAAAAGTACTTTTTCATTTTTACGGATCAATTTGTGAAGCACCTGAGGGTTTAAAGTGCTCACTAGGCATCTAGACAAGTTCCTTGGGGGGTCCAGTTTCCAAAATGGGGTCACTTGTGGGGGAGCTCCAATGTTTAGGCACACAGGGTCTCTCCAAATGCGACATGGTGTCCGCTAACGATGGAGATAATTTTTCATTCAAAAAGTCAAATGGCGCTCCTTCCCTTCCGAGCCTTACCATGTGCCCAAACAGTGGTTTACCTCCACATGTGAGGTATCAATGTACTCAGGAGAAATTGCCCAAGAAATTTTAGGATCCATTTCATCCTGTTGTCCATGTGAAAATGAAAAAATTGAGGGTAAAAGAATTTTTTTGTGAAAAAAAAGTACTTTTTCATTTTTACGGATCAATTTGTGAAGCACCTGGGGGTTTAAAGGGCTCACTATGCATGTAGATAAGTTCCTTGGGGCGTCTAGTTTCCAAAATGTGGTCACTTGTGGGGGAGCTCCAATTTTTAGGCACACGGGGGCTCTCCAAACGTGACATGGTGTCCGCTAAAGAGTGCAGCCAATTTTTCATTCAAAAAGTCAAATGGCGCTCCTTCCCCCCACATATGAGGTATCAGCGTACTCAGGACAAATTGGACAACAACTTTCGTGGTTCAATTTCTCCTTTTACCATTGGGAAAATAAAAAAATTGTTGCTGAAAAATCATTTTTGTGACTAAAAAGTTAAATGTTCATTTTTTCCTTCCATTTTGCTTCTGCTGCTGTGAAGCACCTGAAGGGTTAATAAACTTCTTGAATGTGGTTTTGTGCACCTTGAGGGGTGCAGTTTTTAGAATGGTGTCACTTTTGGGTATTTTCAGCCATATAGACCCCTCAAACTGACTTCAAATGTGAGGTGGTCCCTAAAAAAAATGGTTTTGTAAATTTCGTTGTAAAAATGAGAAATCGCTGGTCAAATTTTAACCCTTATAACTTCCTAGCAAAAAAAAATTTTGTTTCCAAAATTGTGCTGATGTAAAGTAGACATGTGGGAAATGTTATTTATTAACTATTTTGTGTCACATAACTCTCTGGTTTAACAGAATAAAAATTCAAAATGTGAAAATTGCGAAATTTTCAAAATTTTCGCCAAATTTCCGTTTTTATCACAAATAAACACAGAATTTATTGACCTAAATTTACCACTAACATGAAGCCCAATATGTCACGAAAAAACAATCTCAGAACCGCTAGGATCCATTGAAGCGTTCCTGAGTTATTACCTCATAAAGGGACACTGGTCAGAATTGCAAAAAATGGCAAGGTCTTTAAGGTCAAAGTAGGCTGGGTCATGAAGGGGTTAAACTGCATTTGGCCTACTTGTTTGGTTGGGCCTACTAACGGTGTCTGCCGCTGCTTGGTGTTATCCTCCACTGAACAAAGCTGAGCTTCAATCTTCAGGCTTTCGGCCTATTTCAAATACTAAACTGCATTTGGCCTACTTGTTTGGTTGGGCCTACTAACGTTGTCTGCCGCTGCTTACTTTCCTCAACTGAACAAAGCTGAGCTTCAATCTTCAGGCTTTCGGCCTATATCAGATATTAAACTGAATTTGGCCTACTTGTTTGGTTTGGCCTACTAACGGTGTCTGCCGCTGCTTGGTGTTATCCTCCACTGAACAAAGCTGAGCTTCAATCTTCAGGCTTTCGGCCTATTTCAAATACTAAACTGCATTTGGCCTACTTGCTTGGTTGGGCCTACTAACGATGTCTGCCGCTGCTTGGTGTTCAACTCCACTGAACAAAGCTGAGCTTCAATCTTCAGGCTTTCGGCCTATATCAGATATAAAACTGCATTTGGCCTATTTGTTTGGTTGGGCCTACTAACGGTGTCTGCCGCTGCTTGGTGTTCAACTCCACTGAACAAAGCTGAGCTTCAATCTTCAGGCTTTCGGCCTATATCAGATATTAAACTGCATTTGGCCTATTTGTTTGGTTGGAAGGACTAACGGTGTTTGCCGCTGCTTGCTTTTCTCAACTGAACAAAGGTGAACTTCAATCTTCAGGCTTTCGGCGTATTTCAAATATTAAACTGCATTTGGCCTACTTGTTTGGTTAGGCCTACGAACGGTGTCTGCCGCTGCTTGGTGTTCTTCACTGAACAAATCTGAGCTTCAATTTTCAGGCTTTCGGCCTATATCAGACATTAAAGGGAACCTGTCACCCCGTTTTTTCAGATTGAGCTATAAATACTGTTAAATAGGGCCTGTGCTGTGCGTTACTATAGTGTATGTAGTGTACCCTGATTCCCCACCTATGCTGAGAAATACATTACCAAAGTCGCCGTTTTCGCCTGTCAATCAGGCTGGTCAGGTCGGGTGGGCGTGTTCACAGCGCTCTTTTCTTCCCCAGCTTTCCGTTGGTGGCGTAGTGGTGTGCGCATGTCCAAGTTCCGAATTCCCTGCGCCCACGTGAAGACACAGCGCGCGATCTGCGCTGTCATCACTTTCATCGGTGGGGGCGGCCATCTTCCTGGGGCCACGCGTGCGCAGATGGAGTGCTCTGCTGCACGGGGCTTCAGGAAAAAGGCCGCGGGATGCCGCGCGTGCGCACAAGAGATCGCGGCGGCCATTTTCCCAAAGCCGAGTTTGCATCTCGGCTTTGGGAAAATGGCCGCCGCGATCTCTTGTGCGCACGCGCGGCATCCCGCGGCCTTTTTCCTGAAGCCCCGTGCAGCAGAGCACTCCATCTGCGCACGCGCGGCCCCAGGAAGATGGCCGCCCCCACCGATGAAAGGGATGACAGCGCAGATCGTGCGCTGTGTCTTCACGTGGGTACAGGGAATTCGGAACTTGGACATGCGCACACCACTACGCCACCATCGGAAAGCTGGGGAAGAAAAGAGCACTGTGAACACGCCCACCCGACCTGACCAGCCTGATTGACAGGCGAAAACGGCGACTTTGGTAATGTATTTCTCAGCATAGGTGGGGAATCAGGGTACACTACATACACTATAGTAACGCACAGCACAGGCCCTATTTAACAGTATTTATAGCTCAATCTGAAAAAACGGGGTGACAGGTTCCCTTTAAACTGCATTTGGGCTACTTGTTTGGTTGGGCGTACTAACGGTGTCTGCCACTGCTTGGTGTTCTCCACTGAACAAATCTGAGCTTTGATTTTCAGGCTTTCGGCCTATATCAGATATTAAACTGCATTTGGACTACTTGTTTGGTTGGGCCTACTAACGGTGTCTGCGGCTGCTTGCTTTTCTCATCTGAACAAAGCTGAGCTTCAATCTTCAGGCTTTCGGCCTATATCAGATATTAAACTGCATTTCGACTACTTGTTTGGTTGGGTCTACTAATGGTGTGTGCGGCTGCTTGCTTTTCTCAACTGAACAAAACTGAGCTTCAATCTTCAGGCTTTCAGCCTATATCAGATATTAAACTGCATTTCGACTACTTGTTTGGTTGGGTATACTAATGGTGTGTGCGGCTGCTTGCTTTTCTCAACTGAACAAAGCTGAGCTTCAATCTTCAGGCTTTCGGCCTTTATCAGATATTAAACTGCATTTGGCCTACTTGTTTGGTTGGGCCTACTAACGGTGTCTGCCGCTGTTTGCTGTTATCCTCCACTGAACAAAGCTGAGCTTCAATCTTCAGGCTTTCGGCCTATTTCAAATACTAAACTGCATTTGGCCTACTTGTTTGTTTGGGCCTACTAATGGTGTCTGCCGCTGCTTGCTTTTCTCAACTGAACAAAGCTGAGCTTCAATCTTCAGGCTTTCGGCCTATATAGCCACCTTTTTTAATTGTGGGCCTACTCTGTCTGTCTGAGCCACTTATTACAGTTGTCCTCCACTGAACAAAGCTGTGCCGCCTGTGTACACCACTTACCAATTTTGAACTGCATTTTGCCTACTTACTTATTTAGGCCTACTAACTGTGTCTGCCTCCCATTACAGTTCTCCTCCACTGAACAAAGCTGAGCCTCAATTTTCATCCAGTGTCAGATATTAAACTGCATTTGGCCTACTTCTTTGGTTGGGCCTACAAATGATGTGTGGTGCAGCTTGGTGCTCTCCACTGAATAAAGCGGAGCTTAAATTTTCAGGCTTTCAGCCTATATCAAATATTAAACTGCATTTGGCCTACTTGTTTGGTTGGACCTACTAATGGTGTCTGCCGCTGCTTGTTGTTCTCCTCCACTGAACAAAGCTGAGCTTCAATTGTCAGGCTTTCAGCCTATATCAAATATAAAAATGCATTTGGCCTACTTGTTTGATTGGGCCTACTAACGGTGTCTGCCGCTGCTTGCTTTTTTCAACTGAACAAAGCTGAGACTCAATCTTCAGGCTTTCGGCCTATTTCAAATATTAAACTGCATTTGGCCTACTTGTTTGGTTGGGCCTACTAACGGTGTCTGCCACTGCTTTTTGTTCTCCTCCACTGAACAAAGCTAAGCTTCAATTTTCAGGCTTTCAGCCTATATCAAATATAAAAATGCATTTGGCTTACTTGTTTGGTTGTGCCTACTAACGGTGTCTGCCGCTGCTTGCTTTTCTCAACTGAACAAAGGTGAGCTTCAATCTTCAGGCTTTCGGCCTATTTCAAATATTAAACTGCATTTGGCCTACTTGTTTGGTTGGGCCTACTAACGGTGTCTGCCGCTGCTTGGTGTTCTTCACTGAACAAATCTGAGCTTCAATTTTCAGGCTTTCGGCCTATATCAGACATTAAACTGCATTTGGGCTACTTGTTTGGTTGGTCGTACTAACGGTGTCTACTGCTGCTTGGTGTTCTCCACTGAAAAAATCTGAGCTTCGATTTTCAGGCTTTCGGCCTATATCAGATATTAAACTGCATTTGGACTACTTGTTTGGTTGGGCCTACTAATGGTGTCTGCGGCTACTTGCTTTTCTCAACTGAACAAAGCTGAGCTTCAATCTTCAGGCTTTCGGCCTATATCAGATATTAAACTGCATTTGGCCTACTTGCTTGGTTGGGCCTACTAACGGTGTCTGCCGCTGCTTGGTGTTATCCTCCACTGAACAAAGCTGAGCTTCAATCTTCAGGCTTTCGGCCTATTTCAAATACTAAACTGCATTTGGCCTACTTGTTTGGTTGGGCCTACTAACGTTGTCTGCCGCTGCTTACTTTTCTCAACTGAACAAAGCTGAGCTTCAATCTTCAGGCTTTCGGCCTATATCAGATATTAAACTGCATTTGGCCTACTTGTTTGGTTTGGCCTACTAACGGTGTCTGCCGCTGCTTGGTGTTATCCTCCACTGAACAAAGCTGAGCTTCAATCTTCAGGCTTTCGGCCTATTTCAAATACTAAACTGCATCTGGCCTACTTGTTTTGTTGGGCCAACTAACGGTGTCTGCCGCTGCTTGCTTTTCTCAACTGAACAAAGCTGAGCTTCAATCTTCAGGCTTTCGGCCTATATCAGATATTAAACTGCATTTGGCCTACTTGTTTGGTTGGGCCTACTCACGGTGTCTGCCGCTCCTTGCTTTTCTCAACTGAACAAAGCTGAGCTTCAATCTTCAGGCTTTCGGCCTATATCAGATATTAAACTACATTTGGACTACTTGTTTGGTTGGGCCTACTAACGGTGTCTGCCGCTGCTTGGTGTTCAACTCCACTGAACAAAGCTGAGCTTCAATCTTCAGGCTTTCGGCTTATATCAGATATAAAACTGCATTTGGCCTATTTGTTTGGTTGGGCCTACTAACGGTGTCTGCCGCTGCTTGGTGTTCAACTCCACTGAACAAAGCTGAGCTTCAATCTTCAGGCTTTCGGCCTATATCAGATATTAAACTGCATTTGGCCTATTTATATGGTTGGGTGGACTAACGGTGTTTGCCGCTGCTTGTTTTTCTCAACTGAACAAAAGTGAACTTCAATCTTCAGGCTTTCGGCGTTTTTCAAATATTAAACTGCATTTGGCCTACTTGTTTGGTTAGGCCTACGAACGGTGTCTGCCGCTGCTTGGTGTTCTTCACTGAACAAATCTGAGCTTCAATTTTCAGGCTTTCGGCCTATATCAGACATTAAACTGCATTTGGGCTACTTGTTTGGTTGGGCGTACTAACGATGTCTGCCACTGCTTGGTGTTCTCCACTGAACAAATCTGAGCTTTGATTTTCAGGCTTTCGGTCTATATCAGATATTAAACTGCATTTGGACTACTTGTTTGGTTGGGCCTACTAACGGTGTCTGTGGCTGCTTGCTTTTCTCATCTGAACAAAGCTGAGCTTCAATCTTCAGGCTTTCGGCCTATATCAGATATTAAACTGCATTTCGACTACTTGTTTGGTTGGGTCTACTAATGGTGTGTGCGGCTGCTTGCTTTTCTCAACTGAACAAAACTGAGCTTCAATCTTCAGGCTTTCGACCTATATCAGATATTAAACTGCATTTCGACTACTTGTTTGGTTGGGTTTACTAACGGTGTGTGCGGCTGCTTGCTTTTCTCAACTGAACAAAGCTGAGCTTCAATCTTCAGGCTTTCGGCCTATATTAGATATTAAACTGCATTTGGCCTATTTGTTTGGTTGGGCTTACTAACGGTGTCTGCCGCTGTTTGGTGTTATCCTCCACTGAACAAAGCTGAGCTTCAATCTTCAGGCTTTCGGCCTATATCAGATATTAAACTGCATTTGGACTACTTGTTTGGTTGGGCCTACTAACGGTGTCTGCCGCTGCTTGGTGTTATCCTCCACTGAACAAAGCTGAGCTTCAATCTTCAGGCTTTCGGCCTATTTCAAATATTAAACTGCATTTGGCCTACTTGTTTGGTTGGGCCTACTATCGGTGTCTGCCGCTGCTTGCTTTTCTCAACTGAACAAAGCTGAGCTTCAATCTTCAGGCTTTCGGCCTATTTCAAATACTAAACTGCATTTGGCCTACTTGTTTGGTTGGGCTTACTAATGGTGTCTGCCGCTGCTTGCTTTTGTCAACTGAACAAAGCTGAGCTTCAATCTTCAGGCTTTCGGCCTATGTCAGATATTAAACTGCATTTGGACTACTTGTTTGGTTGGGCCTACTAACGGTGTCTGCCGCTGCTTGGTGTTATCCTCCACTGAACAAAGCTGAGCTTCAATCTTCAGGCTTTCGGCCTATTTCAAATATTAAACTGCATTTGGCCTACTTGTTTGGTTGGGCCTACTATCGGTGTCTGCCGCTGCTTACTTTTCTCAACTGAACAAAGCTGAGCTTCAATCTTCAGGCTTTCGGCCTATATCAGATATTAAACTGCATTTGGACTACTTGTTTGGTTGGGCCTACTAACGGTGTCTGCCGCTGCTTGGTGTTATTCTCCACTGAACAAAGCTGAGCTTCAATCTTCAGGCTTTCGGCCTATATCAGATATAAAACTGCATTTGGCCTATTTGTTTGGTTGGGCCTACTAACGGTGTCTGCCGCTGCTTGGTGTTCAACTCCACTGAACAAAGCTGAGCTTCAATCTTCAGGCCGCACAGCCAGCTCTTCCCTCTCCTAGTGTATCCTCACCCACCCCCTGCAGACTGTGAGCCCTCGCGGGCAGGGTCCTCCCTCCTTATGTACTCGTGTGCCTTGTTATCTGCTCATGTTTAATGTATTTGTCTATATTTGCCCCGTATTCACATGTAAAGCGCCATGGAATAAATGGCGCTATAAAAATGTATAATAATAATAATAATAATAATATCAGATATTAAACTGCATTTGGCCTACTTGTTTGGTTGGGTGGACTAAAGGTGTCTGCCGCTGCTTGTTGTTCTCCTCCACTGAACAAAGCAGTTTCGCCTGTTTACTCCTGCTACCAATTTTGAACTTCATTTGGCCCACTTTTTTACTTGGGCCTACTAACTGTGTCTGCCACTCATTACAGTTTTTCTCCACTGAACAAAGCTATGCCGCCTGTTTAGTCCTGTTACAAATTTTGAACTGCATTTAGCCTACTTTATTCTTTGGGACTATATCTGTGTTTCCTCCTTATCCTGCCCATTGCCCAGCCACTGCTAGATGAGTCTGCTGGTGCATTGACCCAGACCACTACATTCCCCTTGCACTCTACACAGCCAGAATCTGACCCTGCTGAAAGTCAGGTTCCCCTTCCCGCATACTATACCACCTTACATGGGGAAAGAAAAGAGGAATGTGCAGATAAAAGTGCAGGTTCCTTCATCAGGTGGGGGACATACTCATTGGCGACGTCACTGGCACAGGGCTCCGCATAGCATGCAAAAGTGTCTTTGCCGGTTTGAGGCGCCCCCGCTATCAAACACACCGCCATACTTTGAGGGGCCCTGTGCCAGTGCCAATGCGAACAAGTGGGCCCCCCCTGCTTGCTGGGGATCACAGCACTTGCAAAGTTTTAATAGTTACCTCTCCCTGCTCCACCGCCGTGACGTAGTCCGCGTTTCCAGGGCCCACAAAAAACTTGAACCAGCCCTACCCCCCACAACTTTAGCCAAATGACCCCCAATTTTCAATGCCTAACTATTATTATAAGGTAAATTAAGATTCACAAGCTTAAGTGACAAGATATGATGTTTTTGACATTACAATGGGCACTGTAGGTGTTTTCCTGTCCTCCACTCACTGCCGACTTTGATTCCCTATTGACTTACATTGGGTTTCATGTTTCGGTCGATCCACGACTTTTCGCAATAATTGGCCGATTTCACCCGACCCGACTTTTGATCCTAAAATATTTAAAGTTGCTCAACCCTATCTCCAAGTATTTCAGAGTGCTCAGAGATTTAGTTTATGTCGAGGCAGCAGCATGATTTGCAGCTGCTAGACAGCTTGAATACATGTGGGGGTTACCTTACAAACAGGCAATCCCCACATGTATTCAAGCTGTCTAGCAGCCACATATCATGCAACTGCGTCGACATAAACTAAATCTCTGAGCTCGCTGAAATACTCGGCGACTACCCGAGAATGCTCGGAGAACCCCGAGTAATGAGCACACTCGCTCATCACTAAAGCCTACATATAGCATTTATATTGGGCATTATTATTTCCATTGATAAATTGATTACTGAATCGATAGCAAAGAAGTCAATATAATGTTCTTTTGAGAGTAATTCTTGGACACAGTAAATCTTCTCGTCAGACCTCAGAGAATCATTTGCATGTTAATGATAAAGGATGTGTATGCCTAATTCTTATTTTATTTCATCAGGTATAATAAGCCGGGAATCGGCAGAAAAGTTGCTGATGAATATGCCTGAGGGCTCCTTCCTTGTTCGTGTTAGTGAGAAAATTTGGGGCTACGCTTTGTCTTACCGACATCAGACTGGTTTCAAACATTTTCTAGTCGATGCTTCAGGAGATTTCTACAGTTTTCTTGGGGTTGATCCAAACAGACACGCAACTCTTACTGATCTCATTGATTTTCACAAGGTACTTGTTTAAAATAAAGAGATTAGAGAGCATTTGAAAAGGAAATTTAATCAAAATATCGAGTCATTCTAATATCCATAGATGCTTTTAGATCTATAATTGAGGTTTTAGTAGTTAATCGATAATTTTATGTAAATAAGTTTATTGTATCTAATAAGGTCTGGTAATTAGGTTATGACATACTGTTTGTACAAGTGCTTCTTGCTAAATTAGAATACCTTCGAAAGGTTAATTTATTACAGTTCTTTAATACAAAAAGTGAAACTCATATGTTATATAGAGACATTACAAACAGAGTGATCTATTTCAAGTGTATATTTCTATTAATGTTGATAATTATGGCTTACAGCCAATGAAAATCCAAAAGTCATTATCTCAGTAAGGTAGAATACTTTATAACACCAACTTGAAACATTATTTATGGAAGTCCAGGTTGTTTGATAGCAGCCTTCAGCTCGTCTGCATTGTTGGGTCTGGTGTCTCTCATCTTCCTCTTGACAATACCCCATAGATTCTCTATGGGTTAAGGTCAGGCGAGCTTGCTGGCCAATCAAACACAGTGATATTGTTGTTTCTAAACCAGGTATTGGTACTGTTGGCGGTGTGTACAGGTGCCAAGTCCTGCTGGAGTATGAAATTTCCAACTCCAAAAAGCTTGTCGGCTGAGGGAAGCACGAGGTGCTCTAAAATGTCCTTGATTATGGGTGCGCTGACTTTGGTCTTGATAAAACACAGTGGACCTATACCAGCAGATGATATGGCTCCCCAAACCATCACTGATTGTGGAAACTTCACACTAGACCTCAAGCAGCTTATATTGTGTGTCTCTCCACTCTTCCTCCAGACTCTGGGACCTTGATTCCCAAATGAAATGCAAAATTTACTTTCATCTGAAAACAACACCTTGGACCACTGAGCAACAATCCAGTTCTTTTTCTCCTTGGCCCAGTTAAGATGCTTCTGGCATTGTCTATTGGTCATGGGTGGCTTGACACAAGGAATGTGATACTTGTAGCCCATGTCCTGGATTCGTCTCTGCGTGGTGGCTCTTGAAGCAATGACTCCAGCAGCTGTCCACTTCTTGTGAATCCCCCACAAATTTTTGAATTGCCTTTTCTTAACAATCCTTTCAAGGCTGTGGTTATCCCGGTTGCTTGTGCACGTTTTTCTACCACACTTTTCCTGCCACTCAACTTTCCATTAACACGCTTGGATATAGCTTTCTGTGAACAGCTAGCTTCTTTATCAATGACCATTTGTGACTTACCCTCCTTGTAGTATGCCTTCTGGACATCTGTCAACTCAGGAATCTTCTCTATGATTGTGGAGCCTACTGAAACAAACTAAGGGACCTTTTTAAACACTTAGAAGCCTTTGCAGGTGTTTTTGTTAATTATTCTAATTTACTGAGATAATGACCTTTGGGTTTTCATTGGCTGTAAGCCATATTCATCTACATTAACAGAAATACACACAAGAAATAGATCACTGTTTGTAATGACTCTATATAATATGAGTTTCACTTTGTTTTGAAGAACTGAAATAAATTAACTTTTTGTTGATATTCTAAATTAGTGAGAAGCACCTGTATCTCCTATTGCAAACCTGGACATAAGGAACCCCAACAGCTCATGTCCTGAGGACTTTCTAATATGTATGTGATTCAATCAGCTTTACTAAATTAATAATTTGCATTTAATTTTTCTCAATGGAAACATTTTAGAAAACATTGCATGTTACGGCTTATACAGGCTTTGTTTTTGGAAGCACTACCTTTTTGCAATCCTTTTCAACCATTCAGTACAACTGAGAGATTATGCTGTGTCCTATCTTTATAGTGAGAATACACTTTCACGCAACTTTGACTTAGAAATTGGAAGCTATTAAGTGCTTTTCGTCTCTTGACTCACACTTTGAGAAGACTATTTTTCATTTGAGTCTCAACGAAGACTCAATCCCATCTCTGAAATTTATGGTATATCCACAGAATATCCCAGAATAGATCTGTGATGTCTAGGAGAATGTTGGCGGTCTAGAAGGTTAATATCGGTCTATACATTGCCTAAACCTCCCTGTTGTGCCACAAGCATTTAATCCTGCCCCAATTAGCCTAAGTGTAGGGCTGCCACTAAAGCTTATTCAGTACCCTAAATATCTTCCCAACATTTTTCTTCATCTATCATAATTGCTCATCAGGGAATTTCCTGCAAGGGGGCTTAAAATGAAAATAGATAATCAGGGAGCCTTGGTTATCAGGCCCCACCATGAGACGTGCTGAGTGAAGCACTGCCCTCAATTTCTCCAGTTAGTGCAGCAATCTGCATGTTTTCTGCTATGGTCTTGATGACCCATGTTCCCCATATCTATTCTCCAGTACATCCCCTGACATTTTCACATGATAGAGGAAGAAGTGAGTTGTGAGAATATTTGGATGACTGAACAACATTAGTGGCAGTCCTACACTCGGGTACTGCCCTTGTAGTGGTGGGAACAAACACATGGGGCCTGACCAACATTAACATGATAGCTCCCCTACGTGCTTCTGGACATCATAGATATATTCTTGGAAATTTGCTTATAATTAGTGATGAGTGAGTGTGCTCTTATAAGGTGTTATCTGAGTACTCATGTGCTAATAGGGTATCTTCGGCGTGCTCGAATACTATGTTCGAGTCACCGTGGCTGCATGTCTAGCAGCTGTTCAACAGCTGCATGAAATGCCTAACAGGCAATCCCTGCATGTGTTGCGGTTGTTGAACAGCCGCTAGACATGCAGCCATGGTGACTCATGCATAGTATTCGAGCACGCCGAAGATACTGTACAAGCAAACGAGCGTGATAGGATAACACCTTATCTGAGCACACTAGCTCATCACTAGTTACAATACATTATTTATTATTATTTGGTGGGATCAAACCATTTATTACTATGCACTGGTTTTCATGAGCACATTGTTGGGCTTATCAACAAATGGCAATACCCCTTTTTCATATTTCTTTAGAATCAATTTAATTTGTGTCACATTGTGTTCTCTGAAATTTTTCTGATTCTGACATACCGTACAGCTATTATGTATTTACCATTTATAGTTGTAACATTTTTATCCATTGTCAGGAGGAAGTCATTACAAGTTCTGGAGGAGAACTGCTATTGGAACCATGTGGACAAGCACATTCCCCACCTGACTTTAGTATATTATTTGGATGAAGCCGCTGACATTTATGGTCTGACAGCACGGTTCACGAATTATAATTTTAATTTCAGTCCACTAATATTTGAAAAATAAGGACAATTTTTATGTGTTGGAGAGTGTCTATTACGTCAGATATTTTAAATTCCACTTTCTCAGTTTTATTTTTATGCTTTTAATATAATGACCTTTATATTTACCGAGGAGTTATGGGGAACACTTAAAAGACAAATGTTCAACTGCTCCACATTAAAGCATATTTCCCTATTCGGTTTCTCTCCACTTTGTTCTTATTTTGCATGTATCCATTATTTAACATAATTTTATGTCATGTACTATTGATAAGAATTTGTAATTTATAGTCTAGTGAGTATTTAAAATGAAATATATTCCATTCCTATTTATGCATTAGTTATCTGGAGTTAGAGGGCAACACAGAGTGTTAGAAGCAAGCTTCTGAGAATACCATGACGTCAATGATATATTGAAACTTATAAATTTTAAATTATTCTTAGTTTTCAAAGAAGTACTTGGCAACTGCCATCACTTTGATATTTTTTCTGTATCTTATTTAATTAAACTAAGGTTGATTGCAGCAGATTACATGGATGCAACCATTTATACAAAAGTGCAGTTCAATATTCAAAAATCCAGTTGAGTATCCTGCTAGATTTAAAAAAAAACAATTGTTCACATATTTTAAACTGTTTTTTTTTTTAATAAAATGCCATGAAATGTGCCAATTTTCAAAATAATTTGCTACTCATAATTTTATTAACCTTCCTCTAGTGTTAGGGTCGTGACCGACCCGTTTTAGGTTTTAAATGCATACAAATTCTACATACATTTGTTTATTGCATCAAGACTTTTTCAGGATCTTATTGTTAAACAAAATACAATAAAATAAAACTATTTTACTAAATTGTAAAATGCTCTTATTAAAATTATAACATTTGTCTTGTTGCGGTCAATTTCGACCCAGGTCTAAATAAGAGTAAAAAACAATAATAAGTCCCAAAACTGAACTCATAAACACAATATAAATTAACAGCCCACAGCCAGCTCTACGTCCAACAGTTAGGGACATGTCCAGGCATGTATGGCCAAATCAGCTTAGAGTTGGTACTTTGCAGAGTATAGTTTATATTATTCTCTTGAGGTTCATTTGACAATATTTTTATATTGAAAATGAAGGGTATGCTCTCAAATGAAAGGCCCAGGGGGCCACAACAAAAATATTAAAATCAATCCTTCCATGGATGAGAAACCCTAACAAGGTAACTAAGAGGTAAGAAACAAATTGGATCATAAATAACTGTTTTTAGGGTATCCTAGGGGTGATTTAAGACATGGGTCAAAATCGACCCATTAACATAAGAAAGAGTAACAGAAAGCTAACACTAGAGGAAGGTTAAGTGACTAGAATGGTATTCAAATCTACATGTGATCATAGGAAGAATGTATCCGATTTCCTTGTTGCATTTTAAAAGGGATTCAAATTATTTTCCAAATGTATTATTAGACGCAATTAATCCAACTTTAAATACAGTATTTTAATAATGTTTGGCTTCGAACCATGTTGCAAATATAGTAGATTTCGTGAATTAACTGAAAATGAGAGACCAATAAGCAAGTTATAGGCTTAGATAGGGAAAAATTCAAGGCTAGAAAAGTAAGTCTGCTTTTTTCCTTTCTCACAGTTAGGGGGGTACCACAGGGGTCAGTATAGGGCCCTCTTCTTTTTAACATATTTATTAATGACCTTGTAGGGGGCATACAGAACAGTATTTCAATATTTGCAGATGACACTAAACTCTGCAGGGTAATCAATACAGAGGAGGACAATTTTATATTACAGGATGATTTATGTAAACTGGAAGCTTGGGCTGATAAATTGCAAATGAGCTTTAATGGGGATAAATGTAAGGTCATGCACTTGGGCAGAAGAAATAAGATGTATGATTATGTGCCTAATTGTAAAACTCTGGGCAAAACCATCAATGAAAAAGACCTGGGTGTATGGGTGGATGACAAACTCATATTTAGTGGCCAGTGTCAGGCAGCTGCTGCAAAAGCAAACAAAATAGGCATAGATGCTCATGAGGAGAACATAATTTTACCTCTATACAAGTCACTAGTTTGACCACACTTAGAATACTGTGTACAGTTCTGGTCTCCAGTGTTTAAGAAAGATATAGCTGAACTAGAGCGGGTGCAGAGAAGAGCGACCAAGGTTATTAGAGAACTGGGGGGTCTGCAATACCAAGATAGATTATTACACTTGGGGCTATTTAGTTTGGAAAAACGAAGGCTAAGGGGTGATCTTATTTTAATGTATAAATATATGAGGGGACAATACAAAGACCTTTCTGATGATCTTTTTAATCATAGAACTGAGACAGGGAAAAGGGGGCATCCTCTACGTCTGGAGGAAAGAAGGTTTAAGCATAATAACAGACGCGGATTCTTTACTGTAAGAGCAGTGAGACTATGAAACTCTCTGCCGTATGATGTTGTAATGAGTGATTCACTACTAAAATTTAAGAGGGGACTGGATGCATTTCTTGAAAAGTATAATGTTACAGGGTATATATACTAGATTCCTTGATATGGCGTTGATCCAGGGAACTAGTCTGATTGCCATATATGGAGTAAAAAAAAAATAGGAAAACGAGGGGGTTGCCCTAAATAGAAAGGTAAATATAAATAAAACTATATAAAATAATATGTGATAAAAGTAATAATAATAATAATAATAATATTACAAAATATAATTGTGCATATCTATTAGAGAAGCCGCGACTCAAAAAGTGAAGGACAATCGGGAAAAATTGCCAAACAGAAAAATCCCGACCAGGAGTCCAATGCAATAGTTAAAAAATCATATAAACTTTATTAATGCATCAGATAAATAGCAAAAATAAATAAAAAACAATACAGGGAAAATTCAATAATGACGATGTACAATAAATCAATAATTAAATAGATAAAGAGCGCACCTAACCAGGATTACAATAAATCTGAATTACTAAATGCCACACAAAGTGTGAAAAAAAATTTCTAACAAAAAATATATCTGAAACTCCATCAAGAAGGTAATCTCATAAGGAGAAAGTGCTCAAGTGTAAAGAAGTGTGCAGGGCAAAAATGACTATACAAGGGAATTCAGATAGCCATTAGATTAGAATGTGAAGTGTACAAAGATACCCCTAGGTGGCAGTGTTAATAACCGCAATTGTTAACACATGGGAAAAGAGACTGACGATAATGTAGAACATAATGTGATCATAATCATAACATACTCACAGTGCTCGTGTGATCCCGGTTACCTGGATGGCGCCCTCCACAACGCGCGTTTCGGCATGCTTCGTTCGTCATATATGGAGTCAGGAAGGAATTTTTTTCCCCCAATGTGGAGCTTACTATTTGCCGCATGGTTTTTTTTTGCCTTCCTCTGGATCAACATGTTAAGGCAAGTTAGGTTAGGATATGGGTTGAACTAGATGGACTTAAAGTCTTCCTTCAACCTTAAAAACTATGTTACTATGTTACTATGTATGTAAAAATGGCATCATCCTGTAAGCCATGCCCGGAATTTCAACTCAGCACATTCACTTGGTGATCTGACTTGAATATTTCCTGTTTAAAGGGAAGGTGCCACAATTTTTATTTTTGCATTAATAAATATTGATTATATAATCAATTATTTGCAATAAAAAGTTAAATTCACTGTTTTAACTGTTTTTTTATTATTTTCTTTTTATTCAACAGCTGGGGCTGCCATTTGCACTTGCAGGTGTGTAACGACCTCTAATATGGCAGCCCCTGTTCATAGAACACTGCAGTCCATCTCCTGCATTGAGGCTGCCTTAGCTGTAGCCTGGTCACACCCACTTGGCTGTCCAGGACACAGCTATGGGAGGAGATCGTCACAATGTATGCATGATGGGAGCTGCGCAAGGAAGGGATTGATGTTCACTGTGTGGGGCTGATGGTGGGGGCCTGGGTAGGGAAGGGGATACTGTCAGTCATGTGGGATTGGATGCTGGGGGGCTGTGTAGGTAATGGAGGTGATGTTCCTTGTTTGGGGCTGCATGTGGGGTGGCTGAAGGTGGAAGAGGATAATGTTAGTCATGTGGGACTCGTTCCTGGAGGTCTGTGTGGGGAAAGAGGGTGATGTTCCTTGTGTAGGGCTGCATGTTGGGTGGCTGTATGGGGAAGGGGATAATGTAAGTCACATGGGACTGCACACTGGAGGGCTGTTCAGGGAAGGGGGTAATGTTCCTATTGTGGGGTTGCATGTTGGGGTTGTGTAGGAAAGAGTTTTTGCATTTTCATTATTGCTTTTCGTAACATAAAAAGTAACACACTTCCCCTGACCCTTCAGATTTGATGGTCTTTGACTCTTCTTGAATGTACACAGGTTTCAGCACTACCATTTTGAAGAGTGGGCAGAGTTTTGCAGACAGGGGAGAGACCGGGATGGAGTGCAGTTGAGTCATGATAATTTACAACACAAAAGTGGTATAAATTACAATGGAAAATTGCTCCAGTAATTTTTTACAATTCTGTTGCAATTTCTGTCAAAAGGTAGTGGAGGCTGAGACTTGTGTACATAGGAGAAAAGTCAAATCCTATCAAACGGAACAATCAGTGCTATCTGTAATTTCTTACATTGCAAAAAGTGATATGAAAAATGCAAGTTTTGTTAATTAGAAAAAAAATGATTTTTTTTTTGTGTTTACTCCATTAAAACTTAAGCAATACCCCCCAATAAACATTAAAATGCCATGAAATCTTTACATTTATAAATCTGGTTCGATATACCACGTAATTCTTATTCAAGAAAAAAACCTCCTGTAATCACATTACTTACTGCAGTAGCTCCATCCTAGCCGGTTATACCATGCGGTGATTAGATTGAAGTCTATGAGGAGCTCCTGGAATCACCTCCATCCTGGTCCTGTCAGTGCTGAGCTGTCTACATTGGACTTGTTCCTGTGAGGACTTCACTACAGCAACTCTACTCTGGTCACCTCAGCAGTCAGCACTGAATTGTCTAGAGATGAGGCTTCGGTGAGATCCTCAGTACAGCCACTCCATTCTAGTCACCTCACCAGTGAGCTGTCTAGAGTAAAGCTGCTAGATGGAGTCTCACAGGAGCCTCCAAACTAGGCGCAACCATGACAGGACGAGTCGGGATCCAGATGTTCGGGATGAGGTGACTATTGGCTGTGATGAGTGGTGTTCACAGTCTCATCTTAGTAGAGGAACACCAGTCTGCTGATCACTGCTCACTGCCACCGTGTTTCAGAGCACAGAAGACTAATCATAACTAGAGTTGAGCGACCTTGACCTTTTTAGAGTCGAGCCGGGTTTTGCGAAACCCGACTATGTCCAAAGTTGGGTCGAGTGAAATCGGCCGATTATGACGTAAAGTCGGGATCGACCGAAACACGTAACCCAATGCAAGTCAATGGGGCAGCATAGTCGGCAGTGAGTGGGGGCCAGGAAAACACCTAGAGTGCCCATTTTAATGTCAAAACCATCCATTCTTCTTAATGAAGCTTGTCAAGCGTAATTTACCTTATAATAATTGGAAGGCATTTGAAATTGGGGGTCATTTGGCTAAAGTTGTGGGGGGTAGGGCTGGTTCAAGTAATTAGTGGGCCCAGGAAATCTGGACCACGTCACGGCAGTGGAGCAGGGAGAGGTAAGTATTTCAACTTTGCAAGTGCTGTGAACCTGAGCAAGCAGGGGGGGCCCACTCGTTGGCATTGGCACTGGCACAGGGCCCCTCAAAGTACAGCGGTGTGTTTGCACGGCGGGGGCGCCTCCCACCGGCAGCAACACTTTTGCGTACTATGAGAGGCCCTGTGCCAGTGACGTCGCCAACTAGTATTCCTCCCCCCACCTGATGAAGGAACCTGCACTTTCATCTGCACCTTCCTCTTTGTCCCCGTGTAAGGTGGTATGGTATGCGGGAAGAGCAACCTGACTTTCAGCAGGGTCACAATGTTGTTGTGTAGCGTGCACGGGGAATGTTGCGTTATGGGTCAATGTACCAGCAGACTCATCTATCACTGGCTGGGCAATGGGCACGATGAAGTGGAAACACAGATATAGGCCCAAAGAAGAAAGTGGGCTAAATGCAGTTCAAAATTGGTAACACAGGAATAACCAGGGGGCATTGCAGTGGAGGACAACTGGAATGAGAGGCTGACACAGAGAGTAGGGCCAAATCAGTAAGTAGTCGAAATGCAGTTCAAAATTGGCAACCGTAGTAAACAGGCGGCACAGCTTTGTTCAGTGGAGGAGAACAGCAAGGAGTGGCAGACACCGATAGTAGGCCCCAAACCAACTAGTACGCCAAATGCAGTTGTTCCATTTAACCACAATTTAATGAGAGCCTGAAGATAGAAGCTCAGGAAAGGCAACCTGGGGAACACCTTGGAGTGTAACACACCATCTCTCTCCACCCCATACCCATTTTGTATGGCCTAATGCAGTGTACTTTTCTACAACTACTAAACGAGAGTCGGAAGACCGAAGCAATGGCAAGGAAACCTGGGGAACACCTTAGAGTGTAACACACCCTCTCTCTACACCCCATACCCAATTTGAAGGTCTAATGCAGTGTAGTTTCCAAGAACTACTAAACGAGAGCCGGAAGATCGAAGCTCAGGAAAGGCAACCTGGGGAACACCTTGGAGTGTAACACACCCTCTCGCTACACCCCATACCCAATTTGAAGGCCTAATGCAGCGTAGTTTCCAACAACTACTAAACGAGAGCCGGAAGATCGAAGCTCAGGAAAGGCAACCTGGGGAACACCTTGGAGTGTAACAAACCCTCTCTCTACACCCCATACCCAATTTGTAGGCCTAATGCAGCGTAGTTTCCGACAACTACTAAACGAGAGCCGGAATATCGAAGCTCAGGAAAGGCAACCTGGGGAACACCTTGGAGTGTAACACACCCTCTCTCTACACCCCATACCCAATTTGTAGGCCTAATGCAGCGTAGTTTCCGACAACTACTAAACGAGAGCCGGAATATCGAAGCTCAGGAAAGGCAACCTGGGGAACACCTTGGAGTGTAACACACCCTCTCTCTACACCCCATACCCAATTTGAAGGCCTAATGCAGTGTAGTTTCCAAGAACTACTAAACGAGAGCCGGAAGATCGAAGCTCAGGAAAGGCAACCTGGGGAACACCTTGGAGTGGAACACACCATCTCTCTACACCCCATACCCAATTTGAAGGCCTAATGCAGCGTAGTTTCCAACAACTACTAAACGAGAGCCGGTAGATCGAAGCTCAGGAAAGGCAACCTGGGGAACACCTTGGAGTGTAACACAACGTCTCTCTACACCACGGAAGGGATGATTCTTAGGAAGGAAGGCTGTTGGAAATAAGCATTGCGCGTCCGAGGGTGATTAGATTCTTATTAGGTATATACTCACCCTCGGACGCGCCCTGCTTCTTTATTTGGAATGAATGTTTATTTGCAATGTGGTGTTGACTTTCTCTATTATTTTGGTAATTAATGATTTTATTATTTTCATTATTTTGCATCTTATCGGCAATAATATAAAGAAGACGCGACAGGACAACACTCGGTGGATGCCATATGTGTGTTTTCAATTTAAAAAACCTTTCAGTTAACTACTTGCAGGAGAAAGTAATTGTAGCTGGTGGCCATTTTTAGTACTGTACCAGATTTTAGCTGTTTGTTTGTTTTTAATGTCAAAATGTCTGCATTTGATATCTCACCAGTATTTTCTTTTTTATAAGCAAAATCCTTTTTTTTTTATTTTATGATGTTGGTTCAAGGGGTACACGGGCAGCAGTAGACAGGTCAGTGGAGGCCTAGTGGAAGGAGGGACCGCAGACAGGCTTCGAAGCCCTAACATATTAAATTGGGCTGCCTGTAGGCAATTTAAAATTGGTTCCAGGGGAACACGGGCAGCAGTAGACAGGTCAGTGGAGGCCTAGAGGAAGGAGGGACCGCAGATGCGCCAATGTTTCCCCCATACCAAATTTGTAGGCCTAATGCAGTGTAGTTTCCAACAACTACTAAACGAGAGCCGGAATTTCGAAGCTCAGGAAAGGCAACCTGGGGAACACCTTGGAGTGTAACACACCCTCTCTCTACACCCCATACCCAATTTGAAGGCCTAATGCAGTGTAGTTTCCAACAACTACTAAACGAGAGCCGGAATATCGAAGCTCAGGAAAGGCAACCTGGGGAACACCTTGGAGTGTAACACACCCTCTCTCTACACCCCATACCCAATTTGAAGGCCTAATGCAGTGTAGTTTCCAAGAACTACTAAACGAGAGCCGGAAGATCGAAGCTCAGGAAAGGCAACCTGGGGAACACCTTGGAGTGTAACACAACGTCTCTCTACACGACGGAAGGGCTGATTCTTAGGAAGGAAGGCTGTTGGAAATAAGCATTGCGCGTCCGAGGGTGATTAGATTCTTATTAGGTATATACTCACCCTCGGACGCGCCCTGCTTCTTTATTTGGAATGAATGTTTATTTGCAATGTGGTGTTGACTTTCTCTATTATTTTGGTAATTAATGATTTTATTATTTTCATTATTTTGCATCTTCTCGGCAATAATATAAAGAAGACGCGACAGGACAACACTCGGTGGATGCCATATGTGTGTTTTCAATTTAAAAAAACTTTCAGTTAACTACTTGCAGGAGAAAGTAATTGTAGCTGGTGGCCATTTTTAGTACTGTACCAGATTTTAGTTGTGTGTTTGTTTTTAATGTTAAAATGTCTGCATTTGATATCTCACCAGTATTTTCTTTTTTATAAGCAAAATACTTATTTTTATATTTTCTGATGTTGGTTCCAGGGGTACACGGCCAGCAGTGCCCTGGTCAGTGTAGTAGTAGTTGAAAGAATGGACCGCAGACAGGCATCGAAGGCCTAAAATAAAAACACATGGCTGTAGGCAATTTTAAATTGGTTCCAGGGGTACACGGACAGCAGTGGTGTGGTCAGTGGAGGCCTAGTGGAAGGAGTGACCGCAGACAGGCATCGAAGGCCTAAAATAATAACACATGGCTGTAGGCAATTTTAAATTGGTTCCAGGGGTACACGGGCAGCAGTGACCTGGTCAGTGTAGTAGTAGTTGAAAGAATGGACCGCAGACAGGCATCGAAGGCCTAAAATAAAAAAATTGGGCTGGCTGTAGGCAATTTTAAATTGGTTCCAGGGGTACACGGGCAGCAGTGACCTGGTCAGTGTAGTAGTAGTTGAAAGAATGGACCGCAGACAGGCATCGAAGGCCTAAAATAAAAAAATTGGGCTGGCTGTAGGCAATTTTAAATTGGTTCCAGGGGTACACGGACAGCAGTGGTGTGGTCAGTGGAGGCCTAGTGGAAGGAGTGACCGCAGACAGGCTTCCAAGGCCTAACATAACAAACTTGGGCTGGCTGTAGGCACTTTTAAATTGGTTCCAGGGGTACACGGGCAGCAGTGGTCTGGTCAGTGGAAGTCTAGTGGAAGGAGTGACCGCAGACAGGCTTCCAAGGCCTAACATAACAAACTTGGGCTGGCTGTAGGCACTTTTAAATTGGTTCCAGGGGTACACGGGCAGCAGTGACCTGGTCAGTGTAGTAGTAGTTGAAAGAATGGACCGCAGACAGGCTTCGAAGGCCTAACATAACAAACTTGGGCTGGCTGTAGGCACTTTTAAATTGGTTCCAGGGGTACACGGGCAGCAGTGGTGTGGTCAGTGGAGGCCTAGTGGAAGGAGTGACCGCAGACAGGCATCGAAGGCCTAAAATAATAACACATGGCTGTAGGCAATTTTAAATTGGTTCCAGGGGTACACGGGCAGCAGTGACCTGGTCAGTGTAGTAGTAGTTGAAAGAATGGACCGCAGACAGGCATCGAAGGCCTAAAATAAAAAAATTGGGCTGGCTGTAGGCAATTTTAAATTGGTTCCAGGGGTACACGGGCAGCAGTGGTGTGGTCAGTGGAGGCCTAGTGGAAGGAGTGACCGCAGACAGGCATCGAAGGCCTAAAATAATAACACATGGCTGTAGGCAATTTTAAATTGGTTCCAGGGGTACACGGGCAGCAGTGACCTGGTCAGTGTAGTAGTAGTTGAAAGAATGGACCGCAGACAGGCATCGAAGGCCTAAAATAAAAAAATTGGGCTGGCTGTAGGCAATTTTAAATTGGTTCCAGGGGTACACGGACAGCAGTGGTGTGGTCAGTGGAGGCCTAGTGGAAGGAGTGACCGCAGACAGGCATCGAAGGCCTAAAATAATAACACATGGCTGTAGGCAATTTTAAATTGGTTCCAGGGGTACACGGACAGCAGTGGTGTGGTCAGTGGAGGCCTAGTGGAAGGAGTGACCGCAGACAGGCATCGAAGGCCTAAAATAATAACACATGGCTGTAGGCAATTATAAATTGGTTCCAGGGGTAGACGGGCAGCAGTGACCTGGTCAGTGTAGTAGTAGTTGAAAGAATGGACCGCAGACAGGCATCGAAGGCCTAAAATAAAAAAATTGGGCTGGCTGTAGGCAATTTTAAATTGGTTCCAGGGGTACACGGGCAGCAGTGACCTGGTCAGTGTAGTAGTAGTTGAAAGAATGGACCGCAGACAGGCATCGAAGGCCTAAAATAAAAAAATGGGGCTGGCTGTAGGCAATTTTAAATTGGTTCCAGGGGTACACGGACAGCAGTGGTGTGGTCAGTGGAGGCCTAGTGGAAGGAGTGACCGCAGACAGGCATCGAAGGCCTAAAATAATAACACATGGCTGTAGGCAATTTTAAATTGGTTCCAGGGGTAGACGGGCAGCAGTGACCTGGTCAGTGTAGTAGTAGTTGAAAGAATGGACCGCAGACAGGCATCGAAGGCCTAAAATAAAAAAATTGGGCTGGCTGTAGGCAATTTTAAATTGGTTCCAGGGGTACACGGGCAGCAGTGACCTGGTCAGTGTAGTAGTAGTTGAAAGAATGGACCGCAGACAGGCATCGAAGGCCTAAAATAAAAAAATGGGGCTGGCTGTAGGCAATTTTAAATTGGTTCCAGGGGTACACGGACAGCAGTGGTGTGGTCAGTGGAGGCCTAGTGGAAGGAGTGACCGCAGACAGGCATCGAAGGCCTAAAATAATAACACATGGCTGTAGGCAATTTTAAATTGGTTCCAGGGGTACACGGGCAGCAGTGACCTGGTCAGTGTAGTAGTAGTTGAAAGAATGGACCGCAGACAGGCATCGAAGGCCTAAAATAAAAAAATTGGGCTGGCTGTAGGCAATTTTAAATTGGTTCCAGGGGTACACGGGCAGCAGTGGTGTGGTCAGTGGAGGCCTAGTGGAAGGAGTGACCGCAGACAGGCATCGAAGGCCTAAAATAATAACACATGGCTGTAGGCAATTTTAAATTGGTTCCAGGGGTACACGGGCAGCAGTGACCTGGTCAGTGTAGTTGTAGTTGAAAGAATGGACCGCAGACAGGCATCGAAGGCCTAAAATAAAAAAATTGGGCTGGCTGTAGGCAATTTTAAATTGGTTCCAGGGGTACACGGGCAGCAGTGGTGTGGTCAGTGGAGGCCTAGTGGAAGGAGTGACCGCAGACAGGCATCGAAGGCCTAAAATAATAACACATGGCTGTAGGCAATTTTAAATTGGTTCCAGGGGTACACGGGCAGCAGTGACCTGGTCAGTGTAGTAGTAGTTGAAAGAATGGACCGCAGACAGGCATCGAAGGCCTAAAATAAAAAAATTGGGCTGGCTGTAGGCAATTTTAAATTGGTTCCAGGGGTACACGGGCAGCAGTGGTCTGGTCAGTGGAAGTCTAGTGGAAGGAGTGACCGCAGACAGGCTTCCAAGGCCTAACATAACAAACTTGGGCTGGCTGTAGGCACTTTTAAATTGGTTCCAGGGGTACACGGGCAGCAGTGGTCTGGTCAGTGGAAGTCTAGTGGAAGGAGTGACCGCAGACAGGCTTCCAAGGCCTAACATAACAAAATTGGGCTGGCTGTAGGCACTTTAAATTGGTTCCAGGGGTACATGGGCAGCAGTGTATGGTCAGTGGAAGTCTAGTGGAAGGAGTGACGGCAGACAGTCTTCGAAGGCCTAACATAACAAAATTGGGCTGACTGTAGGCACTTTTAAATTGGTTCCAGGGTAACACGGCCAGCAGTGGCCTGGTCAGTGTAGTAGTTGTAGAAAGAAGGGACCGCAGACAGGCTTCGAAGGCCTAACATAACAAAAATGTCAAAACAATGGTATTGTCAGTGCCAGGCATTGAAGGATGTCAGCGCCTAGACTACACATTGGTGAAGCTGTGAGAGATAATTTTGCTAGTGGTAGAGCACTGTTTGAGCTGGGGGGGGGAACTGTCTTGTGGCCGGCGTTACAGGCACAGGGCCCCTCATATTACAACGGTGTGTCTGACGTTGGGTGCGCACCACCACCGCCAGAGACACTTTATTGTACTATGAGGGACCCAGTGGCAGTGCCGTCGACCAAAAGCGGCCACACCCACCTCTTCAGACAAACAGCACTCTCAAGGGTCCAAGCGCAAAGTGGCGATAGCACGGCCCCGTGTGGGGAGTTTGGCCATTTCGTGAGGTGGAAACATGTCGTATGCTGGACAATCAGGTGAAGAAAATTACGAGATTGGAAAAGTCATTCAGAATAGTCCACAGGCAAGACCTTTTCATAGGAAAGCTAGGTGTCAGCCGGGCAGGGTGGGGCAAAAGATTTTGAAATCCAGTTGTGGTTCATTTTAATGAAGGTTAGATCATCTACATTTTGGGTAGCCAGACGAGTCCTTTTTTCTGTTAGTATTGAACCTGCAGCACTGAATACTCTTTCTGATAGGACACTAGCTGCCGGGCAAGCAAGCTCCTGCAATGCATATTCTGCCAATTCTGGCCAGGTGTCTAATTTGGATGCCCAGTAATCAAATGGGAATGACGGTTGAGGGAGAACGTCGATAAGGGATGAAAAATAGTTTGTAACCATACTGGACAAATGTTGTCTCCTGTCACTTTGAATTGATGCTGCAGTACCTGTCCTGTCTGCGGTCATAGAAAAATCACTCCACAACCTGGTCAGAAAACCCCTCTGGCCAACGCCACTTCTGATTTCTGCCCCTCTAACACCTCTGGTCTGCTGGCCCCTGGAGCTCGTGTGAGAACGATCACGGGCGCTGTGTGCAGGGAATGCCAGAAGCAAACGGTCAACAAGAGTTGATTGTTTTGTTGCTAATATTAGTTCCAAGTTCTCATGTGGCATAATATTTTGCAATTTGCCTTTATAGCTAGGATCAAGGAGGCAGGCCAACCAGTAATCGTCATCGTTCATCATTTTTGTAATGCGTGTGTCCCTTTTGAGGATACGCAAGGCATAATCCGCCATGTGGGCCAAAGTTCCCGTTGTCAAATCTGCGGTTGTGCTTGGTTGAGGGGCAGTTGCAGGCAAATCTACGTCACTTGTGTCCCTCAAAAAACCAGAACCCGGCCTTGCCACGCCACCAATTTCCCGTGCCCCCGGGAAAGCTTCCTCATTAAAAATATACTCATCCCCATCATCCTCCTCATCCTCCACCTCCTCTTCGCCCGGTACCTCGTCATGTACACTGCCCTGACCAGACAATCGCTGACTGTCATCAAGGCTTTCCTCTTCCTCTGGTGCAGACGCCTGATCCTTTATGTGCGTCAAACTTTGCATCAGCAGACGCATTAGGGGGATGCTCATGCTTATTATGGCGTTGTCTGCACTAACCAGCCGTGTGCATTCCTCAAAACACTGAAGGACTTGACACATGTCTTGAATCTTCGACCACTGCACACCTGACAACTCCATGTCTGCCATCCTACTGCCTGCCCGTGTATGTGTATCCTCCCACAAAAACATAACAGCCCGCCTCTGTTCGCACAGTCTCTGAAGCATGTGCAGTGTTGAGTTCCACCTTGTTGCAACGTCTATGATTAGGCGATGCTGGGGAAGGTTCAAAGAACGCTGATAGGTCTGCATACGGCTGGAGTGTACAGGCGAACGGCGGATATGTGCGCAAAGTCCACGCACTTTGAGGAGCAGGTCGGATAACCCCGGATAACTTTTCAGGAAGCACTGCACCACCAGGTTTAAGGTGTGAGCCAGGCAAGGAATGTGTTTCAGTTGGGAAAGGGAGATGGCAGCCATGAAATTCCTTCCGTTATCACTCACTACCTTGCCTGCCTCAAGATCTACAGTGCCCAGCCACGACTGCGTTTCTTGCTGCAAGAACTCGGACAGAACTTCCGCGGTGTGTCTATTGTCGCCCAAACACTTCATAGCCAATACAGCCTGCTGACGTATGCCAGTAGCTGCCCCATAATGGGAGACCTGGTGTGCAACAGTGGCAGGTGCGGATGGAGTGTTTGTGCGACTGCGGTCTGTGGACGAGCTCTTGCTTCTGCAGGAGGACGAGGAGGAGGAGGAGGAGGGGGTGCGAACGGCTACAGACAACTGTTTACTAGACCGTGGGCTAGGCAGAACTGTCCCAAACTTGCTGTCCCCTGTGGACCCTGAATCCACCACATTTACCCAGTGTGCCGTGATGGACACGTAACGTCCCTGGCCATGCCTACTGGTCCATGCATCTGTTGTCAGGTGCACCTTTGTGCTCACAGATTGCCTGAGTGCATGGACGATGCGCTCTTTAACATGCTGGTGGAGGGCTGGGATGGCTTTTCTGGAAAAAAAGTGTCGACTGGGTAGCTCGTAGCGTGGTACAGCATAGTCCATCAGGTCTTTGAAAGCTTCGCTTTCAACTAACCGGTAGGGCATCATCTCTAACGAGATTAGTCTAGCTATGTGGGCGTTCAAACCCTGTGTACGCGGATGCGAGGCTAAGTATTTCCTTTTTCTAACCATAGTCTCATGTAGGGTGAGCTGGACTGGAGAGCTGGAGATCGTGGAACTAGCGGGGGTGCCGGTGGACATGGCAGACTGAGAGACGGTGGGAGATGGTATTGTTGCCGCCGGTGCCCTAGATGCAGTGTTTCCTACTACGAAACTGGTGATTCCCTGACCCTGACTGCTTTGGCCTGGCAAAGATACCTGCACAGATACAGCAGGTGGTGCGCTAAATGGTGGTCCTACACTGCCGGAAGGGATGTTGCGTTGATGACTAGCTTCATTGGCCGAGGGTGCAACAACCTTAAGGGACGTTTGGTAGTTAGTCCAAGCTTTCAAATGCATGGTGGTTAAATGTCTATGCATGCAACTAGTATTGAGACTTTTCAGATTCTGACCTCTGCTTAAGGAAGTAGAACATTTTTGACAGATGACTTTGCGCTGATCAATTGGATGTTGTTTAAAAAAATGCCAGACTGCACTCTTTCTAGCATCGGATACCTTTTCAGGCATTGCAGACTGAGCTTTAACCGGATGGCCACGCTGTCCTCCACCAGGTTTTGGCTTTGCCACGCGTTTTGGGCAAGATACGGGCCCGGCAGATGGAACCTGTGGCGATGTTGATGCCTGCTGCGGCCCCTCCTCCTCCTCTGCTTCAGAACTGCTGCCGCCTGCACCCTGTTCCCCCAATGGCTGCCAATCGGGGTCAAGAACTGGGTCATCTAATAACTCTTCTTGTACCTCCTGCGCAACTTCGTCTGTGTCACCGTGTCGTTCGGTGGTATAGCGTTCGTGATGGGGCAACATAGTCTCATCAGGGTCTGATTCTTGATCAGCACCCTGCGAGGGCAATGTTGTGGTCTGAGTCAAAGGACCAGCATAGTAGTCTGGCTGTGGCTGTGCGTCAGTGCACTCCATGTCAGATTCAATTTGTAATGGGCATGGACTGTTAACTGCTTCACTTTCTAAGCCAGGGACGGTATGTGTAAAGAGCTCCATGGAGTAACCCGTTGTGTCGCCTGCTGCATTCTTCTCTGTTGTTGTTTTTGCTGAAGAGGACAAGGAAGTGACTTGTCCCTGACCGTGAACATCCACTAACGACGCGCTGCTTTTACTTTTACCAGTTTCACGAGATGAGGCAAAAGAGCTAGAGGCTGAGTCAGCAAGATAAGCCAAAACTTGCTCTTGCTGCTCCGGCTTTAAAAGCGGTTTTCCTAATCCCAGAAAAGGGAGCGTTCGAGGCCTTGTGTAGCCGGACGACGAACCTGGCTCCACAGCTCCAGACTTAGGTGCAATATTTTTTCCCCCACGACCACCTGATGCTCCACCACTACCACTACCCTCATTACCAGCTGACAATGAACGCCCCCGGCCACGACCTCTTCCACTAGACTTCCTCATTGTTTTAAAAACGTAACCAAACTAACGTTATTTGTTGCAGTCACACAACTTACACGGTGAGCTATAACTTCAGTATGATTTAGCTACCCCTTTACAGGTTGGTGAGACCACAGCGAAAATCAGGCCCAATGTTACACACTCTTTTTTTGGTGGCTGCAAATTAGAGAGATGCCCCACACGCAGGACTGTCACTGAAGCACAAATGTTAATATTAATGTCACACTATTATTTTTTTTTTATTTTTATTTTTTTCAGGAACACTTTAGAAACCCCCCCAAAAAAAAAAAAAAGATTTTTGCAGGGAGAATTTAGAAAACAAATGTAACAAACTATATGCTTTCTATGGGCCACTGAGTGAGAGATGACGCACACAGGAATCAGGAGTGGCACACAAGCCCAGAGGCCAATATTTTTCTACCAATGATTGATGGAGTTATTTTCTCTGGTAGATTTTGGAACCCAAATCAAGGAAAAAAAATGTAGGCTTTCTATGGACCACAATTGGAGAGAGAGAGAGAGAGAGAGATGGCACACCCAGGAGTCAAGACTGGCACACAAGCAGAAAGGCCAATATTAATCTCCCACTGTTTTTTTTTTTTTTTTTTTTTTTTTTTTTTTTTTTTTCAGGGAGACTTTAGAAAAAAAAATAATAAAAAAAATATGATTTTATCAGGAAGAATTTAGAAACCAAATAAAATAAAATGATTTTTTCAGGGAGAATTTATAAAACAAATAAAAACAAAAATAGGCGTTCTATGGCCCACTGACTGAGAGATGACGCACACAGGAGTCAGGAGTGGCACACAAACCCAGAGGCCAATATTTTTCTACCAATGATTGATGTAGTTATTTTCTCTGGTAGATTTTAGAACCCAAATCAAGGAAAAAAAATATAGGCTTTCTATGGACCACAATTGGAGAGAGAGAGAGAGAGAGAGAGAGAGAGAGAGAGAGAGAGAGATGGCACACCCAGGAGTCAAGACTGGCACACAAGCAGAAAGGCCAATATTAATCTCCCACTGATTTTTTTGGTTGTTTTTTTTTTTTTTTTTCAGGGAGACTTTAGAAAAAAAAATAATAAAAAAAATATGATTTTATCAGGAAGAATTTAGAAACCAAATAAAATAAAATGATTTTTTCTGGGAGAATTTATAAAACAAATAAAACCAAAAATAGGCGTTCTATGGCCCACTGACTGAGAGATGACGCACCCAGGAGTCAAGACTGGCACACAAGCAGAAAGGCCAATATTAATCTCCCACTGTTTTTTTTTTTTTTTTTCAGGGAGACTTTAGAAAAAAAAATAATAAAAAAAATGTGATTTTATCAGGAAGAATTTAGAAACCAAATAAAATAAAATGATTTTTTCTGGGAGAATTTAGAAAACAAATAAAACCAAAAATAGGCGTTCTATGGCCCACTGACTGAGAGATGACGCACCCAGGAGTCAAGACTGGCACACAAGCAGAAAGGCCAATATTAATCTCCCACTGTTTTTTTTTTTTTTTTTCAGGGAGACTTTAGAAAAAAAAATAATAAAAAAAATGTGATTTTATCAGGAAGAATTTAGAAACCAAATAAAATAAAATGATTTTTTCTGGGAGAATTTATAAAACAAATAAAACCAAAAATAGGCGTTCTATGGCCCACTGACTGAGAAATGACGCACCCAGGAGTCAAGACTGGCACACAAGCAGAAAGGCCAATATTAATCTCCCACTGTTTTTTTTTTTTTTTTTCAGGGAGACTTTAGAAAAAAAAATAATAAAAAAAATGTGATTTTATCAGGAAGAATTTAGAAACCAAATAAAATAAAATGATTTTTTCTGGGAGAATTTATAAAACAAATAAAACCAAAAATAGGCGTTCTATGGCCCACTGACTGAGAGATGACGCACCCAGGAGTCAAGACTGGCACACAAGCAGAAAGGCCAATATTAATCTCCCACTGTTTTTTTTTTTTTTTTCAGGGAGACTTTAGAAAAAAAAATAATAAAAAAAATGTGATTTTATCAGGAAGAATTTAGAAACCAAATAAAATAAAATGATTTTTTCAGGGAGAATTTAGAAAACAAATAAAACCAAAAATAGGCGTTCTATGGCCCACTGACTGAGAGAGAGAGAGAGAGAGATGGAACGCTTAGTACTGGCACACAAGCCCAAAGGGCAATATTAATCTCCCTTTTTTTTTCCAGGGAGAATTTCTAAAACCCAAAAAAAAAAAAAAATAGGCTTTCTATGGCCCACTATTTGTGAGAGAGATGGGACGCTCAGGACTGGCACAGATGGCACGCTCAGGACTGGCACAGAAGCCCAGAGGCCAATATTAATCTCCCTTTTTTTCTGGTAGAATTTATAAAACCAAAAAAAAATTTAAATAGGCTTTCTATGGCCCACTATTTGTGAGAGAGATGGCACGCTCAGGACTGGCACAGATGGCACGCTCACAACTGGCACACAAGCCCAGAGGCCAATATTAATCTCCCTTTTTTCAGGGAAAATTTATAAAACAAAAAAAAAAAATAAATAGGCTTTCTATGGCCCACTATTTGTGAGAGAGATGGCACGCTCAGGGCTGGCACAGATGGCACGCTCAGGACTGGCACACAAGCCCAGAGGCCAATATTAATCTCCCTTTTTTTCAGGGAGAATTTATAAAACCCCCAAAAAAAATAAAATAGGCTTTCTATGGCCCACTATTTGTGAGAGAGATGGGACGCTCAGGACTGGCACAGATGGCACGCTCAGGACTGGCACAGAAGCCCAGAGGCCAATATTAATCTCCCTTTTTTTCTGGGAGAATTTATAAAACCAAAAAAAAATTTAAATAGGCTTTCTATGGCCCACTATTTGTGAGAGAGATGGCACGCTCAGGACTGGCACAGATGGCACGCTCACAACTGGCACACAAGCCCAGAGGCCAATATTAATCTCCCTTTTTTCAGGGAAAATTTATAAAACAAAAAAAAAAATTAAATAGGCTTTCTATGGCCCACTATTTGTGAGAGAGATGGCACGCTCAGGGCTGGCACAGATGGCACGCTCAGGACTGGCACACAAGCCCAGAGGCCAATATTAATCTCCCTTTTTTTCAGGGAGAATTTATAAAACCAAAAAAAAAAATTAATAGGCTTTCTATGGCCCACTATTTGTGAGAGAGATGGCACGCTCAGGGCTGGCACAGATGGCACGCTCAGGACTGGCACACAAGCCCAGAGGCCAATATTAATCTCCCTTTTTTTCAGGGAGAATTTATAAAACCCCAAAAAAAATAAAATAGGCTTTCTATGGCCCACTATTTGTGAGAGAGATGGCACACTCAGGACTGGCACACAAGCCCAAAGGCCAATATTAATCTCCCACTGTATTTTTATCAGGGAGAATTTATACACCCCACAAAAAAAAATACAGAAAAATGAAAAGGCTTTCTATGGCCCACTATGTGAGAGAGATGGCACACACAGGGATGGCACTCTAGCAGAAATGCCAAATTGCCAATCTTAATCTCCCACCAAAAAAAAAAAAAAAAAAAAAACAGGGAATGTCCTACAATTACTATCTCCCTGCCTGCAGTAATCTCAGCCAGGTATGGCAGGCAGCTACTATCTCCCTGCCTGCAGTAATCTCAGCCAGGTATGGCAGGCAGCAATAAGGAGTGGACTGATGCACAAATGAAATAAAAAGTGTGGACAAACAAAAAAGATAGCTGTGCAGAAAGGAAGGAACAAGAGGATTTGTGCTTTGAAAAAAGCAGTTGGTTTGCACAGCGGCGTACACACAGCAATGCAGCTATCAGGGAGCCTTCTAGGGCAGCCCAATGAGCTACAGCGCTGAGGGGAAAAAAAAAAAAAAAAAAAAACTTCCACTGTCCCTGCACACCGAGGGTGGTGTTGGACAGTGCAAATCGCTGCAGCACAAGCGGTTTTGTGGTTAATGGACCCTGCCTAACGCTATCCCTGCTTCTGACAAAGCGGCAGCAACCTCTCCCTAAGCTCAGATCAGCAGCAGTAAGATGGCGGTCGGCGGGAACGCCTCTTTATAGCCCCTGTGACGTCGCAGACAGCAAGCCAATCACTGCAATGCCCTTCTCTAAGATGGTGGGGACCAGGACCTATGTCATCACGCTGCCCACACTCTGCGTTTACCTTCATTGGCTGAGAAATGGCGCTTTTCGCGTCATTGAAACGCGACTTTGGCGCGAAAGTCGCGTACCGCATGGCCGACCCCGCACAGGGGTCGGATCGGGTTTCATGAAACCCCGACTTAGCCAAAAGTCGGCGACTTTTGAAAATGTTCGACCCGTTTCGCTCAACCCTAATCATAACGTTGCTTTGCTTTGGTCATTGACTCAGCTCTGCTACATCAGTGCAAGGCCATGTGCGCACAGTGCATTTTTGATGAGTTTTCTTGGCGTTTTTTTCCGCCTGGAAATGGACCAAAAACTCTATGGAATTCTTATGCAAGCTAATTCAAAGACAATCCTGAAGTGCTGTGCACATGATCAGTAGTAAATTTCCTTTGAATATTTGCAGTACTTATTTTTTCTGAAGGATGTTAATTCTTTGTGTGGATTTTTAGCATTTTCTACACATTGACTTCAATTGAATCAGTCAAATCTGCAGCAAAAACGCAGGTATAAAAATGTTTGTGGATTTGCTGAGTTTTTGTTTGTGCTTTTATGGGTTTCCCTGTTATGATACGGTGGTCTAGGAGCAACATGGAACGAGCTCTGAAGGAAGTGGTAACTGTACTGACCGCAGTCCCTAAGCTCAACACAACACTAGAAGTAGCCGTGGAATGCTCCTAACTCTCCCTAAGCATCTCGTCACAGCCTAAGAGCTAACTACCCCTAAAGATAGAAGCAGGAAAGCTATCTTGCCTCAGAGAAAATCCCCAAAGGATAGATTAGCCCCCACAAATAATGACTGTGAGTGGAGAGGGAAAAGACATACACAGAATTAAACCAGGATGAGCACAGGAGGCCAGTCTAACTAAATAGATAGGACAGGATGGAATACTGTGCGGTCAGTATAAAACACTACAAAAATCCACGCAGAGTTTACAAAAAATCTCCACACCTGACTAAAGGTGTGGAGGGCAAATCTGCCTCCCAGAGCTTCCAGCAAGACGGAATTAATTCACACTGATAAGCTGGACAAACATAGAAAGCACAGGATGGATAAGTCCACAATCTATGGACTGAAAAGGGCAAGCAAAAACTTAGCTTAGCTGAACTGGTCAGGATAGCAGGGAACTCCAAAGAGATGTGAATCCCACTAGGAACCATTTACAAGTGGCACTGGCTGAAGATAGAGCCAGACTTAATAGCCGAGCAGAAGAGACGATAAGTGGAGGCAGCTGATGACAGCTAACTCCAAGGAGCAGCCATACCACTAGAAACCACAAGAGGGAGCCCAAGAGCAGAACTCACAAAAGTGCCACTTACAACCACCGGAGGGAGCCCAAGAGCGGAATTCACAACATTTCCCATGGTGTTTCCCATGCTGTCATCTGTGTGACAGTGTGGGAAACACCAAAGCAGTGGTTCTGATCGGCGGTAAGAGCGCTGCGGGGTCATGCTGTCATATGTTGGCATGACCCCGCAGAGATACTGTGACCAATGGTAAAAAGCTTACCACAGGTCACCAGGCATGGGCTGATGAGAATACTCCTCGCATCAGACTAGGTCTGCTGTCACTGATAACAGTGATAGCTGGAGCCGCTGATGGGCGAAGTAGTCTCTCGTCAGCCGACGCGTGAGCTCACACTTCAAAAAAAAACCAAAATATGTAAAATAATCACATGCATATTCAAATAAAAATAAAAAACACCTAACGACCAATCCCCGATGTCCTCGTCTACTATAAAAATGTAAAATAAAAACAAACATACACTCACCTTAATGCACTATCATTGATGCCCATGTCTCCTAGAAAAAATTCAAAAATAGTAAACCACCATATACTCACCTGTCCGCCATAGTACACGTAATCCCGAGTGACCCACGGTGATCTCACTTGTAGAACAGTCACATTGAAAGATGCGACTGCTCTACCCGGCTGCCAGCGATACACTGACAGGATGTAATCGCTCCTGCAATGTATCACTGAGCTGCCATGAGAGAGTTCACTGGAGTTCATCAGCTGATGAGCTCCGATGCCCTCACTTATGGCACCAACGTTGTGTGAGAACTTTCTGCGTGAGAACCGGAGCTGATCAGCTGATGAACTTCGGTGACCTCTCTAATGGCAGCTCAGTGATACACTGCGAGAGCGATTGCCTACTGTCAGTGTATAGCCGGCTGTCTTTCTGATTCTCTCCAGAAAGAATCTGACACCTCTCCATTACCAACATGTGGGCTTGCTGTCACCTGACAATACAAAGGTGACATCAACCCTCCCAAACCATTACGCCACTTGCCACCACTACAGGGCAAGTGGGAAGAGTGAGGCAAAGGAGTAGCTGAGAGCTAATGTTTTTAGTCCTGGAGGGGGCCAATATCCATGGCCCCGTCCCAGGCTATTATTATCAACCTGCAGCTGTCTGCCTAGCCTTTTATAAGGGGACCAATGACAATTTTTTTCTGGGGTCCCCCTGTAAACTAGCCAGTAAAGGCTAAGCTGACATCTGTGTGCTGATATTAATAGCCTGGGAACCTTTAAAGATATTGGCTCCTTCCCAGAATAATAACATCAGCCCTCAGCCGTCGACTTTCCTTCTGCTGGTTATGCAAATTATGCGGGAGTCCAAGCAATTTTTTTTTTCATTTTTTCTTAAATTAAGAGTTGCTGTCTGGTTACAGCTTATGTAGGTTCATTCTGTTAAGGCTCCTACATTTGGCTGGCGACAATTACAGATGGGCGTATATGTTCGTGCCCTCCATATTCGGCAAGCTATAATGCTTACCGAATGAGCTGCAGAGGGAGCCCGCATATCTGGATCGCTCCTGCTGATCAGCTGTTCGGCTCTGCAGCTGCATGTGTCGCGGCGGTGTGACAATCACAACGCATGTATGGAGAGCCTGTTTGTTCCGGGTTCCCTCTGCAGCTTATTCGGTAAGGGCTATAGTTTGCCAAATAAGCAGAGCCTGAACATATTTGGTCATCTCTAGTGACAATGTGTGTGTGTGTGATTGTATTTACTTACCGCCTTAGTAATGATGGTGTCTGGCTGACACCTTTTCCTACTAAACCTACTAAACCTAGAGATTGGTTTCAATGGCAGGTGCTGACACATAGCCCTAATTCCATTTTTCTGAAGCTACTGCATCAGAATTTAAAGGGGTGGTGCTGAATCAAGAAATTGCATGATAAAACTTTTTTAAAATATCTTTGTTTAGCTCAATAGAGCCTTCATTGCTGTGCAAAAAGGAATGCAAAAAAACGCATACAAAACTGCAGGAAAAATGCACCAAAAATCGCACCAAAAAGCGCGGCTTGGCCGAAGTGTTTTTGCTGCCAAGAGATGCCAAATCCTTGCAGAAATTTCTGCAAGCAAATACTCAACATGGGCACATAGCCTAGCTCTCTGCAGTAGCCTTATAACGAGATAACAGACAATGTATCTTATGCCCATCACTTTACACCACTGCTTCCATAGAAATAGACAGAGCAGGGTCACACATTACACTACTGGTCTCATAGCCGTGGAAAGAGCTGGGTCACACATACTACTGTTCCCTTAGACGTAGACAGAGTGGGGTCACATATTACACTACTGCTTCCATAAAAGTAGACAGAGTGAGGTCACTCATTGCAGCACTGCTCCCATAGACATAGACAGAATGGTGTCACACATTACATTACTGCTCCCATAGACGTGGACAGAGTGGGATCGCAGATTATATTACTGTTCCCATAGACATAGACAGAACGGTATCACACATTACACCACTGCTTCCATAGATGTACACAGAGCGGGGTCACATATTACACTACTGCTCCCATAGACATAGAGTGGGGTCACACATTACTCCACTACTCCCATAGAAGTGGAAAGAGCGGGGTCACACATTACACCACTGCTTCTATAAAAGTAGACAGAGTGGGGTCACACATTACTCCACTGCTTGCATAGAAGTGGAAAGAGCGGGGTCACACATTACTCCACTGCTTGCATAGAAGTGGAAAGAGCGGGGTCACACATTACACCACTGCTCCCATAGACGTGGACAGAGTGGGATCGCAGATTATATTACTGTTCCCATAGACATAGACAGAACGGTATCACACATTACACCACTGCTTCCATAGATGTACACAGAGCGGGGTCACATATTACACTACTGCTCCCATAGATGTAGACAGAGTGGGGTCACACATTACACCACTGCTTCTATAAAAGTAGACAGAGTGGGGTCACACATTACACCACTGCTTCTATAAAAGTAGACAGAGTGGGGTCACACATTACTCCACTGCTTGCATAGAAGTGGAAAGAGCGGGGTCACACATTACACCACTGCTCCCATAGACGTATACAGAGTGGGGTCACACATTACACCACTGCTTCCATAGAAGTGGAAAGAGCGGGGTCACACATTACAGTACTGCTCCCATAGATGTAGACAGAGCGGGGTCACACATTACACCACTGCTTCTATAAAAGTAGACAGAGTGGGGTCTCACATTACTCCACTGCTTGCATAGAAGTGGAAAGAGCGGGGTTACACATTACACCACTGCTCCCATAGACGTATACAGAGTGGGGTCACACATTACACCACTGCTTCCATAGACGTATACAGAGTGGGGTCACACATTACACCACTGCTCCCATAGACATACACAGAGTGGGGTCACACATTACACCACTGCTTCCATAGAAGTGGAAAGAGCGGGGTCACATATTACACCACTGCTCCCATAGATGTAGACAGAGTGGGGTCACACATTACACCACTGCTTCTATAAAAGTAGACAGAGTGGGGTCTCACATTACTCCACTGCTTGCATAGAAGTGGAAAGAGCGGGGTCACACATTACACCACTGCTCCCATAGACGTATACAGAGTGGGGTCACACATTACACCACTGCTTCCATAGACGTATACAGAGTGGGGTCACACATTACACCACTGCTCCCATAGACGTACACAGAGTGGGGGTCACACATTACTCCACTGCTTCCATAGAAGTGGAAAGAGCGGGGTCACACATTACACCACTGCTCCCATAGACGTACACAGAGTGGGGTCACACATTACACCACTGCTTCCATAGAAGTGGAAAGAGCGGAGTCACACATTACACCACTGCTCCCATAGACGTATACAGAGTGGGGTCACACATTACACCACTGCTTCCATAGAAGTGGAAAGAGAGGGGTCACACATTACACCACTGCTCCCATAGACGTATACAGAGTGGAGTCACACATTACACCACTGCTTCCATAGAAGTGGAAAGAGCGGGGTCACACATTACACCACTGCTCCCATAGACGTATACAGAGTGGGGTCACACATTACACCACTGCTTCCATAGAAGTGGAAAGAGAGGGGTCACACATTACACCACTGCTCCCATAGACGTATACAGAGTGGGGTCACACATTACACCACTGCTTCCATAGAAGTGGAAAGAGAGGGGTCACACATTACACCACTGCTCCCATAGACGTATACAGAGTGGGGTCACACATTACACCACTGCTTCCATAGAAGTGGAAAGAGCGGGGTCACACATTACACCACTGCTCCCATAGACGTATACAGAGTGGGGTCACACATTACACCACTGCTTCCATAGAAGTGGAAAGAGAGGGGTCACACATTACACCACTGCTCCCATAGACGTATACATAGTGGGGTCACACATTACACCACTGCTTCCATAGAAGTGGAAAGAGCGGGGTCACACATTACACCACTGCTCCCATAGACGTATACAGAGTGGGGTCACACATTACACCACTGCTTCCATAGAAGTGGAAAGAGAGGGGTCACACATTACACCACTGCTCCCATAGATGTATACAGAGCGGGGTCACACATTACACCAATGCTTCTATAAAAGTAGACAGAGTCGGGTCTCACATTACTCCACTGCTTGCATAGAAGTGGAAAGAGCGGGGTCACACATTACTCCACTGCTCCCATAGAAGTGGAAAACGCGGGGTCACACATTACACCACTGCTCCCATAGACGTAGACAGAGCGGGGTCGCATATTACACTACTGCCCCCTTTTATCCTAAGTCATATTGCACGACTCATTAAAGGGTTGATTGTGACTTGTACAATCGCTACTTCCAACAGGTGGCGCTATATAGTTTAAGTCTTCCTTTTCTCAGAAGAGGCAATTTGCATACCCATAGACATAGACAGAGCAGGGTCACACATTACACCACTACTCCCATAGAAGTGGAAAGAGCGGGGTCACACATTACAGCACTGCTCCCATAGATGTAGACAGAGTGGGGTCACACATTACACCACTGCTTCCATAGAAGTGGAAAGAGGGGGGGCTGGAGGAACGGAGTTAAGAAAAGCCCCCCATGACTGCGTTGCCAAGGGAACGCAGGGGAGCAATTTTTAAATATGAAGGCAGGGAAAAGTGATTGGTTAGGGGTTGGGGAGGAGTAGAGGGGTGGCCTAGTGGGGGTGGGGGCGGGTCATGGGAAAGTGCGGGAAAGGGGGCCATTACTGGCAGAGCATCTGACCTGAGAAGCCCACCCTCCCTCCCTTGTTTTTGGTGTAATGAGGGAATAGTTGGGGTTTTAAGTGCTAAATTTGTTTTTGTAAAGGTCCTTTTTTGCATTATTGTCAAAGTGGCTGGTTGGCGGGGGGCGGGGTTCTTGGAGTTGGTTTCATGGGGCTGATCTGGCTTTGGTTTACCGGCTCTGGATGGGGATTTGACCTCGGGAGCTTTGGGGTTGGTTTGCCCGGTAAACGGGTTACATGGTGCCCTCGAGCTGGTGGTTACGGCTGAGGGTAAAGAAGGGGTTTTTTCCATGTTGGTTTTGGGCTTTGCCTATTGGGTGCCAGATTTATTAGCTCCAAGAACCCTCCCCTCAAGTTTTATATAAATGTATAAATGGTTATGTTTGTTAATTAATAAAATGGCCGCTGTGGCCAAATTATCCAAAGAATTAATTGTTGTGTTTTATTTAAGAGAGCCTTAATTAGGCCTGGCAGGTGGGGTATAAGGATCAACGTGGTAAGAGAGGTATGGTAGCTCGGAGGTCCCAATTTGGAATACGCAGTCAAGAGCGGGGTCACATATTACACTACTGCTCCCATAGACATAGACAGAGTGGGGTCACACATTACTCCACTGCTTCCATAGAAGTGGAAAGAGAGGGGTCACACATTACACCACTGCTCCCATAGACGTAGACAGAGTGGGGTCACACATTACTCCACTGCTCCCATAGAAGTGGAAAGAGAGGGGTCACACATTACACCACTGCTCCCATAGACGTAGACAGAGTGGGGTCACACATTACTCCACTGCTCCCATAGAAGTGGAAAAAGTGGGGTCACACATTACACCACTGCTCCCATAGACATAGACAGAGTGGGGTCACACATTACTCCACTGCTCCCATAGAAGTGAAAAAAGTGGGGTCACACATTACACCACTGCTCCCATAGACATAGACAGAGTGGGGTCACACATTACTCCACTGCTCCCATAGACGTAGACAGAGTGGGGTCACACATTACTCCACTGCTCCCATAGAAGTGGAAAAAGTGGGGTCACACATTACACCACTGCTCCCATAGACGTAGACAGAGCGGGGTCGCATATTACATTACTGCCCCCATAGACATAGACAGAGGGGGGTCACACATTACACCACTACTCCCATAGAAGAGGAAAGAGCGAGGTCACACATTACACCACTGTTCCCATAGACGTATACAGAGTGGGGTCACACATTACACAACTGCTTCCATAGAAGTGGAAAGAGAGGGGTCACACATTACACCACTGCTCCCATAGACGTAGATAGAGTGGGGTCACACATTACTCCACTGCTCCCATAGAAGTGGAAAAAGAGGGGTCACACATTACACCACTGCTCCCATAGGCGTAGACAGAGCGGGGTCACACATTACAGCACTGCTCCCATAGACATAGACAGAGTGGGGTCACACATTACTCCACTGCTCCCATAGAAGTGGAAAAAGAGGGGTCACACATTACACCACTGCTCCCATAGACGTAGACAGAGCGGGGTCACACATTACTCCACTGCTCCCATAGAAGTGGAAAAAGAGGGGTCACACATTACACCACTACTCCCATAGAAGTGGAAAGAGCGAGGTCACACATTACACCACTGCTCCCATAGAAGTGGAAAGAGCGAGGTCACACATTACACCACTGCTCCCATAGACGTATACAGAGTCGGGTCACACATTACACAACTGCTTCCATAGAAGTGGAAAGAGAGGGGTCACACATTACACCACTGCTCCCATAGACATAGACAGAGCGGCGTCGCATATTACACCACTGCCCCCATAGACATAGACAGAGCTGCGTCGCATATTACACTACTGCCCCCATAGACATAGACAGAGCGGGGTCACACATTACTCCACTGCTCCCATAGAAGTGGAAAAAGAGGGGTCACACATTACACCACTGCTCCCATAGACGTAGACAGAGCGGGGTCACACATTACTCCACTGCTCCCATAGAAGTGGAAAAAGAGGGGTCACACATTACACCACTACTCCCATAGAAGTGGAAAGAGCGAGGTCACACATTACACCACTACTCCCATAGAAGTGGAAAGAGCGAGGTCACACATTACACCACTGCTCCCATAGAAGTGGAAAGAGCGAGGTCACACATTACACCACTGCTCCCATAGACGTATACAGAGTCGGGTCACACATTACACAACTGCTTCCATAGAAGTGGAAAGAGAGGGGTCACACATTACACCACTGCTCCCATAGACATAGACAGAGCGGCGTCGCATATTACACCACTGCCCCCATAGACATAGACAGAGCTGCGTCGCATATTACACTACTGCCCCCATAGACATAGACAGAGCGGGGTCACACAATACACCACTACTCCCATAGAAGTGGAAAGAGCGGGGTCACACATTACAGCACTGCTCCCATTGACGTAGACAGAGTAGGGTCACACATTACACCACTGCTTCCATAGAAGTGGAAAGAGCTGGGTCACATATTACACTACTGCTCCCATAGACATACACAGAGTAGGGTCACACATTACATCACTGCTAACATAGACGTAGACAGAGCGGGGTCACATTATTACACTACTGCTCCCA
This sequence comes from Ranitomeya imitator, assembly GCF_032444005.1. NCBI lineage: Eukaryota > Metazoa > Chordata > Amphibia > Anura > Dendrobatidae > Ranitomeya > Ranitomeya imitator. The sequence continues at coordinate 704,208,087 of NC_091283.1, forward strand.
TACACATAAACAGAGTGAGGTCACACATTACTCCACTGCTTCCATAGAAGTGGAAAGAACGGGGTCACACATTACACCACTACTTGCATAGAAGTGCCAAAACCGAAAAAGGACAATCAGCCAAAAAATCCCATAAAATAGAATTTTATTAAATCAACTATAAAAGCCATGTAAACAGAGTATAACAGTGCAAACAAGGGGATAGACACACAGCACAAATGGCCATAGCACAAAACCGGGTACAGACCATACAGATCAACCCGCCTCATATTTATCACCGGGACCTATATCAGTAAAAGACCCATCACTATCTGAAAATTTAAAAGGACAATGCCCTAGCATGGGACGTGTAACTAAATCAGTACATACCCAGTGTATACAAGCAGAAGCGGGGACCTGCGGCTGGACCCGACCCCTACGTGCGTTTCAGAGCGCAAGCTCCTTCATCAGGGGGTCCCTATTCTATATGTCCTTATGCATATTTAGTATTACATATTTACTATACCAACTTCTTGAGAGATATAATATGCTTGCCTCAATAATATTATTATTGCATAGAAGTGGAAAGAGCTGGGTCATATATTACACTACTGCTCCCATAGACATAGACAGAGTGGGGTCACACATTACTCCACTGCTGCCATAGAATTGGAAAGAGCGGGGTCACACATTACACCACTGCTCCCATTGACGTAGACAGAGTAGGGTCACATATTACACTACTGCTCCTATAGACATAGGCAGAGTAGGGTCACACATTACACCACTGCTTCCATAGAAGTGGAAATAGCCGGGTCACACATTACAGCACTGATCCCATAGACATTGACAGAGTGGGGTCACACATTACACCACTGCTCCCATAGACTAAGACAGAGCGGGGTCACACATTACACCACTGCTTCTGCAGCGCCCCAGGGTCCTGGTCGTTGCAGTAATATAATTCCCCTATAGAGGGGAGTGATGTTACGTTTGAAAGCAATAAAGGAGATCTCTTTACCAGTTATCACATACCATGCAACACATTTCACACTCCAGTCCACCAGGGGGAGCTATGCTCCTATTTATTAGGGCACTCTTCACAATTAGGTAAAACTGGTGGTCTGGATAGGAAGCTAGTCAGTTCCTGTCAGGCAGACAGAGAGAAGGAGGAACATTGAGTAGTTGCTGACAGAGTTGGTCCCTGACAGGGATGGGATCCTGTAAGAGGTCTAGACAGAAGGCCACGGAGCTGCGCCTGCCCCACATGCGGCAACATCCTAAGAAAGAGACATGAACAGAGAACTGTATTGTAGAGGGTGAGAAATGAAGTCATAGCAAAAGGAGAGGAAACCAGAAGGACTTCTGCCCTGCAAAGGCTGCCTCCTTCTGAGGTGCAGGATCCGGTAGCCGGAACACCGAGGGAGCAACAGTCCTTTATGCCTTGCTCCAGAGACCGGCAGGACAGCTAATTTCAAGTTACTGATCCGCCCTATACCCAGAAGACATGGTGGCAACTTGTGGGAGCTGGGGCGTGCTAGAGTCCCTGTAAAAAGCCTCAGGCCATCAGTCATATGAGTTTGTTCCTATCCATCTGGGGGACAGAGAGAGACATAACACCTAGAACATCTACAACAGTTGTGAGGACCTTATGAGAAGCTCAGCGGTAAGGTACTACAAAACCCAGGCACTAGAGGAAGGCTACTGATTTCCACCTGGATAAGGGGACTCTGGATTTGCCTTCAGACCGTCAGGACTCTGCCTGCCCTATGATCTGCTGCTCTGGACTGTGGATGCTGAAGCCTTCAGTAAAGGTAAAGAGACTGCAACCTTGTGTCCTCGTTCTTCACTGCGCCTTACACCATTCACCATCTACATACTGGGAAGCCCTGGGGACATACTTCACCTGTGGGAAGGTATACCATCTAGCTGCCATAACATCACCCCAGCGGACCCCTAAGCAGCGTCGGTCACCCTGACCGAATATCACAGGTGGCATCACGAACACTTTCCCTTTAAAGACCTTTCCCCCCATTTACAATGGACCTCCCGAGAGCCACTGTTGTGAATTCTGTGGCTGAATTCACTCCTGTGGTCACAAGTGGTACTGCAGCTTCTGAGCTTCCTCCCTCAGGTGTTCTGGTGAGCTCGTTAACTGCTTCATTACTTAACTCCGCCTGATGCTGCTATCCTTGCTCCTTGTCAATGTTTCAGTGTTGGATCTGAGCTTCTCCTGATTGTTCCTGTGACCTGCTGCTCTGTATACTAAGTGCTTTTTGCATTTTTGTTGCTTTTTTTCTGTCCAGCTTGTCTTTTGTTTTGCTGGAAGCTCTGAGACGCAAAGGGTGTACCGCCGTGCCGTTAGTTCGGCACGGTGGGTTTTTTTTGCCCCCCTTGCGTGGTTTTGCTTTAGGGTTTTTTGTAGACTGCAAAGTTCGCTTTACTGTCCTCGCTCTGTCCTAGAATATCGGGCCCCACTTTGCTGAATCTATTTCATCCCTACGTTTTGTCTTTTCATCTTACTCACAGTCATTATATGTGGGGGGCTGCCTTTTCCTTTGGGGAATTTCTCTGGGGCAAGTCAGGCCTATTTTTCTATCTTCAGGCTAGCTAGTTTCTTAGGCTGTGCCGAGTTGCCTAGGTAGTTGTTAGGCGCAATCCACAGCCGCTTTTAGTTGTGTTTAGGATAGGTTCAGGTGTGCAGTCTACAGAGTTTCCACGTCTCAGAGCTCGTTCTTGTATTTTTGGGTATTTGTCAGATCACTGTGTGCGCTCTGATCGCTAAGCACACTGTGTTTCTGGATTGCCTTCATAACACCTGTCATTAGCAAACATAACAGTACAAGGAGCCAACTAATGATTCTCAATAGAGGGAAAGAAAAAGTTCTGACATCATTTTTTTTTTTTTTGCTCTGTGTTCACTTTTTATTTTTCCCCTAGACATTTGGGTGATTCTGGACACAGGTGTGGACATGGATATTCAGGATCTGTGCTCTTCAATGGATAATCTCGTTATAAATGTACAAAAAATTCAAGATACTATTGATCAGAAATCTATGTTAGAACCAAGAATTCCTATTCCTGATTTGTTTTTTGGAGATAGAACTAAGTTTCTAAGTTTCAAAAATAATTGTAAGCTATTTCTGGCCTTGAAACCTCATTCTTCTGGTAATCCTATTCAACAGGTTTTGATTATTATTTCTTTTTTGCGCGGCGACCCTCAAGACTGGGCATTTTCTCTTGCGCCAGGAGACCCTGCATTGAGTAGTGTCGATGCGTTTTTCCTGGCACTTGGATTGCTGTACGATGAGCCTAATTCAGTGGATCAGGCTGAGAAAAATTTGCTGGCTTTGTGCCAGGGTCAGGATGATATAGAAGTATATTGTCAGAAATTTAGGAAATGGTCAGTACTCACTCAGTGGAATTAATCTGCGCTGGCAGCTTTGTTCAGAAAGGGTCTCTCTGAGGCTCTTAAGGATGTCATGGTGGGATTTCCTATGCCTGCTGGTTTGAATGAGTCTTTGTCTTTGGCCATTCAGATCGGTCGACGCTTGCGCGAGCGTAAATCTGTGCACCATTTGGCGGTACTGCCTGAGGTTAAACGGCAGGAATACAGACGTCTGAATGGTCTGTGTTTCTACTGTGGTGATTCCACTCATGCTATTTCTGATTGTCCTAAACGCACTAAGCGGTCCGCTAGGTCTGCCGTCATTGGTACTGTACAGTCCAAATTCCTTCTGTCCATTACCTTTATATGCTCTTTGTCGTCGTTTTCTGTCATGGCGTTTGTGGATTCGGGCGCTGCCCTGAATCTGATGGATTTGGATTATGCTAAACGTTGTGGGTTTTTCTTGGAGCCTTTGCGGTGTCCTATTCCATTGAGAGGAATTGATGCTACACCTTTGGCCAAGAATAAACCTCAATACTGGGCCCAGCTGACCATGTGCATGGCTCCTGCACATCAGGAAGTTATTCGCTTTCTGGTGTTGCATAATCTGCATGATGTGGTCGTGTTGGGGTTGCCATGGCTACAAACCCATAATCCAGTATTGGATTGGAATTCCATGTCGGTATCCAGCTGGGGTTGTCAGGGGGTACATGGTGATGTTCCATTTTTGTCGATTTCGTCATCCACCCCTTCTGAGGTCCCAGAGTTCTTGTCTGATTATCAGGATGTATTTGAAGAGCCCAAGTCCGATGCTCTACCTCCGCATAGGGATTGTGATTGTGCTATCAATTTGATTCCTGGTAGTAAATTCCCTAAAGGTCGATTATTTAATTTATCCGTGCCCGAACACGCCGCTATGCGCAGTTATGTGAAGGAATCCCTGGAGAAGGGACATATTCGCCCATCGTCATCACCACTGGGAGCAGGGTTCTTCTTTGTAGCCAAGAAGGATGGTTCGCTGAGACCGTGTATTGATTACCGCCTTCTTAATAAGATCACTGTTAAATTTCAGTATCCCTTGCCATTGTTATCTGACTTGTTTGCTCGGATTAAGGGGGCTAGTTGGTTCACTAAGATAGATCTTCGTGGTGCGTATAATCTGGTGAGAATCAGGCAAGGAGATGAATGGAAAACTGCATTCAATACGCCCGAGGGTCATTTTGAGTATCTAGTGATGCCGTTCGGACTTGCCAATGCTCCATCTGTGTTTCAGTCTTTTATGCATGACATCTTCCGTGAGTATCTGGATAAATTCCTGATTGTTTACTTGGATGACATTTTGATCTTCTCAGATGATTGGGAGTCTCATGTGAAGCAGGTCAGAATGGTTTTTCAGGTCCTGCGTGCTAACTCTTTGTTTGTGAAGGGATCAAAGTGTCTCTTCGGTATGCAGAAAGTTTCATTTTTGGGGTTCATCTTTACCCCTTCTACTATCGAGATGGATCCAGTTAAGGTCCAAGCCATCCAGGATTGGATTCAGCCGACATCTCTGAAAAGTCTGCAAAAGTTCCTGGGCTTTGCTAATTTTTATCGTCGCTTCATCTGTAATTTTTCTAGCATTGCCAAACCATTGACCGATTTGACCAAGAAGGGTGCTGATTTGGTTAATTGGTCTTCTGCTGCTGTGGAAGCTTTTCAGGAGTTGAAGCGTTGTTTTTGTTCTGCCCCTGTGTTGTGTCAGCCAGATGTTTCTCTTCCGTTCCAGGTCGAGGTTGATGCTTCTGAGATTGGAGCAGGGGCGGTTTTGTCACAGAGAGGTTCTGATTGCTCAGTGATGAAACCATGTGCTTTCTTTTCCAGGAAGTTTTCGCCCGCTGAGCGTAATTATGATGTGGGCAATCGAGAGTTGCTGGCCATGAAGTGGGCATTGGAGGAGTGGCGTCATTGGCTTGAAGGAGCTAAGCATCGCATGGTGGTATTGACTGATCATAAGAACTTGACTTATCTCGAGTCTGCCAAGCGCTTGAATCCTAGACAGGCCCGTTGGTCGTTATTTTTTGCCCGCTTCGACTTTGTGATTTCGTACCTTCCGGGCTCTAAAAATGTGAAGGCGGATGCTCTGTCTAGGAGTTTTGTGCCCGACTCTCCGGGTTTATCTGAGCCAGCGGGTATCCTCAAGGAAGGAGTCATTGTGTCTGCCATCTCCCCTGATTTGCGGCGGGTGCTGCAAAAATTTCAGGCGAATAAACCTGATCGTTGTCCAGCAGAGAAACTGTTCGTCCCTGATAGGTGGACTAATAAACTTATCTCTGAACTTCATTGTTCGGTGTTGGCTGGTCATCCTGGAATCTTTGGTACCAGAGAGTTAGTGGCTAGATCCTTCTGGTGGCCATCTCTGTCACGGGATGTACGTACTTTTGTGCAGTCCTGTGGGATTTGTGCTAGGGCTAAGCCCTGCTGTTCTCGTGCCAGTGGGTTGCTTTTGCCCTTGCCGGTCCCAAAGAGGCCTTGGACACATATTTCGATGGATTTCATTTCTGACCTTCCCGTTTCTCAAAAGATGTCAGTCATTTGGGTGGTCTGTGATCGCTTTTCTAAAATGGTCCATCTGGTGCCCTTGGCTAAATTGCCTTCCTCCTCTGATTTGGTACCTTTGTTCTTTCAGCATGTGGTTCGGTTGCATGGCATTCCTGAGAATATTGTTTCTGACAGAGGTTCCCAGTTTGTTTCAAGGTTTTGGCGAGCCTTTTGTGGTAGGATGGGCATTGACCTATCCTTTTCCTCGGCTTTCCATCCTCAGACTAATGGCCAGACCGAACGAACCAATCAGACCTTGGAAACATATCTGAGATGTTTTGTTTCTGCAGACCAGGATGATTGGGTGTCCTTTTTGCCGTTGGCTGAGTTCGCCCTTAATAATCGGGCCAGCTCGGCTACCTTGGTTTCTCCATTTTTTTGCAATTCTGGGTTCCATCCTCGTTTCTCTTCAGGACAGGTTGAGTCTTCGGACTGTCCTGGTGTGGATTCTGTGGTGGATAGGTTGCAGCAGATCTGGACTCAGGTAGTGGACAATTTGATCTTGTCCCAGGAGAAAGCTCAACTTTTCGCTAATCGCAGACGCCGTGTGGGTCCCCGACTTCGTGTTGGGGATCTGGTTTGGTTATCTTCTCGTCATATTCCTATGAAGGTTTCCTCTCCTAAATTTAAACCTCGTTTTATTGGTCCGTATAGGATTTCTGAGGTTCTCAATCCTGTGTCTTTTCGTTTGACCCTCCCAGACTCCTTTTCCATACATAATGTATTCCATAGGTCGTTGTTGCGGAGATACGTGGCACCTATGGTTCCATCTGTTGAGCCTCCTGCCCCGGTTTTGGTGGAGGGGGAATTGGAGTATATTGTGGAGAAGATTTTGGATTCTCGTGTTTCTAGACGGAAACTCCAGTATCTGGTTAAATGAAAGGGTTATGCTCAGGAAGATAATTCCTGGGTTTTTGCCTCTGATGTTCATGCTTCCGATCTTGTTCGTGCCTTTCATGCGGCTCATCCTGGTCGGCCTGGGGGCTCTGGTGAGGGTTCGGTGACCCCTCCTCAAGGGGGGGGTACTGTTGTGAATTCTGTGGCTGAATTCACTCCTGTGGTCACAAGTGGTACTGCAGCTTCTGAGCTTCCTCCCTCAGGTGTTCTGGTGAGCTCGTTAACTGCTTCATTACTTAACTCCGCCTGATGCTGCTATCCTTGCTCCTTGTCAATGTTTCAGTGTTGGATCTGAGCTTCTCCTGATTGTTCCTGTGACCTGCTGCTCTGTATACTAAGTGCTTTTTGCTTTTTTGTTGCTTTTTTTCTGTCCAGCTTGTCTTTTGTTTTGCTGGAAGCTCTGAGACGCAAAGGGTGTACCGCCGTGCCGTTAGTTCGGCACGGTGGGTTTTTTTTGCCCCCCTTGCGTGGTTTTGCTTTAGGGTTTTTTGTAGACTGCAAAGTTCGCTTTACTGTCCTCGCTCTGTCCTAGAATATCGGGCCCCACTTTGCTGAATCTATTTCATCCCTACGTTTTGTCTTTTCATCTTACTCACAGTCATTATATGTGGGGGGCTGCCTTTTCCTTTGGGGAATTTCTCTGGGGCAAGTCAGGCCTATTTTTCTATCTTCAGGCTAGCTAGTTTCTTAGGCTGTGCCGAGTTGCCTAGGTAGTTGTTAGGCGCAATCCACAGCCGCTTTTAGTTGTGTTTAGGATAGGATCAGGTGTGCAGTCTACAGAGTTTCCACGTCTCAGAGCTCGTTCTTGTATTTTTGGGTATTTGTCAGATCACTGTGTGCGCTCTGATCGCTAAGCACACTGTGTTTCTGGATTGCCTTCATAACACCTGTCATTAGCAAACATAACAGGCCACGGACCGGGTCAGTCACCGTGACATCCCCTTGAGAACCGAAGGACCCAGTACCGAGTACCCCTAGCCCTTGGGGCACTCCACGTCCGTAGATGTGGACAAAACGGGGTCACACATTACACCACTGCTCCCAAAGACATGGACTGAGCGAGGTCACACATTACATTACTGCTTCTACAGATATGGACAGAGCGGGGTCACACATTACAGCAGTGCTTCCATAGACGTGGACAGAGCGGGGTCACACATTACAACGCTGCTGTGAGCAGTGGTGTAATGTGTTACCCTGCTCTGTCCACTTTTATGGGAGTAGTAATGTAGTGGACAAAGCAGGATCACACATTACACCACTGCTCCCATAGAAGTACAGGGTGGGCCATTTATATGGATACACCTAAATGAAATGGGAATGGTTGGTCACCCAGATCGGCGCGCTGAATTTGCAGAATGGGCAAAACAAAAATTGGAGCATGACCCGCAGTTTACACCAAACATTATGTTCAGTGATGAGGCAAACTTTTTTGGGTGGGTCATTTATATGTATACACCTAAATAACATGGGAATGGTGACAGTTTTCTTGTGGAGGGTGACTTGCATTGAAATATGCTGCAATGAACCGGGTACTGCGTTCACCAGACAACAGCACGATTTCTATCCACTCCTCACGTGTTAACCTCTGCGACATGTCAATGGCTGCAAACAAAGAGAAACTTATAAATAACTCATGAAAGAATAAAGTTACGTTAACCCCTTAGTGATGAAGCCAATTTGCAGCTTAAAGGTGTAAGAGGGTGAACTGTAGTCCCATTGAGAGGGCACTAGAACCCTGTGGTTTTTGCCTGTTGCAGCAGAGGACGGACCGTGCAAAACTCCCAGAGACAATGTGTGCTGGGGGGTGGGGTCTAGTGTATCGTGTGTAAAGTGAAACTAGGAAGTGAGAGCTGAGAGAGAAAAGGCGGGAAGCAAAGGCAGAAGCTGCTGTGAGATCTTAAAAAGAGACTGTGTGTGGATTTACTGCAAGTGTTTTTGGAGGATAAGAAGCTTTTGAGAGACTTTTTGTTGCTAACGTTCCCCTGGAGAAGAGCTAACCTTTTGTTTAACTCTGTGAGAGACTTGTGTTGCTAACGTTTCCTGGAGAGGAGCTAACCCTTTATCTAAGAAAAGACTGAGACTTTACTAAGAACCCAGTACGAATTTGGAAGTCTGTGGATTCCCTGTGCATTGAGTGGAGAAACAAGTCTGGGCAGACTGCTGATACAGAGACGGACGGGTTATCGTGGAAGCATTCCTAGGAGCTACAGAAGCAGAGACAACATCGTGAGACCACTAACTAAGTCCCCGGCGTTTGGGCTCGGCATCGGCCGACAAGACAAGAGGAGCTTGCTGTAACTTATTGGCGCTGAAGATATGGACTGGCTGCAGCCTGTGCGGATCCCTGCCTGAGAGGAAATCCATCTCAGGATACAGTACCATAGTTATAGATACCCGGGTATCTCTGCTCAGAGTGTTAAATTGTTACTTTAGAGGTGTATCTTATATTAGAGTTGTGTAAGTTATACTCAGTGTGCCGTTCCAGGGCCTCCCCTTGATAACACTACATTCAATTTACACTTGTTCCTGTTTTTAGTTGCCTGTTAAATTTCTTACTAGTCTGTTGTAGTATACAGTTCTCAGGAGACCTTGGAGTGGCACAGTGATTTCAGCTGCTGCTGAGCTAGTGTATCTTTGGGGTGCATCTGCCTTAATATTCTCCATATTACCTTGATTATTTTGCCTTTGAGTAAATACCGTTGGAGATTTCTGCCTTGGTCTTGGTTTGTGACTCACTGGATCTTATTCGGACCTCTGGTCATTACATTTTTGGCGTAGTCGGCAGGATCCAGTGTTTGTCATGGACGAGGGCACGGGTGGAAATGACCCCGCTGTATCCGCATCCTCCTCGGGGGTTGGGGTTCCCCTGGCAGCCACGGTGACTCCGGGAGGGTATGTGCCTGTAGGAGCTTTACTTCAGCACATGCCGAAATACGATGGGCGCAATATGGCGTTGCAAGATTGGGCTGAGAGAATCCGGAGTATTCTGCGCATGTGTAATTTGACCCCCGCGTTACGCGCTGAGCTGGCATTAAATGCACTGGAGGGTGATATTAGGCGCATGGTGATGGTGCGCCCAGAATCAGAGAGGGATACATTAGAAAATATTTTGGAACTGTTAGAGGGGAGTTTGGGGGCCGAGCGCGTGTGGCCCAGCTTCGGTCCCTATTCTTTAATCGTCCCCAGAGAGAGTGTGAGTCCCTGATGCAGTACTCTAATATTTTGCAAGAGATGTTGAATGAGATGCAGCGACTAGACCCGGGGGCCATGGGGGCGTTCCGGGAGGTAGACCGCTTGCTCCGGGACCAATTCATCACCGGTTTAGCCAATAGACTTCTCCGGGACAAACTGTTGGAAATGGCCCGGGTTGCACCAGAGTTATCTTTCTGGCAGATTTACCGAGCTGCAGTGGAAAGGGAAGAGAAATCAGCCTATGTTCCCGAGGGGTCAGTGAACAGTGCCCAGCTGGAGGAAGGTGGGTCATCAGGGTCGGGGGAGAGGGGCTGGTAAGCGTGGTACAAGCTTTGCGTGCTGAGGTGAAGGAGTTGAAGCTGAAATTGTCTCAACTGACAGTTGTTCCCGCCTCTACCCCCTCACGGGAACCTCCTGCCCCACCCCCTGGAACGGTGACCCCGCAAATGGCCAGGTCGTCCTATCAGAATGAGTCAAGCCCTCGCCCACGAGGAACAATCACCTGCTGGAAGTGTGGCCACCAGGGACACATCTCGCGTTACTGCCGGGCGCTTACAGCCCCAGAAACCCCGTCGCCGGCTTTAAACTTCCGGCCGCTGCCATGAGAGGGCAAGCAGCAGCGGCCCCACCCACACAAAGCCCTCGACGGAATGAACAAGATTTGTTTGCATGTAGTCCAGTGATAGAAGCAGAGTTTGAAGGGCGGAAGATGAGGTGCTTGGTTGACACGGGATCCGAATGTACTATAATGCCTCTAGAAGTATATAAGAGATACTTCAGTCGACTAGTAATTCCAGAGGATGGCCGAGTGATACGACTGACCGCCGCAAATAATGGTCAATTGTCAGTCAAAGGGATCGTGTGGATGCAACTAAAAATGTTTGGTCAAGAGCTGGGGCAGAAAGGGGTAGTACTGGTGGATCACCCCCCTAGAAGAGGGATGGAAGTGACGCTCGGAATGAACGTGCTGCGAGATTTGAATCACCAGATGTATGCCAGTGAAGGACCCCGATACTGGGCCCGTGCGACAAGACACCGACCCACACAGAGAATTCTACACCGTCTAGTGCTGAGTTGCGACTTGCTGAAAAGTGCGGTCCCAGGTGGCCGGGTGGGCCGGGTCCGAGTGACTTCGAGGGCCCTGATCCTGCTGGGACCCAGACAAGAGGAACTCTTAATGCTGCCTGTGGGAGCTGCACAGAGATTGAATGGGCTTGAAGTGCTACTTGAGCCCGCCCGAGAGGGTTCCTCATTTGCCAAGGTACATGTGGCCCGGTCTTTGGCGATTGTGAAGAATGGACGAGTGCCGGTCCGATGCATCAATGTTTTAGATGAAGCTGTTGCAATTCCCGCTGGGATCATACTGGCTGAACTGTTCGTGCCGGCAGAGAAGGTGCCGGAAAATGCAGGGTTCGAATTGCAACCAGACCAACAGTCATCCTGGACATTCGCGGTCGAGGTAGGCCGGACTGAACCTCCTACGGAGAAATGGAATGTTCATGTGATCATGTAGCAGATGGGAGTGGATCGGGAGAAGCTGACCCCCGTGCAGTTGGAGCAGTTGGAGAGAGTTTTGTGGGAACATCAAGAGACCTTTTCCCGACATGGAGAGGACTTCGGGTGTACCCAGACGATTGAGCATGAGATTCCAACGGGGGATACTCCACCCATTAGAGAAAGATATCGTCAAATTCCTCCGGCGCTCTATCAAGAGGTGAAGAGCATGGTGGCCAGTATGCTGGACAACCAAGTGATCCGAGAGAGCCGGAGTCCCTGGGCAGCCCCTGTAGTCTTGGTCCGCAAGAAGGATGGGACACTCCGATTTTGTGTGGACTATCGGAAATTGAATGCCCACACCGTACGGGACGCATATCCTTTACCCCGTATTGAAGAATCCCTGTCGGCCCTGGGTCGGGCCAAGTATTTCTCAACGTTGGATTTGGCAAGCGGGTACTGGCAGGTCCCAATGGCTGAAAAAGATCGGGCCAAGACGGCGTTTGTCTTGCCAATGGGGCTCTTTGAGTTCAACCGGATGCCCTTTGGCCTCGCTACCGCCCCGGGAACCTTCCAACGCCTGATGGAACATTGCTTGGGCGATCTAAATTTTGAATCAGTCCTGATATATCTAGACGACATTGTGGTGTTCGGAACCTCATTTGAAGATCATCTGGAGAAGCTGCATCAAGTTCTCCGGCGGCTCAAGAGCTACGGCCTGAAAATAAAGCCAAAAAAAGTCAACTGTTACGAAACCAGATTGAATATTTGGGGCATCTGGTGACCCCGGACGGGGTACTACCGTTAGCCAGTAAGATTAAGGCGGTACAAGAGTGGCCACCTCCTTGTGATCTGCAAGAAGTGCGGGCCTTCTTGGGCCTAGCAGGATACTATCGGAGGTTTGTGCCTAAGTTCTCACAAGTGGTGAGTCCCTTGAATGAACTTTTGAGAGGGACAGCGCTGGGTCCTCGAAATCGCCCCATTCCATGGGGGCCCCTACAGAAAAAGGCATTTGATGGAGTGAAAACCGCCCTAACGAGTGCCCCATTGCTGGCCTACACCCGGTTTGACACCCCTTTTTTTTTGTATACCGATGGTAGTCTTCATGGGTTGGGGGCAGTACTAGCACAGGTGCAGGACGGCCGAGAACGAGTGATTTCTTATGGCAGCAGATCTTTAAGAGACTCCGAGCGAAATCCGGCTAACTACAGCTCATTCCGGCTGGAATTGCTGGCCCTGGTGTGGGCAATGACAGAACGCTTCGCCGAGTATCTAACAGGAGCTGAGGTGCTAGTCATGACAGATAACAACCCGCTAGCTCACTTAGAGAATGCAAAACTGGGGGCGTTGGAGCAGCGGTGGGTCGCCAGACTGGCCAAGTTCAATTACCATATTAAATTTCACTCTGGTCGAGAGAACGGCAATGCAGATGCATTGTCAAGAGTGCCCCTTGGGTCATCCGGGGAAGATGTTGACGAACAACTTGAGGATACTGAAACTCCAGCTTTGGGGCAAATACCTATCTTCCAAAGTGTGGTACACTCAAGTGGGGTGGCCACCGGGATGCCCTGTGTCCTTGGTAAAACACCCTCAGATTGGACAAGAGTCCAGGATGAGTGTCCGGACGTTGCACTTGTGCGCCGTTGGGTACAAAACAAGGCCTGGCCCAGTGCAGAGGACAAGGCTCAGTTGTCCATGGAAGGAATGAAACTCCTTCGACAATGGGATAAATTGTGTGTGGAACAAGGTCTTTTGTATCGTAAGGTGTACCTGCCATCGGAGCTGCAGCATCGGTACCAACTGATAATTCCTGTGGAGATGGGGCCAGTGGTCGCTCGTGAGGCGCATGAGAAGGGGGCCCATTTTGGAAGTGAAAAGACACTTCAGTGGTTGCAGCGAGTCCTCTACTGCCCTGAGTTGGGAGGGATGGTGGCCGATGCGTGTCGGCAGTGCCGAATTTGTGAGCTCAACAAAAACCCTGAGCAGCGGGCTCCCACACAGTCTATTAAGACTTCAGCTCCACTGGAACTACTCATGATTGACTACGTGTTGATAGGGTACTCTACGTCAGGGTACTCCTATTGCCTGGTGATGACAGATCACTTTACCAAGTATGCTGTAGTTTTGTCGACAAGAGATCAGACGGCCAAGTCGGCGGCTGAGGCAGTGTGCCGACATTTCTTCCAAGTGTTCGGGTGTCCGCAGAGAATACATTCAGATCAAGGGGCCTGCTTTCAGGGGACGCTGATGAAAGAGTTGCACCAGCTCTATGGTATCGAGCAGTCGAGAACAACGCCTTACCACCCTCAGGGTAACGGGGCGTGTGAGCGTTTTAATCGGACCCTGTTGCAAATGTTGAGGTCCTTAGAGAGTCAGCAACAGACATGCTGGCCTGAGTATCTCCCCGAATTGATGTGGGCTTACAATAACAGGGTGCACAGTACTACTGGTTACTCACCACACATGTTGATGTTTGGTAGACCTGGCCGAGACATTGAGGATTTGAACATGCCAGATCCCTCCTCCGCCCCCCTTCGGACTGCATCCGAGTGGGTACGAGAGCATCGGCGGCGGTTGAGGGTGGTGCATCAGGTGGTGGGCGACCGCCTTCGCCAGGTGGTCCATAAGGACACGCGACCTGTACAAACAGAGCTGTTCAATCCGGGAGACAGAGTGTTGGTGAGGACAAAACGATGGTCAGGAAAGCTGAGTGACCGATGGGAGGCGATACCGTGTCTGATAAAAAAACAGGTGAACCCTGAGATTCCAGTGTACGAGGTCGAACCGGTGGGGACAGGGGGGCCAACCCGTAATTTGCATTGTAACATGTTACAGCGGTGCTGGTTTGAAGATTTGGCGCCTATCCCCCTAGAGCCAGAGGCCATGTTTCAAGGGGCGGAAGCTCTGAATGATCTTGAGTTTGATGGTGTGCTTACTCCTGCGCCTGCTTATATGCCCCCTGTGACCGATCTGGCCTCGGGTGATGAGAATGTTGGGGATATAGAGGATGTTGTTGAGGAGAGTGCATCAGGTCAACTGCTTGATCCTGACGCTGTATCACAGGACATCGAGCCGCAGGAGGAGACAACTCCACTTACGCCCACTAACACGACCACGGAAGAGACTCTAGCTCCCTCTAAGGTCGCACCTGTTGATGTAGGACTCAGGAGAACTACACGATCTACGGCAGGAATACCGCCTCAGCGATATGCTCAAGATGAATTTGAGTGGGAAGGTATGTCGAGGACGCCAACCTCTAGTGGGGTGGCATGTAAGAGGGTGAACTGTAGTCCCACTGAGAGGGCACTAGGACCCTGTGGTTTTTGCCTGTTGCAGCAGAGGACGGACCGTGCAAAACTCCCAGAGACAATGTGTGCTGGGGGGTGGGGTCTAGTGTCTCGTGTGTAAAGTGAAACTAGGAAGTGAGAGCTGAGAGAGAAAAGGCGGGAAGCAAAGGCAGAAGCTGCTGTGAGATCTTAAAAACAGACTGTGTGTGGATTTACTGCAAGTGTTTTTGGAGGAAAAGAAGCTTTTGAGAGACTTTTTGTTGCTAACGTTCCCCTGGAGAAGAGCTAACCTTTTGTTTAACTCTGTGAGAGACTTGTGTTGCTAACATTTCCTGGAGAGGAGCTAACCCTTTATCTAAGAAAAGACTGAGACTTTACTAAGAACCCAGTACGAATTTGGAAGTCTGTGGATTCCCTGTGCATTGAGTGGAGAAACAAGTCTGGGCAGACTGCTGATATAGAGACGGACGGGTTATCGTGGAAGCATTCCTAGGAGCTACAGAAGCAGAGACAACATCGTGAGACCACTAACTAAGTCCCCGGCGTTTGGGCTCGGCATCGGCCGACAAGACAAGAGGAGCTTGCTGTAACTTATTGTCGCTGAAGATATGGACTGGCTGCAGCCTGTGCGGATCCCTGCCTGAGAGGAAATCTATCTCAGGATACGTTACCATAGTTATAGATACCCGGGTATCTCTGCTCAGAGTGTTAAATTGTTACTTTAGAGGTGTATCTTATATTAGAGTTGTGTAAGTTATACTCAGTGTGCTGTTCCAGGGCCTCCCCTTGATAACACTACATTCAATTTACACTTGTTCCTGTTTTTAGTTGCCTGTTAGGTAAATTTCTTTACTAGTCTGTTGTAGTATACAGTTCTCAGGAGACCTTGGAGTGGCACAGTGATTTCAGCTGCTGCTGAGCTAGTGTATCTTTGGGGTGCATCTGCCTTAATATTCTCCATATTACCTTGATTATTTTGCCTTTGAGTAAATACCGTTGGAGATTTCTGCCTTGGTCTTGGTTTGTGACTCACTGGATCTTATTCGGACCTCTGGTCATTACAATGGGAACCTGTCACCCCCAAAATCAAAGATGAGCTAAGACCACCGGCATCAGGGGCTTATCTACAGCATTCTTTAATACTGTAGATAAGCCTCCAATGTATCCTGAAAGATGAGAAAAAGAGGTTAGATTATATTCACCCAGGGGCGGTCCCACTGAGGTCTGGTCCGATGGGCGTCACGGATCGGTCCAAGGCCTCCCATCTTCTTATGATGACGTCCTCTTCTTGTCTTCATGCTGCGGCTCCAGCACAGGCATAGTTTGTCTGCCCTGTGGAGGCAGAGCAAAGTACTGCAGTGCGCAGGTGCCGGGAAAGGTCAGAGAGGCCTGCACACTGCAGTACTTTGCTCTGCCCTCAACAGGGCAGACAAAGTACGCCGGAGCCGCAGCATGAAGTCAAGAAGAGGACGTCATCCTATGAACATGGGAGGCCCCAGACCGTGATGCTCATCGGATCGGACCGCCCACCCAGG
This sequence comes from Ranitomeya imitator, assembly GCF_032444005.1. Lineage (NCBI taxonomy): Eukaryota > Metazoa > Chordata > Amphibia > Anura > Dendrobatidae > Ranitomeya > Ranitomeya imitator. Next base: position 704,224,439 of record NC_091283.1, read on the forward strand.
TGAGTATAATCTATCCTCTTTATCTCATCTTTCAGGATGCATCGGGGGCTTATCAACAGCATTACAGAATGCTGTAGATAAGCCCCTGATTCCGGTGGCTTACTCACTTTCGATTTTGGGGGTGCCAGGTTCCCTTTAATGACCAGGCCAATTTTTACCATTCTGACCACTGTCAATTTCTGATGTTATAACTCTGGAATGCTTCAACAGATCCCACTGATTATGAGAATGTTGTTTCGTGACATATTGTACTTGTACTTGTTAGAGTATGTGTCCACAATCCGTAATCACGGCGCTTTGGACGGAGCGGAAAACCCACTCCCCCCAAAGAGCTGCACCTTTCTGTACGCGAGGTGACTCCAGATGTGTTCATTGAACACATCCAGAATCACCGCACCTCATACATAGGGCCCTGTGATTTACCTTGCGGCAACAGAGCATCGCTGCAAGGTAAACAGGCGTGCTGCGGTCTAAAAAGACGCGCCGCATGTCCGTTAATGCAGGGCCATCGGATGCGTGTTCGCACGCATAGTGGAGCTGGGATTTCATAAAATCCTCTCCACTATGCTGTAACATCTGGATGCTGCGGGCTGAACGCTGCGGCTGTACGCAGCGTTCAATCCGCAGCTAATCCAGATGTAATACTGATCCTGGACACATACTCATTGTGGTAATAATTCTTCAATGTGTCTTACGTTTATTAATAAAATAAACTGAAATATGGCAAAATATTTTTACATTTTGCAATTTTCAAAATTTGAATTTTTATCCCCTTAAATAACACAGATATGTCACAGAAAATAGTTAATAAATAACATTTCCCACATGTCAACTTTACATTAGCACAATTTTGGAAGCAAAATTTTGTTTGTTAGGGAGTTATAAGGGTTAAAAGTTGACCAGCTATTTCTCATTTTTACAACAAAATTTACAAAACAATTTTTTTAGGGACCACCTCACATTTGAAGTCAATTTGAGGGGTCTATATGACAGAAAATGCCCAAAAGTGACACCATTCTGAAAACTGCACCCCTCAAGGTGCGCAAAACCACATTCAAGAAGTTTATTAACCCTTCAGGTGCTTCACGGGAACTGAAGCAATGTGAAAGGAAAAAATGAACATTTAACTTTTTTTCATAAAAATTTTACTTCTAAACCAAATTTTTTTATTTTTAAAAGTATAAAAAGAGAAAGTGAACCACAAAATTTGTTGGGCAATGTCTCCTGAATGCACTGATACCCCACATGAGGGGGGTATAAACCACTGTTTGGACGCACGGCAGAGCTCAGAAGGGAAGCAGCGCCATTTGCCTTTTTCAACGCAGAATTGGCTGGAATTGAGATTGGGTGCCATGTTGCATTTGGAGAGCCCCTGATGTGCCTAAACAGTGGAAACCCCCACAAGTGACACCATTTTGGAAACAAGACCCCCTAAGAAACTTATCTAGTGGTAAGCACTTTGAACCCCCAAGTGCTTCACAGAAGTTTATAACCTAGAGCCGTAAAAAGAAAAAATCATATTTTTTTCACAAAAACGATATTTTAGCCACTAATTTTTATTTTCTCAAGAGTAGCGAGAGAAATTGGACCCCAAAAGTTGTTGTGCAATTTGTTCTGAGTATGCTGATGCCCCATATGTTGGGGTAAACCTCTGTTCGGGAGGGAAGGAGCGCCACTTGACTTTTTAATCTCAAAATTGTGCGAGCGGACGCCATTTCGGGTTTGTAGATGTGCTTAAAAGCAGAAACCCCCCCACAACTGACCCCATTTTGGAAGCTACACCCCTCAAAGATTTCATCCAGGGGTAGATTGAGCAAAGGTGGACCCCACAATTTGTTACCCACTTTATTGTGAGCGCAGCGATATCCCATATGTAGTCAAAATGTTCTCTTTGGACAAACAGCGGGGCTCGCATAGGACGGGGCACAATTTGATAAATTTGACTTTATTTGAAATAGATTGTTATACTGGCAGCACCAGTATTGTTCAAGAGCAACATAAATCCTCCATAAATGTATTTTTTTTATAAAGTGTACCCCCTAGTCTAGTGAGTAATGAGTAGTTTGATGCCATCATTTTTTATGCAGATGATGCAATATAATTTTGAAATTTACAAATTGCATTTTTTCACTGTCTCTTTTATGGTTATTTTTTGTATGTTCTGAGGAACACAACTCAAATTTTATTGCACTAGTTTTTATGTGTTTATAAATATATTCAATATGGCACCAATGTGAGTACTGGACACATGGCTTTGTCTTTAATAATAGATGGCACACCATTTAGTCTTTAGGGTGAAATTGAAGTTCCACGACCCTTCAAAGCTTCTAGAGACACTGCGCAAATAAGAAAACCCTTTCAGGAATTATTAGTTACAGAGGGAGACATGCTGGTAAAAACACATTGGCTGATTATAAAATTTGGTCTTGCTAACAAAACAGTTGTCCCGCATTTGCGCATATTGTAGCAGGAAGAATAAACTGTACTGTAATGAAGGGCAAAATGTGGAGGAAAATGCAGCCAACTATGTGGCAAAGCTGAGTTTGTTCCATAGATGAAAGAACACCAGCAGGGCTAGAATGGCAGACACTTTCAGAGACTGGTTGCACAATGTCTGTCTAGCTCCATCAATCCCTATATGAGAGAAGAATGTGCCAATAGACATGGCACACCATAGCAAGCTCCCTCCCTCCAAGGTCAGAACCGCTGTCTGCACAAAACAATCAGTTCTCTATAAAAAGTATTGTCTGGAACCAGAGGTTCTACAAGAACCATAAAGTAAAGCCCGTAGTGTATAAGTACGGCACTTCCTCATTTTTAGAAATCCTCCAATAAAATGATCATGCTCATATCACCAACATAAATATAAGTAATATAAGTGGAAGCCAAAGTTTTGTGTAGCAAGACAGTCGTAAAAACAGTCAAAGTTAGGTAAATGGTCAAAAATGTTTGTGAGTAATCAAGTCCTAGAATTCATTTTCAGATGACCTGACATTTCAAGAACATTTGTGGGGTCCACTCGCTGGGGTGTACAGACGTGGGTACATGGACGAGAATTTGTTGGGATAGTAGTTTGGTATGGGATTGATCAAGTTCTGGAATTAATTGGTGAAATGGGGTAAAATGGGTCTACTAAGTAAAATAGTCTTTACTAGATGGTGGCCCGATTCTAACACATCAGGTATTCTAGAATATATATGTATGTACGTCGCGCTTAGCATAGCAAAGTAGTATATAGCACAGTCACGTAGTATATAACACAGCCACGTAGTATATAGCACAGCCACGTAGTATATAGCACAGCCACGTAGTATATAGCAGCCATATAATATATAGCAGCCACATAGTATATAGCAGCCACATAGTATATAGCACAGCCAACATAACACAGACAGCCACGTAGTATATAGCACAGCCACGTAGTATATAGCAGCCACATAATATATAGCAGCCACATAGTATATAGCACAGCCCATGTAACACAGACAGCCACGTAGTATATAGCACAGCCACGTAGTATATAGCAGCCATGTAGTATATAAGACAACCCACGTAATATATAGCACAGCCCACGCAGTATATAACACAGGTTACGTAGTATATAACACAACCCATGCAGTATATAACACAGCCCACGTAGTATATAACAAGGCCACATAGTATATAACACAGCACTCGCAGTATATAACACTGCCCAGGCAGTATATAACACAGCCCATGCAATATATAACACTGCCCACTCAGTATATAACACAGCCCACGTAGTATATAGCACAGCCCACATAACACAGACAGCCACGTAGTATATAGCACAGCTACATAGTATATAGCAGCCACATAGTATATAACAACCACGTAGTATATAACACAGCCCACGTAATATATAGCACAGCCCACGTAGTATATAGCCCAGCCACGTAGTATATAACACAGCCACATAGTATATAACACAGCCCACGCAGTATATAACACAGGCCATGTAGCATATAACACAGCCCACGCAGTATATAACACAGTCCACGCAGTATATAACACAGCCCATGAAGTATATAACGCAGACCACATAGTATATAACACAGCCCACATAGTATATAACACAGCCCACGCAGTATATAACACTGCCCACACAGTATAAAACACAGCCCACGTAGTATATAGTACAGCCCACGAAACACAAACAGTCATGTAGTATATAGCACAGCCACGTAGTATATAGCAGCCATGTAGTATATAGCAGCCATGTAGTATATAACACAGTCCATGTAATATATATTGCTCAGCCCATGTAATATATAGCACAGTCCACGCAGTATATAACACAGGCCACGTAGTATATAGCAGTGTGGGCACCATATCCCTGTTAAAAAAAAAATAAAATTAAAAATAGTTATATACTCACCCTCTGGCTTCCAGCGACGCTGTGCCAATGCGCACGATGCTGCTGCCAGCTTCCATTCCCAATGATGCATTGCAAAATTACCCAGATGACTTAGCCGTCTCACGAGACCGCTAAGTCATCTGGGTTATTTTGCAATGCATCACTGGGAACAGAAGCTGGCGGCAACATCACGCGCATCGGTGGACGTCGGAAGGTGAGAATAGCACAATTTTTTATTTTTTTTAAATTATTTTTAACATTATATCTTTTTACTGTTTATGCTGCATTGGCAGCATCAATAGTAAAATGTTGGTCTGGGAAGGGGAGACACACTGGCACTGACTGGAGGGGAGTAGGGAGGGGGCACTGACTGGATGAGAGTAAGGAGGGGCCAATTCGTGGCCGGACTAAGCCTATCAGCCGTGACCAATCAGCGACACGAGATTTCTGTTACAAACAGACAGACAGACAAACAGACGGAAGTACCCCTTAGACGATTATATAGATAGATTAATTGTTCCAAATTGTTCTACTGGGGCCACTAAGCAAAAAATAATTAAAAAAATAAAAAAAAAACAACTAATAATTGTAGGTGGTGTGGTAGGTCTCAAAACAGGGGAAGATACAAAGGCCTGGGTGGGATGGGCATGTGGGGCAATAGAACTGGGAATCATTCCGTCTGCCATGCTTTCTGCAAACTCGGCATCTTTTTTGAGGATACCTTTGGGTGGGAGTGACAGGGACAGGGTGAGGAAAATGGCGTACAACAAGTCTCCGGGAATCTTCAGAGTTGAAGGCTTGCCCTGGTGCCATTGACTCAAATATGAGGCCCTCTACTATTTTTTCCTGAAATTGCAGGAATACAAGTGATCCTTGGGACTTTTTGTACACGACAAAACTGTTGAATGTGACAGTTTGAATAAGATGGATTGCCACCTTTTTGTACCAGGCCCTGGTCTTCCTCTTGACCAGGTATGGTTGCAGAACCTGGTCTGTCAAGTCTATGCCACTCAAATATTTGTTATAGTCTGTGATGCAGACCGTTTTTCCTTGTACCTGGTGGCACCCCTCTCTCTAACCATCACAGTGGTGTCCGCATGCAGTGTGGTCAGCATGTAGACGTCCTTCCTGTCATTCCACTTCACTGCAAGAAGTTGGTCACTTGCGAGTGAGAATGACGTCCCCCTCTCAAAATGTCTGGACACCAACTGTGACTGAAACTCCACTCTGTTTTTTCTCACTGTTCCACAGGCCCCTGTGTTTGCTGCATGGAGGGATTTATATAGGGGGATGCTCGTGTAATAATTGTCCACATACACATGGTACCCTTGAAGGAGAAAGGGCATCATTAGCTCCCAGACAATATCGCCTGGGATGCCAATTGTCTGGGGGCAGTTTGAGGTCTTTATTTGGTGGTCCCTACCTTCATAAATTAGGAAGGTGGAAGTGTGCCCTGATGAGCTTTCACAAGTTTTGTATATTTTTATGCCGTATTTGGCATGCTTGAAGGGGATAAATAGGCAGAATGATAGTCGGCTCTTCAAGGACTCGTCGACTGCCACATTTTGCTCTGGGGTATAGGAATTTAGAAATGACGGTTTGAGGAGGGATATTAGGGGTCTCAATTTATTTAGCCGATCATAGTTGGAGTCAGTTCCTGGGGGAGCTTTAGAATTGTCACTGAAGTGGAGGAATCTCATCAGGGTAAGGCCTAAAATGTTTTTATTTTGGGACATTTGTTAGGATCCAGGAACGGGAATGAAAGGCAGTGGGTTTTTGGGAAATATATTGTCGGGCATATAGGTTTGTTTGGCTGACGATTAATTGCAGGACTTCGGGGCTAATGAAAATTTGGAAAAAATCAATGGGGGTAAAATTGTCGACATCTCTTATTCCAGGGACTGCAGAAATGATGCTTTTTATCACTCTGACAGGGCAGCTCTTAAACTGTAGTCTATCTCTCTTCTCTCCCAGAACTACAAAGAGAGAAGAGAGAGGTACAGCCCAAGTGCTGCTATGTTTATCAAATATTAGGGGTTCTGATCACTGTGATAGGATCTATTACATTAATCAAAACCCAGCAGCCAATGAGAAAATTCTCATTGGTTGCCGGGTGCCAGGCGGCAGATCTTGACAGGCGCACTGTGCATGCGCCGGCCACTATCTTTCTACCAGAGGAGAAGAAGGGGGACCAAACCAACCCCAATCATGTTCAAAACCCAGCAGCCAATGAAAAAATTCTCATTGTTTGATGGGTGCTGGTTGGCAGCTCTTGGCGGGTGCAGTGCACATGCACCCACCATTTTCTTTCTGCCGGAGGAGAATGATGAGAGCCGGGGACCAGGGGACAGCTTTTTCGGTACATAATGTACCATAGTGGGCTCGGAGGACCCTATTTCTCTCTCCTCTGATGTGCGATCACATCAGTGGAGAAATTCAATGCAAAACTTTTTTTTGCGGCCACCATTATACGGTAATAACGACGATCACAACCCCGGGGTCAGTAAAAACCAACCCGAATCATGTTCTCTGGTGTTTTGGCTACCCCTGGCAACTGAGACCCCAGAGAAAATCTGACTCTGGGGGGAGCTATACACGTTTCCACAGAGCTGTTAATTAACAGCATTGTGGTTTAAGTACCCTTAACTTCTGCAGTTAAAAGGCATATCAGCGGTCGTTAAGGGGTTAAAACCAAGCACACCATTGTTTTTCTTATGAAATTATCAATAACTTTGATGTGTCACATGACCCTCTTCTCATTGAAAAAAATAAACTTGGATCCAAAATGGCCAATTTTGAAATGGCCGACATAGTCACCACCCATTTTGAAAGATTCCCCCTCCCATATACTAATGTGCCACAAACAGGAAGTTGATATCACCAACCATTCCCATTTTATTTAGGTGTATCCATATCAATAGCCCACCCTGTAGATAGAGCAGGGTCACACATTACACATATTAAATAATTAGAAGCTGATCCCGCTTGTGTTTAAAAATGCAAATATCAAACTATGAAAAAATATTTCACTGACAGCGCATTTAACCGATGCTTCCGCGTGGCCGGAAAATATCGCATCGTCGACCTCCGTCACATGATCGGTGGTCAGCAATGCATCAGGATAGTAACCATAGAGGTCTTAATGACCCTGTGGTTGGCGCTCATAGCAAGCCTGGAATTCAGCTACATAGCAGCGATCTGATGATCGCTGCTATGAAGCTGAGCCGATAAAGTTGTGCCAGCTTCAAGCCTCCCATGGAGGCTATTGAAGCATGGAAAAAGTAAAAAAAATGTTTTAAAAAATATGAAAAAAATAAAAAAATGTAAAAGTTTAAATCACACCCCTTTCGCCCCATCCAAAAAATAAATAAATAAAATCTACACATATTTGGTATCACCGCATTCAAAATCGCCCAATCTGTCAATAAACAAAAGCATTAACCTGATCGCTAAACAGCGTAGCGAGAAAAAAATTCAAAACGCCAGAATTACATTTTTTTGGTCGCCGCAACATTGCATTAAAATGCAATAACGTGCAATCATAAGAACGTATCTGTACAAATGTGGTATCATTAAAAACATCAACTCAGCACACAAAAAATAAGCCCTCACCTAACCTGAGATCCTGAAATATGGAGACACTACAGGTATCGGAAAATGGCATAATTTTTTTTTTTTTAGCAAAGTTTTAATTTTTTTTTCACTACTTAGATAAAAAATAACCTAGACATATTTGGTGTCTATGAACTCGTAATGATCCAGAACCCTGCCCCCATCCCTTATGGGAAATATGCAAATGCATGCAGAAAAGCCGCGGAGACACCATCATGTGTTTCTCAACGCAAGCAATAAATAGTCAGGTCTTTCACCAGGAAGGAACAACCACGGGAAGGGCAGCATCCAAAAAGGAAAATATGGTATCCATCTACATTATTGACAGCTGTTTCGGGGTATGTGGATGGATACCATGTTTTGGCATAGGTGGTTTCCCTTTTTGGATGCTGCCCTTCCCGTGGTTGTTCCTTCCTGGTGAAAGACCTGGCTATTTATTGCTTGCGTTGAGAAACACGTGATGGGGTCTCTGTGGCTTTTCTACATGCTTATGAACTCGTAATGACCTGGAGAATAATAATGGCAGGTCAGTTTTAGCATTTAGTGAACCTAGCAAAAAAAAAAACAACTAAAAACAAGTGTGGGATTGCCCTTTTTTTGCAATTCCACCACACTTGGAATTTTTTTCCTGTTTTCTAGTACACGACATGCTAAAACCAATGATGTTGTTCAAAAGTACAACTCTCCCCGCAAAAAATAAGCCCTCACATGGCCATATTGATGGAAAAATAAAAAAAATTATGGCTCTGGGAAGGAGGGGAGCGAAAAACGAAAACACAAAAACAAAAAAGGGCTGCGGCGTGAAGGGGTTAATGTGCCAAACTACTGCAAGTCTGTTAGAACTTGCCGTCTCAGGTTGTGGTTCTTAGAAACAATGAGCCCCATAGTCAAGCTGAAAAGCTTGTAATTGTTCATAAATACATGTTTGCACTGTACAGGAGAAAAAGAGAGGACCCTGCTCACCAAAAGAGATTACATTCTAGAGGAGAGAGAGAGATGACCCCACGGACCATACGAGCTTATACTCCACATAAAAGAAATAGAGAAGACCCTGCTGACCATAAGAGCTTACACACTAACACACTACAGAACAAACTGCTGTACAAACTGGGTACCACTGGGAACCATTGACCTTTGATGGCCCGATTACTGATCACCATAGTATTTGGTATGACAATCCATAAGAGGTTATAGCTACAGGGCATCATGGTGAAGCTCACAGGTAAATGTGGGGAAATGGTGCCAGGCAAGTGTTTTTCTCTTTATGAACTAAAAATCCAATCTTAAAATGCTCAAATTCACTTGAAATCATGAATTTCATCAAATTTTACTCAAACTTTATCCTCATTAGATCAATCAACTCATCTTTAGTTCTAACTATGATCAGCACAGCACTGCTAACTCTCCAATTACTGTATTTCACATGGTTGACTTGACCGTTGTATAGCATATGCCTTAATTGCTATAGGGCTGTGTTCCCCAACTCCTGTTCTCAAGAGCCACCAACAATTCATGCTCTCAGGATTTCCTTAGTATTGCACAGGTGGTGGAACTCTTGCCTGTCCAGGTGATACAATTATCACCTGGGCATTAGTAAGGAAATCTTGAAAACATGACCTGTTTGTGGCTCTTGACAACCGGAGTTGAGGAGTACTACTGTAGGATATTGTTAGCTATGCAATTGAAAGAAAATATGTATTTAAAATGCTTAATACTAGAGAAGAACCAATATTGTGAAATTTGAATTTGACAGCTTTGCTAAATTTCTGCAATAAGTTTGACTTGTGGCAAATCGATTCTCCTCAAAAGTACTGCAAAGCCTCCAATTGCCCTGAGAACATGTCTGTAACCCTCTGAGGTCTCCTAATAAATCCCTTTCAAGCTATTTAACTCAATCAGCTTTAGTAATGTCAAAGTGATCTTAACATGTCTGGCTATTTACAGTATATATGGCTGCGGTTCTTCACTGCTGTGCTGTCACACACAATCTGTGCAGTTCATTCAATGTTCAAAGAATTCTCTACTTCTATGGCTAAGTTGTGAGCTGTGACATCCAATATCTATCTAGATTAGGCATAAATTACTGCTGCATTTCCTGCTTCTGCTTTTATACAAGCTATGATAGTTCCTCCTGATTGGCTTTGCTCTACCATGTGATTTGATAGCTGCGAGTCATTATGGGGAAACTCAGCCATCATGTCATACTTCTCTGACTAATGTAACTTTTTGCAATCTGTAAAACAGAATAACATATTTAATAGTTTCATGTGAAGAAAATCTCAAATTATTCAAGCTTGTCAGATTCAGGAAATTCCTAAGAATATGATTCAAATTGTTTATGTCTACTATGATTGGAGAATTGTAAAGATGATCAAAATATTTTTCGAAGGACCCCAGATCAATGACCACATCAGTGGTCTCCGGCCGTCGAGCTGGAGCACTGCGACCTGCCTCATACCTGCAGATTTCCCCTGCACTACTCCTGAATTGTAGGCCTACTAACCAGAAGAGGTGCTGGAGATTCTGGCAGGTAGGTGGAGGGTCCAATGTCCAAGGACCAGTCTCCTTCAGATCTTTCTGACTTTCTCTAGAGAGTTGTACAGTACATGGATGAATTACAATGCAGTGGACATGTTACACCCCAGACATCTTGATGTCATTTGGAGTACTTACCAGATGTCCCAAAATTGATAATAAAATTCTGGGTTAGATTATTTATTTTTTATTTCAATACATTTTTATTGCATATTTTCAAAAAAGAAAGCATATAAGCAACAACACCCCCAAGGTAGGGTTTAACCCCTTAGTGACAGAGCCAATTTTGTACTTAATGACCGAGCCAATTTTTACAATTCTGACCACTGTCAATTTATGAGGTTATAACTCTGGAACGCTTCAACGGATCCCGCTGATTCTGAGACTGTTTTTTCGTGACATATTGTACTTCATGTTAGTGGTAACATTTCTTTGATATTACTTGCGATTATTTATGGTGGTGATGGTAAACATATCATTCATTCTCTGAGCTGAAATATCCTGCATGTCTATTGCTCCAGTCCCTGACAGCAAGCAGCTTGGATGGTATCTGAGTATTCTATCTTCGGCATTGAATCCTGCATGTATCTATATATGTTAGTCATCCTATTATGCCTTTGTTTGTGTTTATAGATATTTAACTCACTTTTGCATGTCCTTACTCAGAGAGATCACATAACTGTTTCAAAGTGGTTTATGATCCATGTAGACCTGGACATTTGTTTATCTGATCACTACATTTATTGTGTCCTGTTGTCTCAACTGAGTTAGATTGATTGCTAACGAGCTTTAACCCAAAAAAAAAAAAAAAAAAGAGAGATCTAAGGGCTAGCCTTCTATAAATGTAGATTTAGCTTGGGGGTGCATTCGTGCACTGTTATTCGTGTATTTTTTATTCAAAGTACTTTTTTTTCTAAGTACTCGGCAGTAGGGTTGAGCGAAACGGGTCGAACATTTTCAAAAGTCGCCGACTTTTGGCTAAGTCGGGGTTTCATGAAACCCGATCCGACCCCTGTGCGGGGTCGGCCATGCGGTACGCGACTTTCGCGCCAAAGTCGCGTTTCAATGACGCGAAAAGCGCCATTTCTCAGCCAATGAAGGTAAACGCAGAGTGTGGGCAGCGTGATGACATAGGTCCTGGTCCCCACCATCTTAGAGAAGGGCATTGCAGTGATTGGCTTGCTGTCTGCGACGTCACAGGGGCTATAAAGAGGCGTTCCCGCCGACCGCCATCTTACTGCTGCTGATCTGAGCTTAGGGAGAGGTTGCTGCCGCTTTGTCAGAAGCAGGGATAGCGTTAGGCAGGGTCCATTAACCACAAAACCGCTTGTGCTGCAGCGATTTGCACTGTCCAACACCACCCTCGGTGTGCAGGGACAGTGGAAGTTTTTTTTTTTTTTTTTTTTTCCCCTCAGCGCTGTAGCTCATTGGGCTGCCCTAGAAGGCTCCCTGATAGCTGCATTGCTGTGTGTACGCCGCTGTGCAAACCAACTGCTTTTTTCAAAGCACAAATCCTCTTGTTCCTTCCTTTCTGCACAGCTATCTTTTTTGTTTGTCCACACTTTTTATTTCATTTGTGCATCAGTCCACTCCTTATTGCTGCCTGCCATACCTGGCTGAGATTACTGCAGGCAGGGAGATAGTAGCTGCCTGCCATACCTGGCTGAGATTACTGCAGGCAGGGAGATAGTAATTGTAGGACATTCCCTGTTTTTTTTTTTTTTTGGTGGGAGATTAAGATTGGCAATTTGGCATTTCTGCTAGAGTGCCATCCCTGTGTGTGCCATCTCTCTCACATAGTGGGCCATAGAAAGCCTTTTCATTTTTCTGTATTTTTTTTTGTGGGGTGTATAAATTCTCCCTGATAAAAATACAGTGGGAGATTAATATTGGCCTTTGGGCTTGTGTGCCAGTCCTGAGTGTGCCATCTCTCTCACAAATAGTGGGCCATAGAAAGCCTATTTTATTTTTTTTGGGGTTTTATAAATTCTCCCTGAAAAAAAGGGAGATTAATATTGGCCTCTGGGCTTGTGTGCCAGTCCTGAGCGTGCCATCTGTGCCAGCCCTGAGCGTGCCATCTCTCTCACAAATAGTGGGCCATAGAAAGCCTATTAATTTTTTTTTTTGGTTTTATAAATTCTCCCTGAAAAAAAGGGAGATTAATATTGGCCTCTGGGCTTGTGTGCCAGTCCTGAGCGTGCCATCTGTGCCAGCCCTGAGCGTGCCATCTCTCTCACAAATAGTGGGCCATAGAAAGCCTATTTAATTTTTTTTTTTGTTTTATAAATTTTCCCTGAAAAAAGGGAGATTAATATTGGCCTCTGGGCTTGTGTGCCAGTTGTGAGCGTGCCATCTGTGCCAGTCCTGAGCGTGCCATCTCTCTCACAAATAGTGGGCCATAGAAAGCCTATTTAAATTTTTTTTTGGTTTTATAAATTCTCCCAGAAAAAAAGGGAGATTAATATTGGCCTCTGGGCTTCTGTGCCAGTCCTGAGCGTGCCATCTGTGCCAGTCCTGAGCGTCCCATCTCTCTCACAAATAGTGGGCCATAGAAAGCCTATTTTATTTTTTTTGGGGGTTTTATAAATTCTCCCTGAAAAAAAGGGAGATTAATATTGGCCTCTGGGCTTGTGTGCCAGTCCTGAGCGTGCCATCTGTGCCAGCCCTGAGCGTGCCATCTCTCTCACAAATAGTGGGCCATAGAAAGCCTATTTATTTTTTTTTTTTGTTTTATAAATTTTCCCTGAAAAAAGGGAGATTAATATTGGCCTCTGGGCTTGTGTGCCAGTTGTGAGCGTGCCATCTGTGCCAGTCCTGAGCGTGCCATCTCTCTCACAAATAGTGGGCCATAGAAAGCCTATTTAAATTTTTTTTTGGTTTTATAAATTCTACCAGAAAAAAAGGGAGATTAATATTGGCCTCTGGGCTTCTGTGCCAGTCCTGAGCGTGCCATCTGTGCCAGTCCTGAGCGTCCCATCTCTCTCACAAATAGTGGGCCATAGAAAGCCTATTTTTTTTTTTTTTTTGGGTTTTAGAAATTCTCCCTGGAAAAAAAAAGGGAGATTAATATTGCCCTTTGGGCTTGTGTGCCAGTACTAAGCGTTCCATCTCTCTCTCTCTCTCTCTCTCTCAGTCAGTGGGCCATAGAACGCCTATTTTTGGTTTTATTTGTTTTCTAAATTCTCCCTGAAAAAATCATTTTATTTTATTTGGTTTCTAAATTCTTCCTGATAAAATCACATTTTTTTTATTATTTTTTTTTCTAAAGTCTCTCTGAAAAAAAAAAAAAAAACAGTGGGAGATTAATATTGGCCTTTCTGCTTGTGTGCCAGTCTTGACTCCTGGGTGCGTCATCTCTCAGTCAGTGGGCCATAGAACGCCTATTTTTGGTTTTATTTGTTTTCTAAATTCTCCCTGAAAAAATCATTTTATTTTATTTGGTTTCTAAATTCTTCCTGATAAAATCACATTTTTTTTATTATTTTTTTTTCTAAAGTCTCCCTGAAAAAAAAAAAAAAAAACAGTGGGAGATTAATATTGGCCTTTCTGCTTGTGTGCCAGTCTTGACTCCTGGGTGCGTCATCTCTCAGTCAGTGGGCCATAGAACGCCTATTTTTGGTTTTATTTGTTTTATAAATTCTCCCAGAAAAAATCATTTTATTTTATTTGGTTTCTAAATTCTTCCTGATAAAATCATATTTTTTTTATTATTTTTTTTTCTAAAGTCTCCCTGAAAAAAAAAAAAAAAAAACAACCAAAAAAAACAGTGGGAGATTAATATTGGCCTTTCTGCTTGTGTGCCAGTCTTGACTCCTGGGTGTGCCATCTCTCTCTCTCTCTCTCTCTCTCTCTCTCTCTCTCTCTCCAATTGTGGTCCATAGAAAGCCTATATTTTTTTTCCTTGATTTGGGTTCTAAAATCTACCAGAGAAAATAACTACATCAATCATTGGTAGAAAAATATTGGCCTCTGGGTTTGTGTGCCACTCCTGACTCCTGTGTGCGTCATCTCTCAGTCAGTGGGCCATAGAACGCCTATTTTTGTTTTTATTTGTTTTATAAATTCTCCCTGAAAAAATCATTTTATTTTATTTGGTTTCTAAATTCTTCCTGATAAAATCATATTTTTTTTATTATTTTTTTTTCTAAAGTCTCCCTGAAAAAAAAAAAAAAAAAAAAAAAAAAAACAGTGGGAGATTAATATTGGCCTTTCTGCTTGTGTGCCAGTCTTGACTCCTGGGTGTGCCATCTCTCTCTCTCTCTCTCTCTCTCTCCAATTGTGGTCCATAGAAAGCCTACATTTTTTTTCCTTGATTTGGGTTCCAAAATCTACCAGAGAAAATAACTCCATCAATCATTGGTAGAAAAATATTGGCCTCTGGGCTTGTGTGCCACTCCTGATTCCTGTGTGCGTCATCTCTCACTCAGTGGCCCATAGAAAGCATATAGTTTGTTACATTTGTTTTCTAAATTCTCCCTGCAAAAATCTTTTTTTTTTTTTTGGGGGGGTTTCTAAAGTGTTCCTGAAAAAAATAAAAATAAAAAAAAAATAATAGTGTGACATTAATATTAACATTTGTGCTTCAGTGACAGTCCTGCGTGTGGGGCATCTCTCTAATTTGCAGCCACCAAAAAAAGAGTGTGTAACATTGGGCCTGATTTTCGCTGTGGTCTCACCAACCTGTAAAGGGGTAGCTAAATCATACTGAAGTTATAGCTCACCGTGTAAGTTGTGTGACTGCAACAAATAACGTTAGTTTGGTTACGTTTTTAAAACAATGAGGAAGTCTAGTGGAAGAGGTCGTGGCCGGGGGCGTTCATTGTCAGCTGGTAATGAGGGTAGTGGTAGTGGTGGAGCATCAGGTGGTCGTGGGGGAAAAAATATTGCACCTAAGTCTGGAGCTGTGGAGCCAGGTTCGTCGTCCGGCTACACAAGGCCTCGAACGCTCCCTTTTCTGGGATTAGGAAAACCGCTTTTAAAGCCGGAGCAGCAAGAGCAAGTTTTGGCTTATCTTGCTGACTCAGCCTCTAGCTCTTTTGCCTCATCTCGTGAAACTGGTAAAAGTAAAAGCAGCGCGTCGTTAGTGGATGTTCACGGTCAGGGACAAGTCACTTCCTTGTCCTCTTCAGCAAAAACAACAACAGAGAAGAATGCAGCAGGCGACACAACGGGTTACTCCATGGAGCTCTTTACACATACCGTCCCTGGCTTAGAAAGTGAAGCAGTTAACAGTCCATGCCCATTACAAATTGAATCTGACATGGAGTGCACTGACGCACAGCCACAGCCAGACTACTATGCTGGTCCTTTGACTCAGACCACAACATTGCCCTCGCAGGGTGCTGATCAAGAATCAGACCCTGATGAGACTATGTTGCCCCATCACGAACGCTATACCACCGAACGACACGGTGACACAGACGAAGTTGCGCAGGAGGTACAAGAAGAGTTATTAGATGACCCAGTTCTTGACCCCGATTGGCAGCCATTGGGGGAACAGGGTGCAGGCGGCAGCAGTTCTGAAGCAGAGGAGGAGGAGGGGCCGCAGCAGGCATCAACATCGCCACAGGTTCCATCTGCCGGGCCCGTATCTTGCCCAAAACGCGTGGCAAAGCCAAAACCTGGTGGAGGACAGCGTGGCCATCCGGTTAAAGCTCAGTCTGCAATGCCTGAAAAGGTATCCGATGCTAGAAAGAGTGCAGTCTGGCATTTTTTTAAACAACATCCAATTGATCAGCGCAAAGTCATCTGTCAAAAATGTTCTACTTCCTTAAGCAGAGGTCAGAATCTGAAAAGTCTCAATACTAGTTGCATGCATAGACATTTAACCACCATGCATTTGAAAGCTTGGACTAACTACCAAACGTCCCTTAAGGTTGTTGCACCCTCGGCCAATGAAGCTAGTCATCAACGCAACATCCCTTCCGGCAGTGTAGGACCACCATTTAGCGCACCACCTGCTGTATCTGTGCAGGTATCTTTGCCAGGCCAAAGCAGTCAGGGTCAGGGAATCACCAGTTTCGTAGTAGGAAACACTGCATCTAGGGCACCGGCGGCAACAATACCATCTCCCACCGTCTCTCAGTCTGCCATGTCCACCGGCACCCCCGCTAGTTCCACGATCTCCAGCTCTCCAGTCCAGCTCACCCTACATGAGACTATGGTTAGAAAAAGGAAATACTTAGCCTCGCATCCGCGTACACAGGGTTTGAACGCCCACATAGCTAGACTAATCTCGTTAGAGATGATGCCCTACCGGTTAGTTGAAAGCGAAGCTTTCAAAGACCTGATGGACTACGCTGTACCACGCTACGAGCTACCCAGTCGACACTTTTTTTCCAGAAAAGCCATCCCAGCCCTCCACCAGCATGTTAAAGAGCGCATCGTCCATGCACTCAGGCAATCTGTGAGCACAAAGGTGCACCTGACAACAGATGCATGGACCAGTAGGCATGGCCAGGGACGTTACGTGTCCATCACGGCACACTGGGTAAATGTGGTGGATTCAGGGTCCACAGGGGACAGCAAGTTTGGGACAGTTCTGCCTAGCCCACGGTCTAGTAAACAGTTGTCTGTAGCCGTTCGCACCCCCTCCTCCTCCTCCTCCTCGTCCTCCTGCAGAAGCAAGAGCTCGTCCACAGACCGCAGTCGCACAAACACTCCATCCGCACCTGCCACTGTTGCACACCAGGTCTCCCATTATGGGGCAGCTACTGGCATACGTCAGCAGGCTGTATTGGCTATGAAGTGTTTGGGCGACAATAGACACACCGCGGAAGTTCTGTCCGAGTTCTTGCAGCAAGAAACGCAGTCGTGGCTGGGCACTGTAGATCTTGAGGCAGGCAAGGTAGTGAGTGATAACGGAAGGAATTTCATGGCTGCCATCTCCCTTTCCCAACTGAAACACATTCCTTGCCTGGCTCACACCTTAAACCTGGTGGTGCAGTGCTTCCTGAAAAGTTATCCGGGGTTATCCGACCTGCTCCTCAAAGTGCGTGGACTTTGCGCACATATCCGCCGTTCGCCTGTACACTCCAGCCGTATGCAGACCTATCAGCGTTCTTTGAACCTTCCCCAGCATCGCCTAATCATAGACGTTGCAACAAGGTGGAACTCAACACTGCACATGCTTCAGAGACTGTGCGAACAGAGGCGGGCTGTTATGTTTTTGTGGGAGGATACACATACACGGGCAGGCAGTAGGATGGCAGACATGGAGTTGTCAGGTGTGCAGTGGTCGAAGATTCAAGACATGTGTCAAGTCCTTCAGTGTTTTGAGGAATGCACACGGCTGGTTAGTGCAGACAACGCCATAATAAGCATGAGCATCCCCCTAATGCGTCTGCTGATGCAAAGTTTGACGCACATAAAGGATCAGGCGTCTGCACCAGAGGAAGAGGAAAGCCTTGATGACAGTCAGCGATTGTCTGGTCAGGGCAGTGTACATGACGAGGTACCGGGCGAAGAGGAGGTGGAGGATGAGGAGGATGATGGGGATGAGTATATTTTTAATGAGGAAGCTTTCCCGGGGGCACGGGAAATTGGTGGCGTGGCAAGGCCGGGTTCTGGTTTTTTGAGGGACACAAGTGACGTAGATTTGCCTGCAACTGCCCCTCAACCAAGCACAACCGCAGATTTGACAACGGGAACTTTGGCCCACATGGCGGATTATGCCTTGCGTATCCTCAAAAGGGACACACGCATTACAAAAATGATGAACGATGACGATTACTGGTTGGCCTGCCTCCTTGATCCTCGCTATAAAGGCAAATTGCAAAATATTATGCCACATGAGAACTTGGAACTAATATTAGCAACCAAACAATCAACTCTTGTTGACCGTTTGCTTCTGGCATTCCCTGCACACAGCGCCCGTGATCGTTCTCACACGAGCTCCAGGGGCCAGCAGACCAGAGGTGTTAGAGGGGCAGAAATCAGAAGTGGCGTTGGCCAGAGGGGTTTTCTGACCAGGTTGTGGAGTGATTTTTCTATGACCGCAGACAGGACAGGTACTGCAGCATCAATTCAAAGTGACAGGAGACAACATTTGTCCAGTATGGTTACAAACTATTTTTCATCCCTTATCGACGTTCTCCCTCAACCGTCATTCCCATTTGATTACTGGGCATCCAAATTAGACACCTGGCCAGAATTGGCAGAATATGCATTGCAGGAGCTTGCTTGCCCGGCAGCTAGTGTCCTATCAGAAAGAGTATTCAGTGCTGCAGGTTCAATACTAACAGAAAAAAGGACTCGTCTGGCTACCCAAAATGTAGATGATCTAACCTTCATTAAAATGAACCACAACTGGATTTCAAAATCTTTTGCCCCACCCTGCCCGGCTGACACCTAGCTTTCCTATGAAAAGGTCTTGCCTGTGGACTATTCTGAATGACTTTTCCAATCTCGTAATTTTCTTCACCTGATTGTCCAGCATACGACATGTTTCCACCTCACGAAATGGCCAAACTCCCCACACGGGGCCGTGCTATCGCCACTTTGCGCTTGGACCCTTGAGAGTGCTGTTTGTCTGAAGAGGTGGGTGTGGCCGCTTTTGGTCGACGGCACTGCCACTGGGTCCCTCATAGTACAATAAAGTGTCTCTGGCGGTGGTGGTGCGCACCCAACGTCAGACACACCGTTGTAATATGAGGGGCCCTGTGCCTGTAACGCCGGCCACAAGACAGTTCCCCCCCCCAGCTCAAACAGTGCTCTACCACTAGCAAAATTATCTCTCACAGCTTCACCAATGTGTAGTCTAGGCGCTGACATCCTTCAATGCCTGGCACTGACAATACCATTGTTTTGACATTTTTGTTATGTTAGGCCTTCGAAGCCTGTCTGCGGTCCCTTCTTTCTACAACTACTACACTGACCAGGCCACTGCTGGCCGTGTTACCCTGGAACCAATTTAAAAGTGCCTACAGTCAGCCCAATTTTGTTATGTTAGGCCTTCGAAGACTGTCTGCCGTCACTCCTTCCACTAGACTTCCACTGACCATACACTGCTGCCCATGTACCCCTGGAACCAATTTAAAGTGCCTACAGCCAGCCCAATTTTGTTATGTTAGGCCTTCGAAGCCTGTCTGCGGTCACTCCTTCCACTAGACTTCCACTGACCAGACCACTGCTGCCCGTGTACCCCTGGAACCAATTTAAAAGTGCCTACAGCCAGCCCAAGTTTGTTATGTTAGGCCTTCGAAGCCTGTCTGCGGTCCATTCTTTCAACTACTACTACACTGACCAGGTCACTGCTGCCCGTGTACCCCTGGAACCAATTTAAAAGTGCCTACAGCCAGCCCAAGTTTGTTATGTTAGGCCTTGGAAGCCTGTCTGCGGTCACTCCTTCCACTAGACTTCCACTGACCAGACCACTGCTGCCCGTGTACCCCTGGAACCAATTTAAAAGTGCCTACAGCCAGCCCAAGTTTGTTATGTTAGGCCTTGGAAGCCTGTCTGCGGTCACTCCTTCCACTAGGCCTCCACTGACCACACCACTGCTGTCCGTGTACCCCTGGAACCAATTTAAAATTGCCTACAGCCATGTGTTATTATTTTAGGCCTTCGAAGCCTGTCTGCGGTCCATTCTTTCAACTACTACTACACTGACCAGGTCACTGCTGCCCGTGTACCCCTGGAACCAATTTAAAAGTGCCTACAGCCAGCCCAAGTTTGTTATGTTAGGCCTTGGAAGCCTGTCTGCGGTCACTCCTTCCACTAGACTTCCACTGACCAGACCACTGCTGCCCGTGTACCCCTGGAACCAATTTAAAAGTGCCTACAGCCAGCCCAAGTTTGTTATGTTAGGCCTTGGAAGCCTGTCTGCGGTCACTCCTTCCACTAGACTTCCACTGACCAGACCACTGCTGCCCGTGTACCCCTGGAACCAATTTAAAAGTGCCTACAGCCAGCCCAAGTTTGTTATGTTAGGCCTTCGAAGCCTGTCTGCGGTCCATTCTTTCAACTACTACTACACTGACCAGGTCACTGCTGCCCGTGTACCCCTGGAACCAATTTAAAAGTGCCTACAGCCAGCCCAAGTTTGTTATGTTAGGCCTTGGAAGCCTGTCTGCGGTCACTCCTTCCACTAGACTTCCACTGACCAGACCACTGCTGCCCGTGTACCCCTGGAACCAATTTAAAAGTGCCTACAGCCAGCCCAAGTTTGTTATGTTAGGCCTTGGAAGCCTGTCTGCGGTCACTCCTTCCACTAGGCCTCCACTGACCACACCACTGCTGTCCGTGTACCCCTGGAAC
This sequence comes from Ranitomeya imitator, assembly GCF_032444005.1. Lineage (NCBI taxonomy): Eukaryota > Metazoa > Chordata > Amphibia > Anura > Dendrobatidae > Ranitomeya > Ranitomeya imitator. The sequence continues at coordinate 704,245,221 of NC_091283.1, forward strand.
CAATTTAAAATTGCCTACAGCCATGTGTTATTATTTTAGGCCTTCGATGCCTGTCTGCGGTCACTCCTTCCACTAGGCCTCCACTGACCACACCACTGCTGTCCGTGTACCCCTGGAACCAATTTAAAATTGCCTACAGCCAGCCCAATTTTTTTATTTTAGGCCTTCGATGCCTGTCTGCGGTCCATTCTTTCAACTACTACTACACTGACCAGGTCACTGCTGCCCGTGTACCCCTGGAACCAATTTAAAATTGCCTACAGCCATGTGTTATTATTTTAGGCCTTCGATGCCTGTCTGCGGTCACTCCTTCCACTAGGCCTCCACTGACCACACCACTGCTGCCCGTGTACCCCTGGAACCAATTTAAAATTGCCTACAGCCAGCCCAATTTTTTTATTTTAGGCCTTCGATGCCTGTCTGCGGTCCATTCTTTCAACTACTACTACACTGACCAGGTCACTGCTGCCCGTGTACCCCTGGAACCAATTTAAAATTGCCTACAGCCATGTGTTATTATTTTAGGCCTTCGATGCCTGTCTGCGGTCACTCCTTCCACTAGGCCTCCACTGACCACACCACTGCTGTCCGTGTACCCCTGGAACCAATTTAAAATTGCCTACAGCCATGTGTTTTTATTTTAGGCCTTCGATGCCTGTCTGCGGTCCATTCTTTCAACTACTACTACACTGACCAGGGCACTGCTGGCCGTGTACCCCTGGAACCAACATCAGAAAATATAAAAATAAGTATTTTGCTTATAAAAAAGAAAATACTGGTGAGATATCAAATGCAGACATTTTAACATTAAAAACAAACACACAACTAAAATCTGGTACAGTACTAAAAATGGCCACCAGCTACAATTACTTTCTCCTGCAAGTAGTTAACTGAAAGTTTTTTTAAATTGAAAACACACATATGGCATCCACCGAGTGTTGTCCTGTCGCGTCTTCTTTATATTATTGCCGAGAAGATGCAAAATAATGAAAATAATAAAATCATTAATTACCAAAATAATAGAGAAAGTCAACACCACATTGCAAATAAACATTCATTCCAAATAAAGAAGCAGGGCGCGTCCGAGGGTGAGTATATACCTAATAAGAATCTAATCACCCTCGGACGCGCAATGCTTATTTCCAACAGCCTTCCTTCCTAAGAATCAGCCCTTCCGTCGTGTAGAGAGACGTTGTGTTACACTCCAAGGTGTTCCCCAGGTTGCCTTTCCTGAGCTTCGATCTTCCGGCTCTCGTTTAGTAGTTCTTGGAAACTACACTGCATTAGGCCTTCAAATTGGGTATGGGGTGTAGAGAGAGGGTGTGTTACACTCCAAGGTGTTCCCCAGGTTGCCTTTCCTGAGCTTCGATATTCCGGCTCTCGTTTAGTAGTTGTTGGAAACTACACTGCATTAGGCCTTCAAATTGGGTATGGGGTGTAGAGAGAGGGTGTGTTACACTCCAAGGTGTTCCCCAGGTTGCCTTTCCTGAGCTTCGAAATTCCGGCTCTCGTTTAGTAGTTGTTGGAAACTACACTGCATTAGGCCTACAAATTTGGTATGGGGGAAACATTGGCGCATCTGCGGTCCCTCCTTCCTCTAGGCCTCCACTGACCTGTCTACTGCTGCCCGTGTTCCCCTGGAACCAATTTTAAATTGCCTACAGGCAGCCCAATTTATTATGTTAGGGCTTCGAAGCCTGTCTGCGGTCCCTCCTTCCACTAGGCCTCCACTGACCTGTCTACTGCTGCCCGTGTACCCCTTGAACCAACATCATAAAATAAAAAAAAAAGGATTTTGCTTATAAAAAAGAAAATACTGGTGAGATATCAAATGCAGACATTTTGACATTAAAAACAAACAAACAGCTAAAATCTGGTACAGTACTAAAAATGGCCACCAGCTACAATTACTTTCTCCTGCAAGTAGTTAACTGAAAGGTTTTTTAAATTGAAAACACACATATGGCATCCACCGAGTGTTGTCCTGTCGCGTCTTCTTTATATTATTGCCGATAAGATGCAAAATAATGAAAATAATAAAATCATTAATTACCAAAATAATAGAGAAAGTCAACACCACATTGCAAATAAACATTCATTCCAAATAAAGAAGCAGGGCGCGTCCGAGGGTGAGTATATACCTAATAAGAATCTAATCACCCTCGGACGCGCAATGCTTATTTCCAACAGCCTTCCTTCCTAAGAATCATCCCTTCCGTGGTGTAGAGAGACGTTGTGTTACACTCCAAGGTGTTCCCCAGGTTGCCTTTCCTGAGCTTCGATCTACCGGCTCTCGTTTAGTAGTTGTTGGAAACTACGCTGCATTAGGCCTTCAAATTGGGTATGGGGTGTAGAGAGATGGTGTGTTCCACTCCAAGGTGTTCCCCAGGTTGCCTTTCCTGAGCTTCGATCTTCCGGCTCTCGTTTAGTAGTTCTTGGAAACTACACTGCATTAGGCCTTCAAATTGGGTATGGGGTGTAGAGAGAGGGTGTGTTACACTCCAAGGTGTTCCCCAGGTTGCCTTTCCTGAGCTTCGATATTCCGGCTCTCGTTTAGTAGTTGTCGGAAACTACGCTGCATTAGGCCTACAAATTGGGTATGGGGTGTAGAGAGAGGGTGTGTTACACTCCAAGGTGTTCCCCAGGTTGCCTTTCCTGAGCTTCGATATTCCGGCTCTCGTTTAGTAGTTGTCGGAAACTACGCTGCATTAGGCCTACAAATTGGGTATGGGGTGTAGAGAGAGGGTTTGTTACACTCCAAGGTGTTCCCCAGGTTGCCTTTCCTGAGCTTCGATCTTCCGGCTCTCGTTTAGTAGTTGTTGGAAACTACGCTGCATTAGGCCTTCAAATTGGGTATGGGGTGTAGCGAGAGGGTGTGTTACACTCCAAGGTGTTCCCCAGGTTGCCTTTCCTGAGCTTCGATCTTCCGGCTCTCGTTTAGTAGTTCTTGGAAACTACACTGCATTAGACCTTCAAATTGGGTATGGGGTGTAGAGAGAGGGTGTGTTACACTCTAAGGTGTTCCCCAGGTTTCCTTGCCATTGCTTCGGTCTTCCGACTCTCGTTTAGTAGTTGTAGAAAAGTACACTGCATTAGGCCATACAAAATGGGTATGGGGTGGAGAGAGATGGTGTGTTACACTCCAAGGTGTTCCCCAGGTTGCCTTTCCTGAGCTTCTATCTTCAGGCTCTCATTAAATTGTGGTTAAATGGAACAACTGCATTTGGCGTACTAGTTGGTTTGGGGCCTACTATCGGTGTCTGCCACTCCTTGCTGTTCTCCTCCACTGAACAAAGCTGTGCCGCCTGTTTACTACGGTTGCCAATTTTGAACTGCATTTCGACTACTTACTGATTTGGCCCTACTCTCTGTGTCAGCCTCTCATTCCAGTTGTCCTCCACTGCAATGCCCCCTGGTTATTCCTGTGTTACCAATTTTGAACTGCATTTAGCCCACTTTCTTCTTTGGGCCTATATCTGTGTTTCCACTTCATCGTGCCCATTGCCCAGCCAGTGATAGATGAGTCTGCTGGTACATTGACCCATAACGCAACATTCCCCGTGCACGCTACACAACAACATTGTGACCCTGCTGAAAGTCAGGTTGCTCTTCCCGCATACCATACCACCTTACACGGGGACAAAGAGGAAGGTGCAGATGAAAGTGCAGGTTCCTTCATCAGGTGGGGGGAGGAATACTAGTTGGCGACGTCACTGGCACAGGGCCTCTCATAGTACGCAAAAGTGTTGCTGCCGGTGGGAGGCGCCCCCGCCGTGCAAACACACCGCTGTACTTTGAGGGGCCCTGTGCCAGTGCCAATGCCAACGAGTGGGCCCCCCCTGCTTGCTCAGGTTCACAGCACTTGCAAAGTTGAAATACTTACCTCTCCCTGCTCCACTGCCGTGACGTGGTCCAGATTTCCTGGGCCCACTAATTACTTGAACCAGCCCTACCCCCCACAACTTTAGCCAAATGACCCCCAATTTCAAATGCCTTCCAATTATTATAAGGTAAATTACGCTTGACAAGCTTCATTAAGAAGAATGGATGGTTTTGACATTAAAATGGGCACTCTAGGTGTTTTCCTGGCCCCCACTCACTGCCGACTATGCTGCCCCATTGACTTGCATTGGGTTTCGTGTTTCGGTCGATCCCGACTTTACGTCATAATCGGCCGATTTCACTCGACCCGACTTTGGACATAGTCGGGTTTCGCAAAACCCGGCTCGACTCTAAAAAGGTCAAGGTCGCTCAACTCTACTCGGCAGTTATAACATGGCAGTTAGACAGGGCAGGAGACAGGTAAGACAATCTAAATCTAATCCATATTCACTTGAAACAGCACAAATACTCACCATATTTATTTGTATCATCTATATTCTGGCTGCTGCATTCACTCACATTCACCGCCCTCGCATTAACTCTCTACACTCCATCCATATCGGCCCCTCTGTCCTTGCCTCTCCTATGTATAGCACTCATGCTCTATTCACATTGCTTAACAGCACAGATCCATTCAGTCCCACCATCCAACACAAGAGACGCTCTCACAAATCACTTAACCATCTGCTCACTCTTTCGATCCTCCTTCTCCTAGTCGCTGGAGACATATCTCCAAACCCCGGCCCCCCATGTTATAGCCAGTCAAACCTCCCAATTGCTACACCCAGAAACCCCTTTAACCTTATTAATATTGCCTGCCTGCCTGCTGTCTCTTTCAATTGTGCCCTTTGGAATTCTCGCTCTGTGTGTAATAAACTCTCCTTCATTCATGATTTCTTCCTTTCTAATTCTCTTAATCTCCTGGCTCTTACTGAAACCTGGATCCAGCAGTCAGACACCACTGCTGCTGCTGCTCTTTCATATGGTGGACTACACTTTTCTCATACCCCAAGATCAGACAACAGAGCAGGTGGAGGCGTTGGCCTGCTCCTTTCACCCAAATGTACTTTCCAAGTTATCCCCCAAGTACACTCACTTGTCTTCCCTTCCTTTGAGGTCCATGTGGTCAGACTCTACGTCCCCTTCTCCATGCGAGTGGCGGTGGTGTATCGTCCTCCCGGCCCCTCTCATCAGTTCCTGGATCACTTTGCCACCTGGCTTCCACACTTTCTCTCCTGTGACACCCCCACCCTTATCATGGGTGATTTCAACATCCCCATTGCCTCTCCCCTCTCCCCATCTGCTTCTCACCTTTTATCTCTATCCTCCTCTTTTGGCCTCTCGCAGCATACTAACTCTCCAACACATGAAGATGGAAACTCCCTTGACTTGGTCTTCTCCCGACTTTGCTCAGTGGATGATTTCACAAACTCCCCTCTCCCGCTCTCTGACCACAACCTTCTCTATCAAGAACTGCCATCCTGCTCAGGTCACCCCCACTTTCCACACTTATAGAAACATACAGGCCATTAACACCCAGAAACTTATGAAGAACTTGCAGTCCTCATTGGCCCCTATCTCCTCCATCTCATGTCCTGATTCTGCATTGAAGCATTACAATGAAACCCTGCAAAGTGCTCTGGATGAAGCTGCTCCTCCTATACATAAAACAACTCGGCACAGACGGCAACAACCGTGGCACACGCTGCAAACACGTTTCCTGCAGCGGTGCTCCAGGTGCGCAGAACGTCTGTGGAGAAAATCTAATCTACCCGAAGATTTCATCCATTATAAGTTCATGCTAAAGACATACAATTCTGCCCTTCACCTCTCCAAACAAACCTACTTCAACATCCTCATCACCTCCCTGTCCAATAACCCTAAACGTCTCTTTGACACGTTCCAGTCCCTACTCAACCCAAGAGAGCAGGCCCCAACCACGGATCTCCGTGCTGACGATCTGGCCAATTACTTCAAAGAAAAAATTGACCACATTCGACAGGAAATCATCTCCCAATCTCTTCATACCATGCACTGTCCTCCCTCCCCCACTGCATCTAGTTCACTCTCTGACTTTGAAGCAGTTACAGAAGAAGAAGTAAGCAGGCTCCTTGCATCTTCTCGCCCGACCACTTGCACCAGTGACCCCATTCCATCACATCTCCTCCAGTCCCTTTCCCCGGCTGTCACCTCTCACCTAACAAAAATATTCAACCTTTCCCTCACTTCCGGTATTTTTCCCTCCTCATTTAAGCATGCCATCATACATCCATTACTTAAAAAACCATCCCTCGATCAAAACTGTGCCGCTAATTATAGACCTGTCTCTAATCTTCCCTTCATCTCTAAACTCCTCGAACGCCTGGTCCACTCCCGTCTTACCCGCTATCTCTCAGATAACTCTCTTCTCGACCCTCTTCAATCTGGCTTCCGCTCTTTACACTCTACTGAAACTGCCCTCACTAAAGTCTCTAATGACCTACTAACAGCTAAATCTAATGGTCACTACTCCATGCTAATTCTCTTGGATCTCTCTGCAGCATTCGACACTGTGGATCATCAGCTCCTCCTCACTATGCTCCGCTCCATCGGCCTCAAGGACACCGTTCTCTCCTGGTTCTCCTCCTATCTCTCTGACCGATCCTTCACTGTATGTTTTGCTGGTTCCTCCTCCTCTCACCTTCCCCTTACTGTTGGGGTTCCTCAAGGATCAGTCCTAGGCCCCCTACTCTTCTCGTTGTATACTGCCCCTATTGGACAAACAATCAGTAGATTTGGTTTCCAGTACCATCTCTATGCTGACGACACCCAATTATACACTTCTTCTCCTGATATCACACCGACCTTTTTAGAAAACACCAGTGATTGTCTTACCGCTGTCTCTAACATCATGTCCTCCCTCTATCTGAAACTAAACCTGTCAAAAACTGAACTCCTCGTGTTCTCTCCCTCTACTAACCTACCTTTGCCTGACATTGCCATCTCCGTATGCGGTTCCACCATTACTCCAAAGCAACATGCCCGCTGCCTTGGGGTCATCCTTGATTCTGACCTTTCATTCACCCCCTACATCCGATCACTGGCTCGCTCTTCTTACCTGCATCTCAAAAACATTTCTAGAATTCGCTCTTTTCTTACTTTCGACTCTGCAAAAACTCTGACTGTTTCACTTATTCATTCTCGTCTGGACTATTGTAACTCTCTACTAATCGGCCTCCCTCTTGCAAAACTCTCCCCGCTCCAATCTGTCCTGAATGCTGCAGCCAGGATCATATTCCTCACCAACCGTTACACCGATGCCTCTACCCTGTGCCAGTCATTACACTGGCTACCCATCCACTCCAGAATCCAGTACAAAACTACTACCCTCATCCACAAAGCACTCCATGGCTCAGCACCACCCTACATCTCCTCCCTGGTATCAGTCTACCACCCTACCCGTGCCCTCCGCTCCGCTAATGACCTCAGGTTAGCATCCTCAATAATCAGAACCTCCCACTCCCGTCTCCAAGACTTTACACGTGCTGCGCCGATTCTTTGGAATGCACTACCTAGGTTAATACGATTAATCCCCAATCCCCACAGTTTTAAGCGTGCCCTAAAAACTCATTTGTTCAGACTGGCCTACCGCCTCAATGCATTAACCTAACGATCCCTGTGTGGCCTATTTATAATAAAAAAAATTAAAAAAAAGGTTCCTCGCATCATGTTCTCATACACTTTATGCAGTATTAGCCCTCTGTGTCTGTACTGCTACATACTTAGGCAGGTAACTGGTTCATGCAGCTTTACATGAACACCTGAGCCTTACACTATAGCTGGTCCGAATAACTAAAGCAATTGTTACCATCCACCTCTCGTGTCTCCCCTTTTCCCCATAGTTTGTAAGCTTGCGAGCAGGGCCCTCATTCCTCCTGGTATCTGTTTTGAACTGTGATTTCTGTTATGCTGTAATGTCTATTGTCTGTACAAGTCCCCTCTATAATTTGTAAAGCGCTGCGGAATATGTTGGCGCTATATAAATAAAAATTATTATTATTATTATATTATTATTATTTATGAAAAAAAACGGAAATATGACGAAAATTTTGCAATTTCCAAACTTTGTATTTTTATGCCCTTAAATCAGAGAGATATGTCACGAAAAATAGTTAATAAATAACATTTCCCACATGTCTACTTTACATCAGCACAATTTTGGAAACAACATTTTTTTTGTTAGGGAGTTATAAGGGTTAAAAGTTGACCAGCAATTTCTCATTTTTACAACACCATTTTTTTTAGGGACCACATCACATTTGAAGTCATTTTGAGGGGTCTATATGATAGAAAATAATAAAGTGTGACACCATTCTAAAAACTACACCCCTCAAGGTTCTCAAAACCACATTCAAGAAGTTTATTAACCCTTTACGTGCTTCACAGGAACTGAAACAATGTGGAAGGAAAAAATGAACATTTAACTTTTTTTTGCAAACATTTTAATTCAGAACCATTTTTTTTATTTTCACAAGCGTAAACACAGAAATGTAACCACAAATTTTGTTATGCAATTTCTCCTGAATACGCCAATACCCCATATGTGGGGGTAAACCACTTATTGGGCGCACCGCAGAACTTGGAATTGAAGGAGCGCCGTTTGACTTTTTCAATGCAGAATTGGCTGGAATTGAGATCGGACACCATGTCACGCTTAGAGAGCCCCTGATGTGCCTAAACAGTGGAAACCCCCCAAAAGTGAAACCATTTTGGAAACTAGACCCCTTAAGGAACTTATCTAGATGTGTGGTGAGCACTTTGAACCCCCAAGAGCTTCACAGAAGTTTATAACGTTGAGCCGTGAAAATAAAAAAATCGCATTTGTTTACACAAAAATGATCTTTTCGCCCACAAATTCTTATTTTCACAAGGGTAACAGGAGAAATTAGACCACAAAAGTTGTTGTGCGATTTCTCCTGAATACGTCGATACCCCATATGTGAGGGTAAACCACTGTTTGGGCGCACCACAGAGCTTGGAAGGGAAGGAGCGCCGTTTTACTTTTTCAATGTAGAATTGGCAGGAATTGAGATTGGACGCCATGTCGCGTTTGAAGAGCCCCTGATGTGCCTAAACAGTGGAAACACCCCACAAGTGACACCATTTTGGAAACTAGACCCCTTAAGGAACTTATCTAGATGTGTGGTGAGCACTTTAAACCCCCAGGTGCTTCACAGAAGTTTATAACGTTGAGCCGTGAAAATAAAAAATCGCATTTTTTCTACAAAAATGATCTTTTTACCCCCAAATTTTTATTTTCACAAGGGTAACAAGAGAAATTGAACCGCAAAAGTTGTTGTGCAATTTGTCCTGAGTATGCGGGTACCCCATATGTGGGGGTAAACCACTGTTTGGACGCACAGAAGAGCTCAGAAGGAAGGAGCGCCATTTTGGAATGCAGACTTTGATAGAATGGTCTGCGGGCGTTATGTTGCGTTTGCAGAGCCCCTGATGTACCTAAACAGTAGAAACCCTCCACAAGTGACCCCATTTTGGAAACTAGACCCACAAAGGAACTTATCTAGATGTGTGGTGAGAACTTTGAATGCCCAAGTGCTTCACAAAAGTTTAGAATGCAGAGTCGTGAAAATAAAAAATACTTTTTTTTCCACAAAAAAGATATTGTAGCCCCCAAGTTTTTATTTTCACAAGGGTAACAGGAGATATTGGACTGCAATAGTTGTTGTCCAATTTATCCCGAGTACACTGATGTGCCATATGTGGGGGTAAACCACTGTTTGGGCGCACGGCAGAGCTCGGAAGGGAAGGAGCGCCGTTTTGGAATTCAGACTTTGATAGAATGGTCTGTGGGCGTTATGTTGCGATTGCAGAGCCCCTGATGTACCTAAACAGTAGTAACCCCCCACAAGTGACCCCATTTTGGAAACTAGACCGCCCAAGGAACTTATCTAGATGTGTGGTGAGAACTTTGAATGCTCACGTGCTTCACAGAAGTTTATAATGCAGAGTCATGAAAATAAAAAATATTTTTTTTCCACAAAAAAGATTTTGTAGCCCCCAAGTTTTTATTTTCACAAGGGTAACAGGAGAAATTGGACCCCAAAAGTTGTTGTCCAATTTATCCCGAGTACCCTGATGCCCCATATGTGGGGGTATCCCACTGTTTGGGTGCACGGCAGAGCTCAGAAGGGAGGGAGCACCATTTGACTTTTTGAGTGCAAAATTGGCTGTCGTGTTTGGAGACCCCCTGATGTACCTAAACAGTGGAAACCCCCCAATTCTAGCTCCAACCCTAACCCCAACACACCCATAACCCTAATCCCAACCCGATCCATAATCCTAATCGCTAACCCTAACGATAATCACAACCCTTAGCCCAAAACAACCCTAATGTCAACCCTAACCATAACCCTAATAAAAAACCTAAATCCAACACACCCCTAATCCTAATCTCAACCCTAGCCTCAAACCTAACCCTAATCCCAATACACCCCTAATCACAACCCTAACCTTAACCCTAATCCCAAACCTAACCCTAATGCCAACCCTAATCCAAACCCTAACCCTAATCCCAACTCTAACCCTAAATTTAGCCGCAACCCTAGCCCTAACTTTAGACCCAACCCTAACCCTAAGGCTACTTTCACACTTGCGTTTGGCATCCGTCGCAATCCTTCGTTTTGGACAAAAAATGGATCCTGCAAATGTGCCCGCAGGATGCGTTTTTTGCCCATAGACTTGTATTGCCGACGGATTGCGACGGATGGCCACACGTCGCATCCGTCGTGCACTGGATCAGTTGTGTTTTGGCGGACCGTCGGCACAAAAAAACGTTCAATGTAACTTTTTTTGTACGTCGCATCCGCCATTTCTGACCACACTTGCGTGGCCGTAACTCTGCCCCCTCCTCACCAGGACATAGATTAGGCAGCGGATGCGTTGAAAACTACATCCGCTGCGCACGTTGTGCACAATTTTCACAACGTGCGTCGGTATGTCGGGCCGACGCATTGCGATTGCCCCGTATCGACGTAAGTGTGAAAGAAGCCTAACCCTAAATTTAGCCCCAACCCTAACCCTAAATTTAGCCCCAACCCTAACCCTAAATTTAGCCCCAACCCTAACCCTAAATTTAGCCCCAACCCTACCCCTAGCCCTAACCTTAACCCTAGCCCTAACCCTAACCCTAGCCCTAGCCCTAACCCTAAACCTAACCCTAACCCAAGCCCTAACCCTAGCCCTAATCCTAACCCTAGCCCTAACCCTAACCCTAGCCCTAACCCTAACCCTAGCCCTAACCCTAACCCTAGCCCTAACCCTAGCCCTAACCCTAACCCTAGCCCTAACCCTGGCCCTAACCCTAGTCCTAACCCTAACCCTAGCCCTAACCCTAATTTTAGCCCCAACTGCTCTTCTCCTGCCGGCCAGCAGATGGCGACAGATGGCGGGCGCACTGCGCATGCGCCCGCCATTTTCTTTTGCCAGGAAGACGTCGGCGGCCAGGAGGAGCCGCAGGAGGACACAGGGACACCGGTAAGTATGGCAGGGTCCCCGAATCCCCCTATTTCTCTGTCCTCTGATGTGCGATCACATCAGAGGACAGAGAATTACACATTAGTTACACATTACCTGCGATCGCAAAACAGGGGTCGGTAAAACCAACCCCGATCATGTTCTTTGGGGTCTCGGCTACCCCCAGCAGCCGAGACCCCAAAGATTCTCCCGGTGCCGACCATTTTTTTGCAGGAAAAAGATGGCAGCGCCCATCGGGAGCCATGAGGAGCACCGGAGGAGACAGGTAAGTATTGGGGGGCTACCTGGGACCCCATTTCTCGGTCCTCTGATGTGCGATCACATCGGAGGACAGAGAAATTAAAATGAAGTCGCTTTTTTTTTTTGCGATTGCCGGTAAACGGTTAATTACCGGCGATCGCAAAGCGGGGTCGGTAAAAAAAAACCCTGAATCATGTTCTCTGGGGTCTCGGCTACCCCCGGAGAAAATCCGACTCTGGGGGGCGCTATTTACTTTTTCCACAGCACCGTTAATTAACGGCGCTGTGGTTTAAGTACCCTTAGTGGCCGCCGTTAAAAGGCGTATCGGCGGTCGTTAAGGGGTTAAACAAGGGAAACATAAGCATAAATGCACGTACTCATAGATTGACATAAAGTATAAAACAAAAAACATATTGACACTTGCACGAAAAAGCATATGAAAAGACTTACAGTATATCTTCAATGCAAAGGGGCAGACCTCTGACTAAGTAACCACGGTTCCCATATTCGATCAACCTTTTTATTGGTAACTGATGAGTGTGCCAGAGTTTGTTCATATTAACAATGTATATTGATTTTGTCCGCCACTTCTCTCATGGCGGAAAGAGACATTCCCTTCCATTTAGCTGCAAAGGTGAGCCTAGCCGCAATCAGAATATGTGACACTATACCCCTGATATCTAAAGGAAAATCAGTTGTCCCTATATGCAACAGTCCCATTGATGGTGTCAAGTTAACCTGAATCCCAGTCACCTCTCTTAACAACATATTTATAGTATTCCAAAAACCAATCGCCACCAGGCATGACCACCACATATGGCTCAACAATCCCAAACCTCCGCAACCTCTCCAGCAAGCCTAAGTCCGGTTTGGCCCATAATGTACTAGTTGTCTTGGACACCTATCAGACCTAAGATGCATCTTTTTTTAACTGTTCTAGGTGACCAATACAAGATGATACGCTACGTATTTCTCTTAAACTATCCCTCCATTATTCTGGATCTCATGTTGTCCCCAAATCCTCCTCCCATTTTAGCATATTTAGTATCCACCTCTGGATCAGTTAATACACTTTAGAGGATTGAAACACCTTTGGGGCCTGGTTCAGGTTGTAGGAGGAATCCCATGGCTTTGTGATTCACAGGGGGTTTAAGGAAGAGGGAGTCTGGCATAGTTTGGAGCAGATGTCTGATATGTAGGTACTGGTAAAAAAGACGCCTAATACCAGGGAATTTGGAACAGAGTTAATCGAATGGGATAACAAGAGAGTCATCTATCAGGTCTTAGAGGGATTTAACTCCTGCTGTGGACCAGCGTTGTAAGTTAATAAAGGGGATATGCATTTCCAAAGCTTTTAAGGAAATATTTGTTAAAGGAATATTAAGAAGGCTTGAAGTAAATTTCCTCCAATAACATATTGTTGTTAATGCGGTAGGTAGTTTTACTAAATTTAATAGCTTCCATTTCAAACGTAAGCCGTGTCGAGGTAAATTTAGAATAAAATGACTCAATCTGAAGCCACTTATGTGTCTTGTCCAATAACCACCAGTCTCTAATACCTGATAGTATTGGCACTTTTGATAAGCATTTAAGTTAGGGGCATCCATCCCCCCAAATTCATAAGAATAATACAGTAACATACCAGCCACTCTTTGTTTTCTATATGCCCAAATGAAGTCATTAGCTATTTTTTGAAAGGATTTAATTATCGTAAGAGGAATCTGGACAGGGATGCAATGAAAATAATATAAAACCTTGGGAAGTACCAACATCTCATAAATGTTAATCCTTACCATCCATGACATAGTAGCTGTATGTAATTCATCCAGATCCCTCCTAGATTCTTGTATCAATTTTAAGAACTTCCTTTCCACCAATTGTGCAGAATTAGTGCGGACTATGCCTAAATATGGGAGTTCATCACTCACCTGTTATGAACAGGTAATTTAGAACCACAATGGACCTTGAAGTTCAGAGCACACAAAGTGACCTGACATTTACCAAAAACATAGGACAAGCTCTGAGACGTGGAAACTCTGCTGACCGCAATCCCTAATCCTATCACACCACACTAGAGGTAGCCGTGGATTGCGCCTAACGCTCCCTATGCAACTCGGCACAGCCTGAGAAACTAACTAGCCCTGAAGATAGAAAAAAAAGCCTACCTTGCCTCAGAGAAATTCCCCAAAGGAAAAGGCAGCCCCCCACATATAATGACTGTGAGTAAAGATGAAATACAAACACAGAGATGAAATAGATTTAGCAAAGTGAGGCCCGACTAACTGAATAGACCGAGGATAGGAAAGATAGCTTTGCGGTCAACACAAAAACCTACAAACAACCACGCAGAGGGGCAAAAAGACCCTCCGCACCGACTAACGGTACGGACGTGCTCCCTCTGCGTCTCAGAGCTTCCAGCAAGCAAAAAAAACCAATAAAGCAAGCTGGACAGAAAATATAGCAAACAAAAGTGACACAAGCAGAACTTAGCTTATGCAGGATAGACAGGCCACAGGAACGATCTAGGAGGAAGCAAGACCAATACTAGAACATTGACTGGAGGCCAGGATCAAAGCACCAGGTGGAGTTAAATAGAGCAGCACCTAACGACTTAACCTCATCACCTGAGGAAGGAAACTCAGAAGCCGCAGTACCACTCTCATCCACCAAAGGAAGCTCATAGACAGAACCAGCCGAAGTACCACTCACGACCACAGGAGGGAGCTTGGCCACAGAATTCACAACAGTACCCCCCCTTGAGGAGGGGTCACCGAACCCTCACCAGAGCCCCCAGGCCGACCAGGATGAGCCACATGAAAGGCACGAACCAGATCGGCAGCATGGACATCAGAGGCAAAGACCCAGGAATTATCTTCCTGACCATAACCTTTCCACTTAACCAGATACTGGAGTTTCCGTCTCGAAACACAAGAATCCAAAATCTTCTCCACTATATACTCCAATTCCCCTTCAACCAAAACCGGAGCAGGAGGATCAATAGATGGAACCACAGGTGCCACGTATCTCCGCAACAATGACCTATGGAACACGTTATGGATGGAAAAAGAAGCCGGAAGAGTCAAACGAAAAGACACAGGATAAAGAACCTCAGAAATCCTATATGGACCAATGAAACGAGGCTTAAATTTAGGAGAGGAAACCTTCATAGGAATATAACAAGATGACAACCAAACCAAATCCCCAACACGAAGTCAGGGACCCACACAGCGCCTGCGGTTAGCAAAATGTTGAGCCTTCTCCTGGGACAAAGTCAAATTGTCAACTACATGAGTCCAAATCTGCTGCAAACTATCCACCACAGTATCCACACCAGGACAGTCCGAAGACTCAACCTGCCCTGAAGAGAAACGAGGGTGGAACCCAGAATTGCAGAAAAACAGCGAAACCAAAGTAGCCGAGCTGGCCCGATTATTGAGGGCGAACTCGGCCAAAGGCAAAAAGGACACCCAATCATCCTGATCAGTGGAAACAAAACATCTCAGATATGTTTCCAAGGTCTGATTGGTTCGTTCAGTCTGGCCATTTGTCTGAGGATGGAAAGCCGAGGAAAAAGACAAATCAATGCCCATCCTAGTACAAAAGGCTCGCCAAAACCTCGAAACAAACTGGGAACCTCTGTTAGAAACGATGTTCTCTGGAATGCCATGTAAACGAACCACATGCTGGAAAAACAATGGCAACAAATCAGAGGAGGAAGGCAATTTAGACAAGGGCACCAAATGGACCATATTAGAGAAGCGATCACAAACCACCCAAATGACCGACATTCTTTGAGATACAGGGAGATCCAAAATAAAATCCATAGAGATATGTGTCCAAGGCCTCTTCGGGACCGGCAAGGGCAAAAGCAACCCACTGGCACGAGAACAGCAGGGCTTAGCCCGAGCACAAATCCCACAGGACTGCACAAAAGAACGCACATCCCGCGACAGAGACGGCCACCAAAAGGATCTAGCCACCAAATCTCTGGTACCAAAGATTCCAGGATGACCAGCCAACACCGAACAATGAACCTCAGAGATAACTTTATTCGTCCACCTATCAGGGACAAGCAGTTTCTCCGCTGGGCAACGGTCAGGTCTATTAGCCTGAAATTTTTGCAGCACCCGCCGCAAATCAGGCAGACAAAATTACCCCCTCTTTGAGAATACCCGCCGGCTCAGGCAAACCCGGAGAATCGGGCACAAAACTCCTAGACAGGGCATCCGCCTTCACATTTTTAGAGCCCGGAAGGTACAAAACCACAAAGTCAAAACGGGAGAAAAACAGCAACCAACGAGCCTGTCTAGGATTCAACCGTTTGGCAGACTCGAGATATGTCAAGTTTTTGTGATCAGTCAAGACCACCACGCGATGCTTAGCTCCTTCAAGCCAATGACGCCACTCCTCGAATGCCCACTTCATGGCTAGCAACTCTCGATTGCCAACATCATAATTTCGCTCAGCAGGCGAAAATTTCCTGGAAAAGAAGGCGCATGGTTTCATCACTGAGCAATCAGAACTTCTCTGCGACAAAACAGCCCCTGCTCCAATTTCAGAAGCATCAACCTCGACCTGGAACGGAAGCGAAACATCTGGTTGGCACAACACAGGGGCAGAAGAAAAACGACGCTTCAACTCCTGAAAAGCTTCCACAGCAGCAGAAGACCAATTGACCACATCAGCACCCTTCTTGGTTAAATCAGTCAACGGTTTAGCAATACTAGAAAAATTATTGATGAAGCGACGATAAAAATTAGCAAAGCCCAGGAACTTCTGCAGACTCTTCAGGGATGTTGGCTGAGTCCAATCATAAATGGCCTGAACTTTAACAGGGTCCATCTCGATAGTAGAAGGAGAAAAAATGAACCCCAAAAATGAAACCTTCTGAACACCAAAGAGACACTTTGACCCCTTCACAAACAAAGAATTAGCATGCAGGACCTGGAACACCATTCTGACCTGCTTCACATGAGACTCCCAATCATCCGAGAAGACCAAAATATCATCCAAGTATACAATCAGGAATTTATCTAGGTACTCTCGGAAGATGTCATGCATAAAGGACTGAAACACTGATGGAGCATTAGAAAGCCCGAATGGCATAACCAGGTACTCAAAATTGCCCTCGGGCGTATTAAATGCTGTTTTCCATTCATCGCCCCGTTTAATACGCACAAGATTATACGCACCACGAAGATCTATCTTGGTGAACCAACTAGCCCCCTTAATCCGAGCAAACAAATCAGACAGCAGCGGCAAGGGGTACTGAAATTTGACCGTAATTTCATTTAGAAGGCGGTAATCAATACAAGGTCTCAGCGAACCATCCTTCTTGGCCACAAAAAAGAACCCCGCTCCCAATGGCGATGATGACGGGCGAATATGACCCTTCTCCAAAGACTCCTTCACGTAACTCCACATAGCGGCGTGCTCAGGTACAGATAAATTAAACAGTCGACCCTTAGGAAACTTACTACCAGGAATCAAATTGATAGCACAATCACAATCCCTATGCGGAGGTAGGGCATTGGACTTGGGCTCATCGAATACATCCCGGTAATCAGACAAGAACTCTGGGACCTCAGAAGGGGTGGATGATGAGATAGACAGAAATGGAACATCACCATGTACCCCCTGACAACCCCAGCTGGACACAGACATAGATTTCCAATCTAATACTGGGTTATGGACTTGTAGCCATGGCAACCCCAACACGACCACATCATGCAGATTATGCAACACCAGAAAGCGAATATCCTCCTGGTGCGCAGGAGCCATGCACATGGTCAGCTGGGTCCAATACTGAGGCTTATTCTTGGCCAAAGGCGTAGCATCAATTCCTCTCAATGGAATAAGACACTGCAAGGGCTCCAAGACAAACCCACAGCGCCTAGCAAACTCCAAGTCCATCAAATTCAGGGCAGCGCCTGAATTCACAAATGCCATGACAGAATAGGAAGACAAAGAGCAGATCAAAGTAACGGACAAAAGACATTTCGACTGTACCGTACTAATGGTGGCGGACCTAGCGAACCGCTTAGTGCGCTTAGGACAATCGGAGATAGCATGAGTGGAATCACCACAGTAGAAACACAGCCCATTCTGACGTCTGTGTTCTTGCCTTTCAGCTCTGGTCAAAGTCCTATCGCACTGCATAGGCTCAGGTTTATCCTCAGATAATACCGCCAAATGGTGCACAGATTTACGCTCATGCAAGCGTCGACCGATCTGAATGGCCAAAGACATAGACTCATTCAGACCAGCAGGCATAGGAAATCCCACCATGACATCCTTAAGAGCTTCAGAGAGACCCTTTCTGAAAATAGCTGCCAGCGCACATTCATTCCATTGAGTGAGCACGGACCACTTTCTAAACTTCTGACAATAAATCTCTATCTCATCCTGACCCTGACACAGAGCCAACAAATTTTTCTCTGCCTGATCCACTGAATTAGGTTCGTCGTACAGCAATCCGAGCGCCAGAAAAAACGCATCAATATTACATAATGCAGGATCTCCTGGCGCAAGGGAAAATGCGTAGTCTTGAGGGTCGCCACGTAATAAAGAAATAATGATTTTAACTTGTTGAACTGGGTCACCAGAGTAGCGGGGTTTCAAAGCCAGAAATAGTTTACAATTATTTTTAAAATTCAAAAACTTAGCTCTATCTCCAGAAAATAACTCAGGAATAGGAATTTTAGGTTCTAACATAGGATTCTGAACCACTAAATCTTGAATGTTCTGTACTCTTATAGTGAGATTATCCATCAAAGAGGACAGACCCTGAATGTCCATGTCCACACCTGTTTTCTGAACCACCCTGATGTAAAGGGGAAAAGAAAGACAGAACACAGTGCAAAGAAAAAAAAATGGTCTCAGAACTTCTCTTTTCCCTCTATTGAGAAGCATTAGTACTTTGGGCCTCCAGTACTGTTATGAACAGGTAATTCAGAACCACAATGGACCTTGAAGTTCAGAGCACACAAAGTGACCTGACATTTACCAAAAACATAGGACGAGCTCTGAGCCGTGGAAATCTGCTGACCGCAATCCCTAATCCTATCACACCACACTATAGGTAGCCGTGGATTGCGCCTAACGCTCCCTATGCAACTCGGCACAGCCTGAGAAACTAACTAGCCCTGAAGATAGAAAAATAAGCCTACCTTGCCTCAGAGAAATTCCCCAAAGGAAAAGGCAGCCCCCCACATATAATGACTGTGAGTAAAGATGAAATACAAACACAGAGATGAAATAGATTTAGCAAAGTGAGGCCCGACTAACTGAATAGACCGAGGATAGGAAAGATAGCTTTGCGGTCAACACAAAAACCTACAAACAACCACGCAGAGGGGCAAAAAGACCCTCCGCACCGACTAACGGTACGGAGGTGCTCCCTCTGCGTCTCAGAGCTTCCAGCAAGCAAGAAAAACCAATAAAGCAAGCTGGACAGAAAATATAGCAAACAATAGTGACACAAGCAGAACTTAGCTTATGCAGGATAGACAGGCCACAGGAACGATCCAGGAAGAAGCAAGACCAATACTAGAACATTGACTGGAGGCCAGGATCAAAGCACCAGGTGGAGTTAAATAGAGCAGCACCTAACGACTTAACCTCATCACCTGAGGAAGGAAACTCAGAAGCCGCAGTACCACTCTCATCCACCAAAGGAAGCTCATAGACAGAACCAGCCGAAGTACCACTCACGACCACAGGAGGGAGCTTGGCCACAGAATTCACAACACTCACCCACTTAAAGGGATAGTCCCGCTCCAAAAATTCTTGAGTTGTGGGTGGAACCAATACATTAAAGACCAATGATTTATCAGAATTTAGTTTATAGTATGAGACATTAGCAAACTCCTCCAAAGCAAGGATAATAGCACGGAAAGAGGACTCTACATGAGTGCAAGAGATAATTAATTACATCATCTGCGTATAATCCAATTTTGTGAGATGCATGTCCAACTCTAATACCTGCTATATCCTGGGTACTCCTTATTTTTTCCGCCAAAGGTTCCATGCACAAGGCAAAAATAATAGGAGACAATGGGCAGCCTTGACGTATACCATTAGATATACAAAACGACTCTGAAAAGAACCCTGATGATAAAACTTTGGCAGAGGGATTTGAGAACATAGCACATATCACCGACTAAATGGTGCCTGTCAGACCAAATTTTCGTAGAACACTTTTGAATTACCCCCAGTGCACCCTGTCAAACGCTTTTTTCGCATCTAGGGACAGGAATTCACTGGGGACCCCACTCAATTCCACTGTTCAGATTAAATTTATCTTCCTGCGTGTTCCATCCTTCGCTTCCCGACCTGCTACAAATCGTACTTGATCAGACGAAACCAAGGAGCGGATCACATGGTGTAATCTAATTGAAAGCGTTTTAGAGAAAATTTTAACATCGCAGTTTAAGAGAACAATGGGTCTAAAATTACTGGGACATATTGGAGGCTTCCCCAGTTTAGGCAGAGTAGTAATAGTGGCCTCTAGAATCGTGACAGATGCAGATTCTGAATTTTGCCATGAATTAAATATATGATGGAGGTAGGGAGTAAAATATTGATGAAAATGGTGATAGTACTCATTTGATAACCCATCTGGGCCAGGGACTTTTTGACATTTTGTAAGTTTGACGGTGTTCCAAATTTCCTCCTCTGTAAATGGGCATTGAGTATGTTCAGTTGCTCCTGTGATATCTGGGGTAGGTTTATAGATTGAAGATATCTTTCAATATTATCTTGGGAGGACTGCGGAGTGGTGGGGTCAGTCACTAGTAGTGTTGAGCGATACCGTCCGATACTTGAAAGTATCGGTATCGGATAGTATCGGCCGATACCCGAAAAATATCGGATATCGCCGATACCGATATCCGATACCAATACAAGTCAATGGGACATCAAGTATCGGAATGTATCCTCATGGATCCCAGGGTCTGAAGGAGAGGAAACTCTCCTTCAGGCCCTGGGATCCATATTAAAGTGTAAAATAAAGAATTAAAATAAAAAATATTGTTATATTCACCTCTCCGGCGGCCCCTGGACATCAGCGGGAGGATCCGGCGTCCGGCACGGCTTCTTTCTTCAAAATGCGCGCCTTCAGGACCTGTGGAATGACGTCCCGGCTTCTGATTGGTCGCGTGCCGCCCATGTGACCGCCACGCGACCAATCAGAAGCCGCGACGTCATTCCTCAGGTCCTAGAAGGCGCTCATTCTAGGACTTTAGCTGAGGAATGACGTCGCGGCTTCTGATTGGTCGCGTGGCGGTCACATGGGCGGCACGCGACCAATCAGAAGCCGGGACGTCATTCCACAGGTCCTGAAGGCGCGCATTTTGAAGAAAGAAGCCGTGCCGGACGCCGGATCCTCCCGCTGATGTCCAGGGGCCGCCGGAGAGGTGAATATAACAATATTTTTTATTTTAATTCTTTATTTTACACTTCCGATACCGATACCCGATATCACAAAAATATCGGATCTCGGTATCGGAATTCCGATACCGCAAGTATCGGCCGATACCCGATACTTGCGGTATCGGAATGCTCAACACTAGTCACTAGATTATAGAGATTGTAGCGTGGCTAAAGGTTGTATAGTCGACGGGAGGTATATATCACAGAGAAGGCTTGTCGCTGTGATGTAACCCGGAGTGTTTTCTTTAGTGCACATAAAGCAATAAGGAATTGTTTAGGATATTTGGGTCCGGGTTACGGGTAGCTATGAGAGATGGGAGGGTCTGGCTACCCATATACCTCACCCCTGGGTAAGGGGCATAACCATGCCTATTTATGTTTGTTTCAGGACCTGTGGTGATGTCATAGCCACATGTCTAATCATGTGACGTTACTTCACCAATGGGTGTGGTTTCAGGCTACTTAATGGAGATGTGTAGCACATGGTAAGTGAGTGTTTGGGAATCTGTCAGGGTGGACAGAGGTCCCTGTGTCCAGATGGGACATTACAGACAGGAGTCTGTGTGTGTGGAGGAGAAAGCCTCCACAGTGTGTTAAGCCTGCAGGACTGAGCCTGAAGGACTGGACTTTTGTATTTTCCTTTCCTGAGCTAAAGGCTGTTTGTTTACCTGTTGTTCACACTGTTATGTGGTTTATGGAGCAATAAACCCACTTGAACGCAGAAGAGAATGTGGCTCCTGTTTCCTCCTACGCACCTGAGCGGGTACAACGTTACAAGATGTTTATAGTAATTAGCAAAAACCTTTACTATTTCTAATGGATTTCGGATACACTTCCCTTGTTGATGTACAAAATGGTCAATTCTAGCTATTCCATCTCTTTTTTTTTTTTTAACTCTAACAGCGCCCCAGCTCTATCTCCTGTTGCATAATAATTACTTTAATTTTTTTAAGATTATATTCATATAGCGACAACAGGTTTTCTCTATGTTTGAATCGGATATTGTAGATTTCCTCAGACAGGGCTGGTGTGATCGCTGTTTTATTTAAAGACTCTTATCGCTGAAGCCGGGCTAACAAAGTAACCCTGCTGGATTCCCTTTTACGCTTCAAATAGGAAGCTTGCGGCAGAAAGATGCCTCTAATTACGGCTTTAAGATCCGATATCAGGTACTCATTTGTGAATTCTCCATTGTCGTTCGACTGGAAGTAATGTTGGAGCTCAGTCTGTACTTTCTCTACGACCTTGCTTTGTAAAAATTGAGATGTATTTAACTGCCACCTAGCAGAAGGATTAGACTGATGACGTAGAGTTAGTCTCAGGAATATCGGGGCATGGTCTGACCACGTAATCAACCCAATATCCGCTGATCTGCATCTATTTAGAGTCGTATTGTCAACTAAGAAATAATCTATTCTGCTATATGTCCGGTGGTGGGAGGAGTAGAAGGCATAGTCACGTTTAGTAGAATGGGGATATCTCCAATAATCATGGAGACGATATTCCTTCACTACTACTTTCAGGTCCCTCCTAAAATGGGTTAATTTACTAGAGCGGTCCATCTCTCAATCTATAGGGGCATTGAAGTTTCCACATATAAACTTTTCTCCTTTAGCTAATTCAGTCATCTTCTGAAACACCTTGCCAGCAAACGTGCATTGGACTTCATTAGAGGCATACACCACCAACACCACCAGCGTATGTAGTTCACCATTGAGGGAGCAGACCAGGAAAATCTACCTGTAGGATCCGCATACATCACTATATTTCTAAATGCCACAGTGTTTATAATCAATATACATACTCCTGCCTATTTGCATTATTAGCGAAAAACCTATGAGGAAACTGTGGATGGTGGAGTCTACTATTATCAGCTTCCAATAAATGCGTTTCTTGCAAACATATGATTTTTTAACTTCCCTCCATAACATGGAACGTTTCATATGTGAATTGAGGCCTCTAACATTCAAGGACATAAACTGTATACTTACGACTAAATAACAAACTTCCTATGAATGCAGTAGCCCCAACACACCAAGCCCCTCCACCATACCAGCTAATTAGGTCCCCAGCATAAATATAAAACCATAAGTTTTATATCTTTATGAACTGAACAGAGATGCAAGTGTCAATCATCACATCAGAATGCACAATAGTCAAGAAAAAAGAAAAGCAATCTTCCACCAGCTCCAGCAGACGGACGTTTCCAGTCTTCCACCTTATATTTGAGACCATTCTGGTCCAACTTTTCCCCCCTAGACGCTTGCCGCTGTGCAAAAGGGATATTCCAATCCTTAAGTCTGTCTTCAGCTTGTTTAGGGGTATGGCAAGCAATTATTCTCTCCTCATGCATAATCAACAGTTTCACTGGGTTAAAGCCCCATCTATATTTGGTGCCCACATCACACAGAGCTTTTCATACATGTGCGTATTCACGCCTCTTGGTCACAGTCAGTGCAGATAAATTCAGAAAGACTTATAGGGATTGCATCTCCTGGGGCAGAGTCGGATTTTTCCTCATTCTTTGCATGAATACATCCTTGGTAAAAAATTGCATTCTTGCCAGCGTGTCTCTAGACAGATCTTTATCCAATTGTTTTGGTTTCGGGGTTCTATGGACCCTATCAACCATTAAGTCTCTAATGGACATTTCAGGGAGAACAGCCTTTAAAAAGTTATGCAGGAAAGCAGGCAAATCCTTATCCAAGACCCCCTCAGGGATCCCTCTCACCTGAACGTTATTTCTGCATGATTTATCCTCCAAGTCGTATGTTTTATCACTGACTTGAGCCAATTCTTCCTTTAAGGCTTCATTTTCGTCGGCTAGTGCATTGAAAGAAGTGGCATATTCAGTCATTTTATTCTCTAAATGAGAGGTGCGCTCTCCCTGAGCTGAGATTTCTCCTTTCAGCTCTCTAAGGATATCCTCTTTTAAATAAGCCCTCAAAGAGGAAAGAAACTCCTGCATATCCTCCTTAGTGAGTGGGGCAGAGTGGTGTTGATGTGCCTAAACCTCTCACAGAGCCCCCAGAGGAGTGTGTGGAGCCTGAGGGGGATGCAGGCACCATTTTACCTGTTGCTTTGATGGACTTCCCCCTCGCAATCTCGGCGGGGTTTCCCTCTTCTGTGATCGGCCGCGTGTCATCATGTGCCTGGGCGGTTGTAGGAGCTGTGGGTGAGTAGCTGGAGGAAGCTAGGTGCCGAATTGAGCCGGGATGGGCTGCTAAAGGTTTTGGGCTGAAGGAGCTCTGCAACTATGCAGCTGCCACACTTGCTAGCAGGCCACACCCTGATTAGATTATTTATGACATCAAACAGCATTAAAGAATAATCCACGCATTACAAAATACCAGTATTACAGAAACTCCTGTCAGATGCTCTGAACACCAGTGTGAACAAAGCTTTAGATGACTGACTCTAAATGGCACAAACATGTTACTATAACATAGATATCTGTATATCAACACTAAAGGGAAGACAATTCAATATATGAGACCATTACAACAGCCGGCTCAGTTATTTCCCATCGGTAAAGCTAGGTCAATTTCATTGTTAATTACATGTGAATGGAAAACCCTCCCTTATGCTTTTCCTTTAAAATGTAAACCTGGGAAAGTAGAATTAAGCTGGGGTTGGAAATGCATCAGTGGCCGGACTGGCTATTTGCATTTGATATTTGTTGTGGTTTTTATTACATTTCATGTGGAAAGTAGACGATCACGGAAGTTAAGAAAATCCATCTCGAGAGCTCATCATTTTGTAGGTAAAAATTAATTGCATCAAACATGTCTTGGGATGAAAAAAATAATAAGATCTGTAAGCTTTGCAAAATGGTGTACTTAGGTAATGTCATAACTGAGATTTGTAATTCTCCCATAATACACTATTGGCCTGCTGTATTAGAGCCGTGGTGACTTTCTCTTTGCCATCAGCAATAAACGCTCTCAATTATGAGACCCTTCGAGACTCCTTGAACATGTTTAGAATCACTCAATGTAATTAACTGCCCTCCTCTCCGCCGGCCCTTCTGGTGGCAGAAATTAGAATTTTATGCTGCCGTTCTGCAGATTTCTTTTGCTAATCAATCATGAGGGATCATGTCACACAGTCCGAGAAATTTCTGCAACTCGGGACTCCTGAAACCGTGCTGGGTTAATGGGCACGCGCAAACCCAAATGTTTCTTCTAATTGGCTTGTCCACTTGCTCTTTGTTCATTCCATGAAACATTTGGCAGAACTGTAAATGATTCAGCTGCGCGGACTCAGCTATAGTCATAGAGTGAAAATTGCACAACAATAAAGGCAGGTCCCCCTGGAACCATGGTAGAAATAATCTCCTTACAATGTTATGTTGTAATGCTGGGAAAGCTATCCATCTTTATTGACAGCGCATAAATGAAAATATATTGCAGCACTTATCTAACATGAATGATTTGTTTTCATGGGACAGAACTGGAGTGACAACTAGCTTTCTTAATGTTTCCTGCCTTTATATGGAGCTTTAAAGCAGCTTTTATGGAAATGTAATAGAGTATGTCTTATCAAGTCATACTGAAGATGGGACTGTAATATTGGTATATATATATACTCAAACGTGATAAACAATACTGAACATTTTATTCTAATGTTACTATACTGTGCATTAAAATATCTGTCTATCATCTATCTACCTATCTATCCGATAATCTATCTATCTATCTATCTATCTATCTATCTATCTATCTATCTATCTATCTATCTATCTATCTATCTATCTATATTTTTGCTAAACCATATAGGAGCAGCAAGATCCTGATGAAGGATTAAATCCGAAACACGCTGTACTTGGACCTGCGGGCATGAATGGTATATTATACCCCCTCTTTTTATTATTCCTGGGTTTGATTGCATATATATATATATATATATATATATATATATATATATATATATATATATATATATATATATAATTTGTCCTGCACTAGTTTTGTGCACTTGTATTGCCTGTCCTTTTTCACAATTTTGTGTTTTTATTACTGATCTCTTATTTTATATATACACATGTTTTAATTATCACGTATACACTTTTTTGGCACATTATTGCATATTTTTTATGTATTTATATATTTTTTACACTAATTTTGCATCCTTTTTATATGCTATATAAGAAATTAACCCGTTTTTTGAATATCTGAAGGGAAATCTATATACATGAACAATATTTACTGTGGTTAAATATAAAAATTTTGTTGCGGTTATATATATGTACACTTTTATTTTGTTGGATAACCTTATTAATGTATATTAATTACCCCTCCTTTCTTTTGGCCCACACTTCTCAATCAGTTTTTTCTAATTTTCTCTTATCTCATGTTATAAATGTCACGCCGTTCTGTCTGTATCTGGTTTTTGGTGTGACAATGCATATGTTTGCTTTAACCCTTTACTCTTTTCCCCCTAATTTGAGCTGGGATACTGTTGGCTGTAACTTGGATGGAGCCTTCTCAGTTCCCTGCTCTGCTGCGCAGTCGTACATGGGTGTTTAGGTATTTGCCCTGCTGCATACCTTCCTCATGTGCGGTCCCTGGTTGCTGCTGTGAAGCTGTCTGCG
Source organism: Ranitomeya imitator (assembly GCF_032444005.1). Classification (NCBI taxonomy): domain Eukaryota; kingdom Metazoa; phylum Chordata; class Amphibia; order Anura; family Dendrobatidae; genus Ranitomeya; species Ranitomeya imitator. The sequence goes on from NC_091283.1 coordinate 704,271,901, forward strand.
GGTTGTGAGGTCATTTGTAGCTGGTGCATGACTTTCCACGTGGCTCTGTGCATGCAGTCTCAGCCAGGTGCCCTGAGCCTCAGATCTTGCACTGTTGTGCTGTAATGGTTTCTGATGGTGCTTAGGGCGTGCGCGGCCACTCCTCCCCTGCTTTTATCATGGTTAGGGTGTACTTCAAATGGGATAATATAGTATGGGGGCACAACAGAATATAAAAAGCTGGGATCCAACCCTGACCTAAGAATATAAACATGTACAAGAAAAAAGAAGCAGCAAAGGCCATATTAAGTGGGGATCATCAGACAGCAAGGATTTGTGCAAAAAACACAGCTTTATGAAGGTGAAACACAGGACATAAACATTAAAAACATCTAAAAACAGTTTAGAACAATGCCTGGAATAAGGCAAGTGCCTGTATACAAATCAGGGAGGGAAAAGAGAAATGTGTGTATGTACATATTCCTAAGTCTCCTATATGGACAGCATATTTACAAAATGCATGTGTATAATGACAAGGCAAACCATGCAGACAGACAAATAACTGCCATAAAAGTCCCACATAAAAAAATAGGAGTACTGAGGTACACAAACCAATAATGCATGCAGTGTAACACTCTGAAAAAAACAAAAGACCTGTAGTCAGGCCAACATGGCAGACAGAAAAGCGCATATAACATGGTAGCACTATGTAAATACAAACAAGTAGAGCATGGGGCTACATACCAATAATGATCTTAGTCACAAAAAATTGTGAAGTAAGCCAGGCATAATGACCCTAGGTGCCCCAGTACTAAGATATAGTCAAGTAGTGCACAGAGTTATAGTATTGCACTCTAAATAAACGAGCTACCTATGTGCAAGGCATGCAGACTGGCCATTTCCCCCTGAGAAGGATTGGGTATAGTGACCCAATCATAGTAAAAGCAAGCACAAAAGAAGAGCGAATACCCTACGCGTGTCGCCACAGTGGTGGCTTCATCAGGGGTGTAGTTTTCGCCACAGATGCCCATGTATAAATACCTTAAATCATGATCTAAGAGTTGATGCAGCTGTGTATGTTTACCTAAGCCTCATGGAGCAGAGATCGGCATAAGGTATCCACCAGTTCCCAGCGGTACTAACTGCGCAGGCGCCGGCGTGCTAATGCTGGAACTAACCGGCGCCTAGCAACAGTAGGATGTGTGGACGCTTCAAAGCCGCTCCCACACACAGCCAATGTGTAGTTACGTCATGCTTAGAGCAGCTAGATCTGTGCAGGCGCCTGATGAAGCCACCACTGTGGCGACACGCGTAGGGTATTCACTCTTCTTTTGTGCCTGCTTTTACTAAGATTGGGTCACTATACCCAATCCTTCTCAGGGGGAAATGGCCAGTCTGCATGCCTTGCACATAGGTAGCTCGTTTATTTAGAGTGCAATACTATAACTCTGTGCACTACTTGACTATATCTTAGTACTGGGGCACCTAGGGTCATTATGCCTGGCTTACTTCACAATTTTTTGTGACTAAGATCATTATTGGTATGTAGCCCCATGCTCTACTTGTTTGTATTTACATAGTGCTACCA